>NC_136638.1:3580028-3687174 GCF_949748355.1 Melanostigma gelatinosum
AGCTAATATTAAACCAATAATAAACTAAATCATGGTCAGATGATAGGGTTCCCAGAATGCATTTCAGTCAATCTATTCTGACTCATTTGCTCTCCACATGGACTGATTAGCTTCATTCAACCAAAGCCTGCTGCAACCTGATTGGATACATTGCGGGCTTCAAAATGGAAACCAGAACACTTCTTAGACCAAACTCAAAACCTGTTGCCGACAAACCAATTGGGATTTTCCACCCCAGCCCGAGTTATTTATAAGCAGTGTCAACCAATCGGGGCACCAGGACAATCCAAACATGTTCCAGACATACTACCGTTGGGCTGAGAAAAATTCTGTTCTATATACTGTAAGCTAATCACCTTTTAGGTAATATATACAGTACTCCAGGGATGCAACTGGATTCACATGGAAATTCAGTGGGAATGTAAAGCTTCAATTTGAAACAATTTAGCAGTCACTCTCTTTTTTTAAGGGACGATTGGCCCCTGGCCCAAGAACAGCTTGTCGCTCGTTGACTCCAGGGATGTGAAGAAGAGTTTGTTTGTAATGTTGGTATATCCAGCATCCAGTCACCGTGGACGACGTGCTGGACTCAGTGCGCAGAGCCCTGAGGCCCCGTCCCTGCTGCAGCACAGAGCGCTATGGCTTGTTCCGTCAAAGTGTATTAATACTGAACTACACAAAATTTATTACAGATACCTTCCGTTATAGTTGGATGTTAAAATAAATGTGTAATTGAGCTTTTGATCTGTGTATGGATTTCAGGCTAATAAGCTCATATAGATATATATATATATATATATATATATATATATATATATATATATATATAGATATATATATATATATATATATATATATAGATAGATAGATAGATAGATAGATAGATAGATAGATAGAGATAGATAGCTATCAGTTTAAAACCAGCTAACCTCCAGCTTACAAGGCTTCTCTCTCACCTCCAGACTGCCCCTGTTTATTTGTAGCTCAGGAAACCACATGTGATAAAAGATCGCTCATATAACTCAGTTAATTCACCAGCATGGGCTATAGAGTTCTTATCGCTCAGTATTCCATGCACATATCCAAAATAGCAGACTAATTTGAAAGAGTACTTTTTTATTCCATATTTCCAAATTAGATTAGCATTGATTCAGTGTCTTTGGGGCATAACACACGATGGGGAGAGGCTGCTTAATTCACATGTGATAGTTAATATTTCACAGTGACTGACAGAAATGTCAAATTATAAGCATAATGTATGCCAAACACCACAGGCACAATCGCTCATAGTGCCCTGATAGCTCGGCCTTCAGATGTTATTACTGCTGCAGTTTGCATGGCCTGCTCATACAACCAATTAACAACAGCAAGTGAATTCAAATTAACATTTTGTTATACAAAATTAAATACATACATTTCTAAGCAGGGTCACTTGAATTGAATATATAGATTGGTTACACTGGGCTTGAAATCACCTTAAATCAAGACACTTTTTAAATGAAAATCAACAGTGTTTAACAATTTTGAATAGAAATTCAAGAATGAGAGTTAAACCCATTGTAATGGTTTGTAGTCCAAGCAATGCAACAGAAACAATCCAGTTACATCAGAAAAATATGAATACATATAAGACAAAAATGAAAAAGTGAGAACTTTTCAACCAATATAAGATAGTTGTGATGTTTAGAAGTGTGGTTGTATGAGGTTCTTCTCCACAGTCAGTAGATGTGGTTTATAGAAACAGACAGAGCCAACAGGTCTGTCGGCGACGCAGTCAACTTGGCCCTTAATTTCATCCTCCAGCATCTGGACTCCCCAGGAACCTACCCCAGGATCCTGTTGTGGACTTCAGCTCTGCCTTCAACACCATCATCCCGTCTTTGCTGCAGTACAAGCTCTCCCAGCTGCACGTGCCCGACTCCACCTGCAAGTGGATCACAGACTTCCTGTCTGACAGGAAGCAGCACGTGAAGCTGGGAAAATACATCTCAGCCTCCAGGACCATCAGCACCGGTTCCCCCCAAGGCTGCGTTCTTTCCCCTCTTCTCTTCTCCCTGTACACCACATGTGTCAAACTCAAGGCCCGCGGGCCGAATCCGGCCCGCCACGTCATTTTATGTGGCCTGCGAATCCGCCAGCAAACACTAAAAAAAACAAAAAAAATGTTCTTCTTTTAAAAAAAAAAATAATTAAAAGTTAGACTTGAAAATAAAAGTATCCCCATGGTCGAAATTATGAGATAGAAAGTCTCTTCTGTGTTATGAGGCGTGTCGGTGATGAAGGATACAATTCACGTCGGCATTTTGACACCAAACACTGAGCTAAATTTAGCCTCCAAGAAAAACATCAAACTGTCCAAGAATTAAAAGGCAGACTGCAATCACAGCAGAATATATTCACACAGCTACAGCCCAGTGCATGCTGAAGGTATGTGAGCAGAGCTCCGACCAGATACAGACTTTTACAAATGTCAGTTTGTGAAGAAACACCATCGCAGACCGAGTTCATGAACTAGCAGCAATCGAACAACACAGCTAGCTAAGAGACGAGCAGGTACTTGTGTATTTAATGAACTGTTGATGAAAGCACAGACAACACGGATACATCATCTATCATGTTCATCAGACCTGACTCTCAGTGAGCAGCTCTTGGATGAAGCTGCCATGCACAGGACGACGACAGGGAGGAACATTAGTGATGCAGAGGTGACACAAACAGCTTTGAACAAAGTTAATGTCATAACTTGTGTTTGATATTTGTCTTTGTTATTTTCTTTAATAGTTTGATCTTTGATTGAGTAATGTGGGTTTCTTAACCCTCAATTAAAATTATTTATGTTATAATCACAGAAATGATACAATATCTTTACACTTGAATAAACAATAATCAAATGCAGAGAGTTATTGAACAATATGTTAGGAGAATAGTTTTACAGTCTTACAGTTACAACCGGCCCTTTGAGGGCGACCGTGATGCTGATGTGGCACAGAGTGGAACTGAGTTTGACACCCCTGCTGTACACCAACAGCTGCACCTCCAGTCACCAGTCAGTCAAGCTCCTGAAGTTCGCGGATGACACCACCCTCATTGGACTCATCTCTGGTGGGGATGAGTCCGCCTACAGGAGGGAGATTGACCATCTGGTGACCTGGTGCAATTTGAACAACCTAGAGCTCAATGCTCTAAAGACAGTGGAGATGGTTGTGGATTTTAGGAAGAACGCAGCCCCACCAGCCCCTATCACTCTCTGTGACTCCCCCGTCGACGTGGTGGAGTCCTTCTGCTTCCTGGGCTCCATCATATCCCAGGACCTCAAGTGGGAGCTGAACATCAGCTCCATCACCAAGAAGGCTCAGCAGAGGATGTACTTTCTGAGGCAGCTGAAGAAATTCAACCTGCCAAAGACAATGATGGTGCACTTCTACACAGCCATTATTGAGTCTATCCTCTGCTCCTCCATCACGGTCTGGTGCTGCAGCCACTGCCAAGGACAAGGGCAAGCTGCAGCCCATCATTCACTCTGCTGAGACCTTGGCTGCAAACTGCCGTCCCTCCAGGACTTGTTCACTTTAAGAACCCTGAAGCGAACAAGAAGGATTGTAGCTGACCCCTCTCACTGTTTGTGCCCCTTCCATCTGGTAGGAGGCTGAGGTCCATCAGGACCAAGACCTCTCGACACATGAACAGTTTCTTCCCGTCGGCAGTCGGGCTCATGAACAGAGCCCGGGACCCCCACTGACTCTGTCAGCCCCAGGACAATTTCCTACCGGTCACTCCCCTGCACATCCCTTCTATTACACTCGACACTTTTACACTACACTTACATCTCACTTGTTTATAGCCCTGTTACCTGTTCGTTTGTGCACTTTATTTTATTATATATTTCACTTTATTTTATATTCCTCTTTATTTTATATATTACTTTATTTTATATTTTCTGTAAATTTAATATGTTTCTACTTTGCACTGTTGATTGTTGTTGATTGTTGTTAAATGTTATGCACCTCCCGTCATGTCAAATTCCTTCAACATACCATGGCAATAAACGGTTCTGATTCTGATATTTAGATCTCTGTATATCCTTATACCTCGCCACTTGACTGGCCTCAGTCTGTCAAGCTCGCAATGTTTAACCCACAGAAATACCAAGATCAATGAGAGCAATGTACGTAATATTCAGCTAGCAGGTTTTATCTCAGTTTGGAGTGAAAAATGTCACTGGTCAGTATGAGCTGTAACTTATTACCAGTAAGTCCAACAGTAACTTGTAAAGAGTCGATTATAGTTTTGAAAATGTGCTCTCTTCAAGCGTGTAATCATATTTGGCCAATGATCATTTGTTAGAAAAAGAAGTTCCTGAGTGGCAAGGTGCTATCGGGGACAAAATCTGGGTCGTGCTTCTGATGTGGGGACTGGAATGGGGTGCTCCAAGTATTGGGGTATCAACCTCTGTCAGCCTCCATTGGACAGTGTATGCCAGGGAGTTAGAAAGGAGACTTGGACTGATTGTTAAACCTCAGTAGAGGAGCAATGCGTAATCCGTTAGCCAGTCTACGTGTGCTTTGTGGACTTGGAGAAGACTTACAACCTCCTTGGGGGACATGGTGCTGTCGGAGTACTGGGCTATGAGAAATCTGTTCTAATATAACAGGAGTGAGAGCTGAGTCCGTTCTCTCGGCAGGGAGTTAAACGTTTCAATGGGCGGTTCAAAATAGTAGTCCACAAACCAATGGGTGACATCCTGGTTACTACGTCCACTTCCTATACAGTCTATGGGCTAGAGATGTGTGTTTATTTCATAGAAGACTTTAGATGGCTGCAGGGATTTAATGAACAAAGGAGAAGCTCTTTATTCACTTCAAAGCAGCTGTTGAGAACAGATTCACTTATTAGTAATTATTTATAGATCAATGCAGATCGCTTTCCAGGTGTTCCTGCTTTAGACATATTAAAGGTTATGTTTTGATAGCAATTAAAACATACTGGTTGAAGGATGTTTCTTCAAATTAGTAAAAGTGGTAGCTGATTGACATGACAGACAGATTTTCCACCAAACAACTTGCTTTGCACTGCCTGATGCCTCTCCTACTGTGCATTGTGCGCTCTGTGCTGGACACCAGAATACCACGGACAAAGAGAACGTAGAGCTCAGGAAAATAGTCAGCCTGTCAGAGCACTTGGGCTAGTTGTTTTTACGCCATGAAAATAGGGTGCATACATTGTGGTGTTAGGAACAGTTTCTTGACCAAACGGCGGCTGTGTGCAGTGACCTGCAATACGCAACTCAACAGTCGAGGTGTAGAAAATAGCAAAAAAATGACAGCATCATATTTTAGCCATGGAAATACTGACTATCCACTCTCATAAGGTTCTAGCACCACAGAATATCTAAGAGAGGAGGTTGGAGTGGATTGGTAAATGGACTTGTATTTCTCTTTTCTAGTCTAGTTTTCTCAGCGCTTTTACACTACATGTCGTTCACCCATTCATACACAGATGGAAGGGGCTACTGTAATGGTCATTTTGCTCTGAACTTGATCTTCACCACCGTGTCTCTGTTGTGCAGAAGAAGAGTTCTCCCTTGCCTGTTCACAAAGATAACTAACTGTGTTGTATGAGAATGTTCCAGCACCAAGACCTTTGGGCCGCTTGTTTTGGTTGCTGGCCATTTGTTGTTCATTGTTGTTCCTATCAGTCTGAGACCAAAATGTCTCTAACATTGGCCCCCACCTTTGCTCACTCTGTATAAATAAAGCTTGTTAACTTTTTTCTTGGTTCTTCCTCACTGAGACTGGACACATTCGGTTGTGATGATTGAACCTTCTCTGCGCAGAGGATAAATACTCAAAAGACAACCTCTGGTTTTTGGTATCATTTATTTCAGCATTAACAGACTCACGCAAAGCAGGTATGGGATTTCTTTCCACCACACTACCAACCATGATTAAAGGATGACCCGCTGTACTACTGACACACAGTCTCCTCAGATCGGTGTTAGAGTGTTGGAATCTTATATTAGAGTAGTTTCTCCTAACTAAGTCCACAGTGATTTCTTTAAACCCTTTCACGCATAGTGGTCACTCCTGTGGACAGCTTATCAAAAGCCCTTTTCTTGCATATACATCGGTTTGGTTTGTAGGCTATTGTTGCTCATCAGCCCAAGCAGTGGTCGCTCGAGCATCATCCCGTACACTGGCCAGCCGTTGTAAGTGCAACACTAATTTCTCAAAAACAAACGCTGAGCAGCTCAGGAATATCTTGCTAATCCTTCTATAGTAGGAGAGCCAACAGCTAAAGAGAGTTTGACAACATCAAGTAACTAGGGAGTAGTATAGTTGTTTCGATTTACAAGTATTGATTTTATGCTTGGAAGAAATTACGAGTAACCATTTGTCCATTAAATTGGAATCATGCATTGCTGCCTATATTTCAACTACAATTTACACTATGACTGGGACTTCAGAGAATATACTTGGTGAACTGATGTACAAGTCAGTAAAACTGAATATTTGAAATTATTTTAGCAGAAAATGTTTATTGAAAAAATAGAGTTTAACAGGGGGAGGCATATGAGAGTTAAACAGTACGAGAATATGTTAAAACTGAACATCTTGTTCTAACCTGAACCAAGCACAACCAAACCCAACCATAGAGATCAGGAAACAGTCATGATGATGATTCTCTACAATCAAACAAGCTGTTCCAAGACCATTGCAACAGAGGGGGGCAAAGTTCGATGTTCTAACAGCAGGCACAAATGTCGGGCACACTGATCCAACTGTGAATGTATCATTATTTTCTGTATTTGCTTGTTCTAGACTGCACAGAAAGTTCAAACAGCACAGTGAGATGTAGCTTTTTAAATAGCACTGTGTTGGACTTCATCTTGTTTGATTTGCTGGATATGGCAACAGAAATCTCTATCAAAGGAGAAAACATCACAAAAAGCAAACAGAGCCTTCGTCATGTGATTTGTGAGTGAAATGGACTGAGCTGCAGTGATTCACTGCCACCTCAGCGGCTCACTGCAAGGTGATCCAGGGAACATGAGAGTCCAGACAAAGCCCTCTGACTTTGATTCAGGTCCTCCTTCCTGGTGTTCGAGAGCTACTGACAGTCTTGACCTAAATTAGACCTCTTCTCCTCCCCTCAGATTTCATCTCAGGCTCTGCTGGGTTTTGTCCCTCTGAGAGGAGGAGCGGTTTGGGAAAAAGCTGTCGGTTCCAGGCCAGCGTGCCACAAAGGGTAAGGAGGGGAATATGAGCTAATGAAGTCAGACCTGAGTGGGAGCAGCAGTGCCTTTCTTTTCCGGAGCTCCACTTCCACTTGTTAACATGACATGTTAGACCTCTGTAACCGCTCTTGTCTCTTCGCTCGCCGTCTCTCCGTTTTGGTTTTCATTATCAATCAGTCTTAATCCACTGCTTTCCATTTCTCCTCATGGCTTTCTGTGTGCTTTTTCTCCTCCGACCCTCCCTGTCATCCCGCGTATACCACGTCAATATGGGAACTGAAAAGGGCCTGAAGGTGACACTGTGACAGGCGAATCAAGCTCTCGTTGTTTGGCATCACTCACACCCGTCAGGGACTTTAATATGATTTCAGAGGCCATTTGCATTCCATTTGTGGCCATCCAAAGTTATCAATCTGCCTCGTTTCCCTCGGCGATGTTGACTGACTGCTGAAAGTCATCCCCGAAAGAGAAAAGAGCAACTGTGAAGTTGAGCAAAAGCATTCTGATTTGAAAGGATGAGCTGAATGTGAAATATAAAATGTCTGAAGTGCAAACGTAGTCTATTTAGTCAGGCACTTTACAGTAAGGCATGACCAATCTGTAGACTCATTAATGCAAATACATCATGTGCAATAAAGCCCTTTGAGATGCACCATCTCATTTCAACAGAGTCCTCAGGCACCAAACATGAACATTTAAACATAAATAATAATAACGATAATAAATGTAACAGTTCAAAGAAGCAGAACTCTTTTTTGCCCTCTCCATATCAGGTTCTCGAGACAATTCATAATTAAACACGCAGCTCCAGCATTTTTGCGTCTGACCATAAAAACAATGTGTAGAGCATCAAGAAGAGCCGATGCACCGCACAGGGGAGGGGGGGTTGAAAAAGAGGGTGCTGTAGTACATCATTACACCACTTCTATTCTTAATAACTGTTTTATTTGTGAACAAATTCATAGAACTGCTCTTTTGATTTCCAGAAGAATCAAACGCTCAGACGCAGGGTGTGATAAGTGTAAATAATGAAACAACGATTAAACGATTAGCGGGTTTGTTCTTTAAGTTATCTATAGTGATAACAGTGGCCCAATGTGATTTAAAGTTCCATCATTCCAAGTCCAAAACCTTCACATTTTCATGATGGAGGATTCCCAAGTCCTAGAAGCTTTTATTTACTGTACAAATTCAGACTGCCTCTCTTTATCCTGCTGTGGATAGTGCTGCTAAAACTTAAATAAATAACTCATATCCTGTCTGTCTGTCTGTCGGTCTGGTGTTGATTACAGGCTAAACACCCTATAATATATTAAAGAGTGATACTAATGGCTACAAATAACACAGAGAAGCACTTTAAGTGTTAACGCTGTGGGTAAATATGCAAACACAGCACCTTCACCCATAATGCTTCAGTTGGAATATTACGGGAGTATTATAGGCCTACTGTTGAAAATGCATAGCCCATGTATAATATTATAACAATATTACAACTTATTATGAATGATTCAGTATGACATGGTAAAATAAATAATGGATAAACTATGGAGGCAAATCACTGTCAAAATCTGAGAGCACAAATGAGATCCACGCACGCACGCAAATCAAACAGCCGCGCGTATTTTACTTTGACAAAATTCACTCTCGCGCAAGCAAAATTTAGTCGCGAAACTTTAACCTGCTCGCGAGCGAGTAGTTTTTATTTTTGACAGTAAGTGGGCGGACCCAGTCTCCATTGTATCTCTACATCTAATTGGTTACAATCCTCATCTTTGGATAAACGGGATATCACTCTGACACTTTTTCAGATTGCACTACAGGTCCGGGGCAAATAATGTACATTTTACTGCACGGGTACTTTTACTTTCTGCACTTAAAGTACATTTTGCCAGTGGCGGGCCGTGCATTTTATACTGCTGGTCCTGCAGCTGAAATACCACCGTATAACCACATTGTGGCGCCACATCTCATTTTTAAGGCTGTAACTATGTACGTCTTCATCATTTGAGTAACGCTTGAGCATTTAGAGAATGCAAAAGCCTAAATTCAGGAAAATATAATGTTCTCAGCTGGTCTGGCTGTGGGATCCACCGTCATTCCTTAACGACAAGCCGCGACCCAAAGAGATTACATAGGATTTTACTTTCACAACTTGAACGTTGAACGTACTGCTCAGCAGTGTCTTTCCTCCTCTCAGGACCCTCTGTCATGGTGCAGCTCAACTCAGTCAGAATGCATTAAGATTGGCTGAGCTGCGTCACGTGATGTGATTCACTACCCATCAGCCTCAGCTGGGCTGTTAAATTTCGTTTCACGATAGTCACGTGCTCGCCCACTGACCAATCACAGCACACTCTGCACCTAACGGGAAAGCTACAGACGAACACTGAGCGGCATGTAACGCTGACGTCATTATAGGCCGGCTAGCAGGCGGTGACACGTCAAAGAATACGCCCAACATGTCAAACTGAAGATCTGATTGGTTGAACAGTATGACAATCAACAATATCGTCCCCATTCACTTCAATCTGCACTGGCTGCAGGTGAGAGTCTGCAGGCCTCTGGCTCTGTTCTTACATAGAGACACAGAGGTGAAATCTGATTGGATAAAAGCTCTACTTAACATAAGCTGCACTGGAAGCAGAGCAACTGAGGAAGACAGGAGCTGTGCAATGAGAAAATGAGATAATGGGAAAATATTTTTATAAATTATAATACATGTAATGTATTTAAGAAAAAATATTAAATTATAAAATATATTATTTTTTTATTTTATTTTTTTTAATACAGATAGCTTTGTGATTCTGTTTAGGCCAGCAGAGAAGGCCTTGCAGGCCCTGACGGCCCGCCACTGTATTTTGCTGATAATAAGATTGACTAAGGTTTTGAATGCAGATATTTTACTCGTAGTGGATTATTTCATCTCTATGGTATGAGTACCATACTGAGTTTACTGCAGTTTACTGCAGTTTACTGCAGTGAAGGATCTGAATAGTTTTTCATCCACTAATTGCTTGTCAGTAATTTAAGTTGGGCAAACCTCTAATATACAAACAGTGGTCCCTAATCTTGGCTCCAGATCTTTGATATCCGGTATATCCAAAGATGAGGATTGTAACCAATTAGATATAGAGATACAATGGCGACTGGGTCCGCCCACTTACTGTCAAAAAGAAAAACTACTTGTGAGCGAGCAGGTTAAAGACTCGCGAGCGAGCAGGTTAAAGTTCCGCGAGCGACTTTTGCTCACGAGAGAGGGAATTCTGCTCGCGGAGTGATGTAAAAGCGCTCGTCAGTAAAATACGCGCGCGACTGTTTGATTTGTGCGCACGCATGGATCTCATTTGCGCTCTCGGATTTTGACAGTGATTTGCCTTCAGGAATAAGAAACAAGAGATACCAAAATAAGAATAGAGAGTACCAGCACTTATTTGATTCCACTTTAAGCACTGAGTATATTAAGCAAATTATTCCTGTCTGATGTTGTGCTTTGAACTTAAAAGCAAGTCTCCCAGCTCCATCAGAAAAAAAATCCAGGCACAATGAAAAAAAGCGAGTTGAGTGTGTCTATAGAGAATATGATGATATGAATGGAACTAAAATTGGTTTTATCTTAAGAAGAGTTTAAATATATGCTTTTGTAAACAAAGAGCAACCATGAAAGGGTCTCCTAAAGAGAAGTGCTAGTTAGCTGAAACCTGGGGGGGGGGGGGGGGGGGATCCAGATCAGTTATCTGTTTTCATAAGTTCTTGGTCAGAGAACAGGCGATCCACAAATCACGCATGCGCTTTTACACTACATGCCATTCACTCATTCATACACCTCATCTCACCTTTGTGAGAACAAATAATGCATCTGCATCTCAAGTGCATGGGAGAGGCTATAACATCTAGAGCTGGAACATGAGAGGATTAGGTCATGTTATGAAAAGAGACAAGAGAGGCATTTGCTCATGTCGTCTTTATTGGCGGATACAAGAAACCCACATTAAGCATAATGCTAAGGGGATAATTAAAGTCAGCTGGGAAGACCAACTACATCAAGCATATAGTACTAAAGCCATCACAGTGACACTTAGCGTTCCCAATGGTATGTTTCTCAGAGTAACAGGCATTTTAGATCCTCTACCAATGACATATGTCAACGTAGTTGCCGCCAATTTTGAAGACAAAATCTTTCACATACGAACGTTGTAGTTAAGTGTTACACACTAAATCCCCTTTCAGATAAACTGTTTTGAAAAGGTCTCCACCAATCCAACTCCGCAAAGATATGGACCATGAACTTTCAAATCCAGACAATGTGTTGGAGAACAATCCTAACAATGCCCCGCTTGAGTCAATCGCCAAGGCAAAATATTAATACAACTCTATCCTTTCACAAAGAATGGGCTCACTGCTTGCTAAAGCCCTACAAATGCATTTTGAGCTGGGGGACAAGCCCCACAGACTTCTCGCAAGGCAGCTGCAGTACTCACAGGCCACTCGAGCATCCATAAAATAAGAGTTCTACTAGTCCATAAGTAAAACCACCGATTCCCAGATCATGAACCAATTCCTAGATAACAGCCAGCACATTAGACAGAGTAGCAGCAAAGGAGATGCATGTTGATATCACGCTAGATGAGATTACAACTGCTATATCTCAACACCCTTTTGAAAAAAAGATAGAGTGAGTAAAGTATTATTCAAACATATTGTTCGGTTCGTAAGCCTCGTACCGAACAGTTTAATACGAATACGTGTATTGTTACACCCCTAGAAATAAATAATAACCGTAGCTGTGTCGTCATAATGAGGTTATTAGGAGATGGTTCAACTCTAGTAGGACAGCACTGAAGGCCCAGGTATAAAATGCATGGCCCGCCACTGACATATATATATATATATATATATATATATATATATGATACATAAAATGAAAATAGTATAGTAGTAGTGCTAAAAATAGCAGAAAGTTCTACAATGGAAGTTTCATGATTATTCCTCAGTTGGCCAATTTGTCTGACATACTTAATCATATCATCATCGTGATCTAAATGTAATGTCCTTGAATATGAGCCCTGGCCCTGTCCTTCTCGCCCTCCTCCTTCCTTAGGACCCAGGACTTTCTCTCTCAGCCAACTGGTGCGTCCTTGATTAGCTGACCCCTCCCCCGTGCCGCTGTAAAACTATGATGCATCTCTTCGTTTAGAATCCTCTCAAACGAGCCCGGCCTCCAGAGGAGATCCTTAACAGATTCTTCCTCAATTACAGGATGGGGATGGAGTTAGAAAGAACACCATTAAAACCAGCCAGGCAGTGGGCACACCGGCAGAACGACTTGTTAGGAGGCAGCGTTGTAATGAGGAGTGTTTAAAGCTTGGGCGAGGCTGCCTTCAAAAAGACGACCAGAGACAAGACAGACTGTTAAGATGGTCTTAACTGGGTTTCAAGGCCTCGCTTTTTCTTTCTTTACACCCACACACACACATACACACACGCTCCACCAAGATTTGTCCTTTGTGCTGTTAGTGGGAGCAGGCAGGTCGCTGTTTGCTTGAACAGCTTCATTTAGATGTGTGCTGTTCTGATTACTAGCTTGTCTCCTCGCTACCTATTAGAGAGCAGAGTGGAGGGAAAGCTGGAGGAGGATGCACACGCAGCATATATATTTCATATCATTACTTCATATTTAAAAGGCTTATAAAAGTGTATGAATGTTTGCAAATTTCCATTTTAAGTTAATCTGCTGCTCAGCATTCATTATTAAAATAGAACCATCAGATGGAAGAACGGCTTACACTATGGAATGTAAGCCCCACCATGTGGTTTGTGGACAACAGTTCCGAAGCCTCGAGTTCTTCATTTTGGATAAGACAGCTTTAGGCGACTAAAGTGTTTATTAATACACTGTGAAAGGGTGAAGGTAATAAATCAATAGAGAAGTGGGATCATTCCCCACAGACTTCGATACAATCAGACTTCTTTTTGCAACCAGAGGAGTTGTCTCCTCATGAGAGAGAATGCAGGTTTAAGGCACTTATGGAACAAAGGCTAGACTGGAAGTGACATCATGACTTTGGCCCTTTCACGTAGTTTATATGGACACATATCATTCATTATTTATTTTATGTGTGGTTGAAACAAAAAGAAAATATGGAGCCGGAGGAGGGGCTAATATTCAGAGGATTTTTCTTTTTGCAGAATTCACAAATTTAAGAATAAAAAACTTGCATATGCCCTCATGCCGTGTTCCCACCATGCGCATTCGCGCCGCGTATTCGCTTCATTCGCGCCGCTGGTCTCGCCTGGGACTATTTGTGTTTGCGTGAATCGCGCTCGACGCGCCGGAGAGGGGGCGGGGTTTATCACCCTGAAAGCCGTTCAACTGTCCACCATTAACCATGGAAAAAATAACCTCTATTTCTGCTTAATACGTGTTGTGGAAGTCACAGATATCCCGGGAAACTAAACGCCGTCATGTCTGGTTGATAACATAGTCCAGAGGAGCTCCTTGAATTTTATCGAGCTGTATTCACTGTGTCTAGCAAGCCACACGTCGCTGTTTACTACAGCTGTATGAACACAAAATAAACTGATTTGGCTGTGATTTAATGGCAATAAACCAACAAAAAGGGACTCCGAAATAACTACGTAATGATGGAGAATAACGTCATGTCGACGTAAATACGGCAGCGTCTATTCATAGTTTGTACCATATGGTTTACACACATTTATACACATAGTTTGGTCCGGTCTCTATTGATATGAGGTAGGCTATCGTAGAGCTCTGGGTGAACACAGACGGCTACAGTATTTATTTCCAGATTCAACAACTGTAGGAAGTCAGTGATGATGGGAAGCAACTCAACGCTGATAGGCTATCGCGCTGGTTGAATATTTCGCCCAAATTGAAAAATTTCAACTCACGCGTTTGGGCCGATTTGCCGTTTGACGCGAATTCGCGTCAATCGCGCCACGCCATCACAAATTCGCTCCGCGCCAGTCTCATCGCGTCTGTGCATAGACTTTGTATGTAATCTACTCGCGTGAATAATTTACGCCGCGTTTGGTGTGAACACACCATCAGAGGGTAAAAGTCATGCAAAATAAAACTTTGGTAACCATCTTATTGGTGTTCTTATGGTAAGAATGGCCTCTGAGCAGAGTGAAGGTCCGGAAATGTGATTTATTTCATGTTCCTTTGTGAACATAAATTAATATTAATCTAATGAATGTATTTTGCACTCAGTAGCTCACGTTACTGCAGTGACGGCGGCGTCTGTGGTGTGCTGAGGTTGATCCAACTTTGCAAAGTGAAACAATGTGGTTCCTTGACTAAAAAGAAACACTATCTTTCTCGTTAATTTATAAAAGAGAGATTTTCAGATGTATGACTTTCATCTCAGAGAATATCCAAGATGATTTTTTTTCTCATAAATTGAGAGTTTGTTCTATGAACCTCCCCCCCCCACCCCCCACACACTATCAATTGTAACGGGCGCTGTTCTTTGCCTCCATGTATATGTTCCCTGTAATGTTTGCATTGAAAATAAGCTCTTCCATCACTTTTTAAGGTGTGTCTCGACATGATGAAATAGTACAACTGTAACGACTGGTACGCCAACACTTCCTATCTGGAAAAAATTAAAACATTTAGTACTCCTGACCCGAGTGTTTCTGAAATGGCGGCCCTGCTGAGGACATGATGTTGTTTTTGAAGAGCGAGCAAATGAGAACAAGTCGAGAGACAATACATTGTGACAGAACAGAAGCCGCCAGGGGCTGCCGCTCTGCTAAGTGTTGAGGCTAAAATCTCAAGCCCCACAGAGAGAAGGCTGGAGCACACGTGTCCGCTGCTTTGTGCCGTCATCACACGCTGCAATAATAACGCTACCAAAACTGGTTTACAATTATAAGGAATTTAATTCCACTGATGCAAGTACGATTACAGTTAAACATTGGAGTACATACTCCTATGAAATATTAAAACAATAAAACCCCATTTGCAAAAACCTCTACTCAGCTCCTCAGGTGAAAAACACGTCTGTCCTCCGAGGGCCATGACACGAGAGAGGAAAAAAGTCTTGAAATTAAACCTCCCACATCTGTTCGAAACACCTCCTCTTCCATTTATCCCGATTCCTATTGGCTAACTTCCAGGAGTGTATTCGCCTGTCTGCCCCTGAGTCTACTAACACATTCAATGACTGTCAGTTACGTTTTAACCCCTTCTATAATAATCCTTCAGTATGAAAGTTAAACTTCTGCAACTTGGCAGAAGCTTCATGTCTTTTTAGCTACTATTCCTACATCACTTTATGTTTATCTTAATTATGCATTCCCAAAACCCTTATGATTATGACTAATTATGAATTATTAATTATGAATTATTAAACACTTTTATTATATCTACTAACTACAGTTTTTTGCTCAAATTTCTTACATAAGCACGCCCTCTGTTTGTTTACAGTTGTTATACTAATGTCTCAGATTGACTACGGCAATTATTTATTGATGTTCAAAAGACGATTTCAAAGTGTCATCTCATCTGAGGACAGAGAGATGCGAGCGGACGTGAGGGGAGCTGGAGGAGGAGAGACGGTCATTGTGTGTGACCTGATAAACGTCCAGGTCAGGTGAACGGAGTCTTCTTAGGTGAGTTGATGGAAAAACAGCCTTCAGCTAAAACTCTGTCATAGCTGGGAATTCAACATCACTGCTCTCATGGGGGAAATGACCCATTGAAGCATACTTGGTCACTTCAGATTAAGATGTAGGGAAAGTATATCTGAGTGCACACGTGTACACACACACACACACACACACACACACACACACACACACTAATGCACTAAACACTCTGAAGACAGACACAGTGGGGAAATGTATTCATTGTGATTTTAAATCTCTACCACTCTTACCCATCACAGGAGGATCAGCTTATTGTCGATTCTTACGCAGGCTTTATGTTTCACTGCATCCAAAACATGTGCTGTAAACAAACTTTTAAGTGAATAGAAGAATGCAAGAGAAACACACATAAGTTACCAATTTGAAAACAATAAAACACAAATAAAAGGAGCAATAAGGCCGGGTTCACCGGCTATGGGGCCCCTATTAACCAATACATCTTTGTGCATTGTGAACATATACAGTTAACAATCGAAGGCTCTGAGCCAAAGGGGCGAAAGTGCCATGTTGAGCAAATGTGAGTATTATATATGAAATGAAATCTCTCAGTGAGAGCTTTTCAGTGCCAAATGTGCACAACTGAAACGATGAGCCATAGGTTTCAATTAAAAGAAAACCAAAAGGCATACCAGTAAATGTGGGGTTTTGGTCCAGTGAGCTGATGACCTTTTGGCACTGAACAAAGCATTGTGGGTAGTGCGTGCTAACAACACTTGGGCTTGGAGCTTGGGGCTCAATTATAACTCTTCTTCGACCTAAAAGTTAAATGAACAGCTTGCTCAAAGACAGGTACTGTCCGTCAACTGCACAATGACCAGCAAAGCTAAACTGAACAGGAGGGAAGATGCTAAAAAAGACGAGCCGGCGCCCCAAGCTAGTCAGGTTAGCAGGTCTGATCTGACTAGTCTGCTGGAGGAATCATCGGCCCTCTCTACCGAACTCATATCTGCGTTCGCATCTCTCGAAACCAAACTAGATGTGATACAAGCCACAGTGACTGAAGACGGCGAACGAATCGCAAGTTTGGAGACCAACGCCAACTCAAACTAGGATCGCTTTCAGGCCCTCGAAACCTCATGCTCTATGCTGACTGAGCTATGTGCTGAGCTCAGAGCTAAAAATACAGACTTGGAGGGACGAAGCCGACAAAACAATCTCAAAATCATCGGGCTGCCAGAATCCATTGAAGGTCCCAGACCCACAAACTTCCTTTCTGATGCCCTGGTCGAAATACTCCCCACCCCAGAGTTGGACCGGGCCCACCGTACATGTGCAGCTAAACCACGGCAAGGAGACAGAAACCTATTTGCACTATTAGAGGCAAGTTGTCCTTCAAACTTTAACTCAGATTTAAGCAGGTTTTTTTAGAAACTGTTATTACTTTACATTGTTGTTATTAAACCGTTAATCACTGAAGCACCTCATGACACTTTGAAACTTTATTTTAATTTTTATATACCTATAATTTGTTTACAATCTATGCCGGCACCTGCTAAGGGTAACACTGTGAACTAAGGGAATTGTGACCAAAGAGACAGGAAGTATTATAGGGACAGGAAGCCTGTTCCCTTCTTTTATTTTATGGGGATTCATTTTTTAATTTTTTGCTTGTTTGTTTGTTGTTGCCTTTAACAAAGCTATTAAAGCTATAATTATTGAATATTGTTTGGTAAATGAGCAACGTTTTTTTTTTTCCTGTTTCAATTTGCAATGTTGAAATGTTCTACATTGATCCAATAAAGGAAAACAAGTGTTTATTGAATTACTTCACTTTATATGTGGTTTAAAAAGTTTGATGGCTGCTATAATATGTATGTGATGGTCTTCACTTGTTTTATTATCGATGAGACCAGTTCATCCTCCTAATTTTACCTCATTTCAAACCTAATCCATAATCCAAAATTATCTTAAACCAAAATGTAAGGAATCTAATGCATGACTTCTCCAGAGGAGTTCCTCATGTGAGAACATGTGGTGGGAGAAAACAACATGCCTCTCCTGTGTTTTATAGAAAGCACTCGGGGGCGTGATGTCCAGTGAGTGGCAAAAGATTAGTCACACCTGATCCTCTAAAATCTCAGGTGTGGTCTTATCACAACGGCCCCGGGCCCCAACACGCTCCAGAACAGCCAAAGCAGCCACGACAAGGAATCTGGAATCCTTGCATCTCTTCTGGACCGATCCACCCGAGGATGTTTCTTCTGTCTCCGTATGATGAAGGGCGATCAGAGTATTTATAGAACGCCCACTGCTGAACTCAACTCTCATATGAAGCTTTCTGGGCCAATTCTCTAATCTGCTCTTTGTCAGCATTTTGATTTCACCCTCAGATCCAGAACATGTTTAGGCGGCTGTTTGCTAATTAATACAGACTCTGGTGGCAGATAACACAGCGTGTCATTCGCACAGACAGCCACCAGCGCTTTATAAAACACGAGATAAAATGGAGATTATTCCTTCCACTGAACTCATTTCTCATTTCTTCGAGTGTCGAGTCAAGGGTTCTCATGCACTTAACATTAGTGAAGTGTAAAGGGAATGGAGAGTGTGTTTTCTGTTTGCCTTCATAGAGCACACAAACACACAGCGATCAGTCCCGTGGAGGACACTGCTGTGGAGAGGCCGTGAGTAGTAAAGTCTGTCACAGCTTTCTTTTACTCTTCACATCAATGTTGGGGTCTGACCAAATGGCTTCAACATGTGCTGTGAACAAAGAGAATCAGGCCTTCCCTTTTTCAAGCAAAGGTTTCATCCTGATTGTGGTTTGATGAGCGCAAACCTCCTCTGAAGGAATTTCACACAAGGGTGTGAATTTCCCCCCCCCCCCAAAAAACCATGGTGACCTGAATGCACCGCTGCAATCTCATCGGCCGAGGGCCAAGAGACCCCAGTACCCCTGTGGTTCAACCACTGTCCAACAAAACTGTCTGCAACTCACACCTCATTGCTTTTCCACCAATCCCTCCGGGGTAGAAGGAGGCACGCAAACGCTCTCTTCCCTCTGGACTTCGTCCTGGAACAAAAGATGCATCGGGCTCGTCTCTCTCCCCCCCCAGCACCACGCTGACGACGGAAGGCCCATGAGGACCACAGGCCTCATCAAACCCTCCGACAGGAAGACAAGGACGAACCCCCTCTCTCCGCCGACGATTACCGGGAGGAACGAAACGACGTTACCTCAGCCGACGTTCACCCACAGGCCTCATCAACCACTCCGGCAGGAAGACGTCTAATCCTCTCCTGACCGATGATTACCGGGAGACGCACGGACCACGTCGTCTCAGCCGAAGTTTCACTGTCCCCGCTGCAGCGAGAACAGATCGGACCCGCGCTTGCTCCAGAGCGAGCTGCGCCACAGAGGACCGACCCCGCGCCGCTCAACGCCGCGCCGATGTCCGCCGAGCCTGCGTCCACTCCAGAGCGAGCCACGCTACCGGGTGCGACCGACTCCTGAGGACCGAGCTACTCACAGTCTGCGCCCGCTCCGAGAGCCGCGCTCCCGAGTCAACACTCGAGGACTGATAGATTCCCATCATGGGAACAAGCCCCATCGAACGAAGCTTCTCACAGTAAGATTCATTGCATCTGGGCTTAGCTTAGCATAGCTTAGCATAGCTTATTCATTTATGTGTTATTACTCCCGCATCCTGTTGTGTTAAATCACTGTCTTGTTACACCGCGCCATCGCGCAATCAACGCGGAACACAGACCCCCGCTATATTGTGTATTGCCTGCTGTAACTGTATGCATTAGGTCCTTCGCTGCGAGTGAATGGAGAGGTTGTGTATTATCACTGAAAGACTGAACCTATGGTGGCCAGACCTCCATGACCCCCCTCCTCTCTCTCTCTCTTCGCTCCCTCTCGCTCACTAACCTGTACACACATAGTCAGCAGCCCTTGGGTAACCCCGTGCCCTCGAGTGGCTCACACACACATATAGCTTTGAGCTAATCTAGCTACGTGCTGAACAGCCACCACATGTAGACGCCGGGTCCCCTGTTGGCTAACCGCCATTTTGGGTCGCACGTATGAGAGACGTCACCACGTCCTAACTACGTCACACGTCGCTGAGCTGTTCCCTCGTCCCCCCCCCCCTTTTTGCCCGCGTCACTCGACGCCGCCATCTTTGTAGTCTTTAGCTGTAGCTTTAAGACTCCCCTTTCTTTACAAACACACATACACACACACACACAGACATACACCCTCATCCATTTTATTCATTATTTAGGTATTAGGCATATAAGATTGTGTGATAACGTTTGTTGGTTGCAATATTAATTGATTTGATCATTTTCTATTTTGATTTAATAAACTCTGTTACACTTTAAGGCGCAGTCGTCTGTGATTACTTGTGCATAAATATGTGAAATGAACCTGTATGTAGTAGCCTTGTGTACGAATTTAACCCTTCACTGTCACTTTGAATGTGTAGTCGCACCCGACTATTGACATTACGAGTGGCCACTAATTATGAGACTTAGTTTTATCGTTTGGTTATTGGTCCCTGTTCGCAAGGTGGTGCCCCGTTGTTATTAATAATCATAAATAATTGTTACATACATTAATAATTCTATTGATGTCAAGAATTCAGTTTCTTAAATGCTGATAACCCAAACACGCTCCTTTACGTTCCCAACAGCAATAACGACGCTCACTTTAAGTTTGCTTGTAAATATTGTACAGACCTATTCATAGTAGTTTATTGAGTATTACGGCTATGTGCATTTGAGGTTTATCACTCACTATAATAATCCAGATTACAAGTCTCTACTTTTTCCAAAATGTTTGTCTAAATTAACAGGACCTCCAGGATGCTAGCCGCCCCCCGCAGCCACAGCAACGTCTGCCAGACCGCCATCTGTGATTTTATTGTTTGTGTACACAAGCACATCAATAATTTATTTGTTTGAGGAAGTTACTGGAAATGATGGTAGATGAACAGAACAGAGGATTCATTGATGTACTGCTGCTGCACGCCTCCAGTCCAAACTGACCAATGTGCTTTACAATGCTAAAACACAACAGTACATACATAACTTGTAGCCCACTACGTTGTAGGTTTCAGGTGGAAGTATGTGGTATCTGCTTCATTGCTCTGAGACGCTGCGTGCAAGTCTTACTTTTAGCCGAGAAGCTAACTGCGGTGGCGTTGATGAGGGCTCCAGTGTGATTGTTAGCCATCCATGAGCAGCTCCTGATGTCTTGTCCACCAATCAGAGGCTGTGTTCTTGACTTGTCTGGACTGACTAGCGTGTGACGAATGAGTCTCGTGGCTAATGACACTAACAACTTACGTTACCAAATAGCAACGTTTACTTCAGGTTCTCTCACGGGACACGTGCCCTGTGTTTGTTCGTAACATGGAGTTACTAGACAGCCTGGTGGGTCGGTATCAGACTCCGAGGGGCACAGACCAACCATCGGTGTTTGACAGTGAGACCTGGTTGCATTAGTGTGCTTTATTTTAATGTGTTGATGGATAATGAATACTTTTCCCTTCCACTTCACCCTGACTGTAAACTATGTCAATACCAATGTTCTATTTTATTATTTTTTTAGGGTCCCCATACCCCCCGCTAATGTCTGTCTGACTTTCCCCCTCGCCACTAATTGTGGCCTCTTCTGCTCTCAAACGCAGACGCATGTATTTCACTCACACAAGTGCTCAAAGCTGATATCAGCTTCCTGTCAAACCTCATTTTAAGTTTGAAAAACTGCATTATAGCATTGTTAAAGATGAAAATAGAATACTCACTTATACTACAGCTTTCTCTTGAAGAGTTTGAGTCGCTGATCTCAATGAACTCCTATCAGTGTCTAGTGTCCATGTCTGTGTACGACTGTGTCTCAGGAGCTAGAGCGGGTCTTCCCTCAAACACAAGATCGGTGGTTCAATCCCCGAAGTGACAATTCTGTTTCCAACAACACTTGAAATGACAAAGTAGTATGACATGTAAACCACACTTTGGTGTTTCATTTTTACCCCTTTACTTAAGATTTCATTATTTCAATATTTCATTTTACAAAATGTACCAAAACACGGGCAACGAGGAAGATGTTGGGTCGATAATAATGTGAATAAATATGAAACAAAATTTCAAATCATACCCTCTAAACTAAAAAGTAAATCTGGTTTGAATTTCCATCAAACACTATTAGTAAGCTTGTTTACAAGATATTGAGCCAGAAAGTGCCTCGATGTTGATGTGTCCTTGGACAAGACACTTAACATTAGAGTTAACCCTTGACCCCAAATTGCTCCCGAAGGCTGTGCCATCAGTGTATGAATGGGTATGAAGAGCTGAATGACATGTAGTGCTAAAGTGCTTTGAGTGGTGGGAAGACTACAATCATACTGCTTTAATGTGTGACTAATATAAAGTGTTTTATGTTTTTAGTGCATAGCTTTTTTGTATGATGATTTTCAGTGATGATTTTCAGTGAGTGTCTTTGAGTATTCTGAAAGGTGCTCTATAAATAAAATGTATTATTATTATTAAAGGTGTCATACAAGTCCATGTACCATGTGCCCTTCAAACATGAGAAATAAGAGAAATTAAATTCGAAAAATATTGGCATCGCTTTTACATGTTCAAGATGCCGTGGCCAGGGCGAACGCCAAAGCTTAACCAAGGCCTTCAAATGTATTTAGGTTCCTAAAGTTTAATGTTGAACTTGTGAACTTCCTGCAGCACAGTAGGAAGAACAGACCATGCAGGATCAGCATTTACATTTTAATAAAAAAGGGTTCCAAGGGGTTTTGATGGAAAACACTAGACTCTCTAACCCAGGGGTCTCAAACTCCCGGCCCGCGGGCCAAATCCGGCCCGCTACGTCATTTTATGTGGCCCGCGAATCCGCAAGCAAAAAAAAAAAAAGTAAAAAAAAAAGAAATCTTTAAGTTCGACGAATAATAATAAAAATATCCCCATAGTCGAAATTATGAGATAGAAAGTCGAAGTTATTAGATAGAAAGTCATAACTAGAAAGTCATAATTCTGAGATAGAAAGTCAAAGTTATGAGATCGACAGTCAAAATGATGAGATTGAAAGTCAAAATGATGAGATTGACAATCAAAATGATGAGATTGAAAGTCAAAATGATGAGATTGACAATCAAAATTATGAGATTGAAAGTCAAAAAGATGAGATTGAAAGTCAAAATTATGAAATAGAAAGTCAAAATGATGAGATACTTAAACAGTTAGAAGCAGCTCTTTGACTGGTTACTGTACATTTGACATGGAAATGTATTGTGAGTACATTGAAGACTACTTTAAACTGTGAATGCAGAGAGTTATTTAACAATATGTTTTGAGTAGTTACATTTACAACCGGCCCTTTGTGGGCGACCATGATGCTGATGTGGCCCGGAGTGAAAATGAGTTTGAGACCCCTGCTCTAACCCATCCATCATGTGCCTGTCTTTCTTTTTTCCCGATCCTGTCGTGTTGATGGGACAGGTTAGCCTGGTTCAGCAGGGCTCCCTCCACTCAGCAGGTATGTCCTCTTTCCACTGTGACCAGCATCTGGTCAGCCAACGGTTGCCATTACCGTCCCCGCCAACAGCAGCAGTGACCGAGCCAAGCCCTGCCAGAGTTAGCGGCCTGGATCTGGGCCGGAGAGGCTGCTGTAAGGACCTGTACCTGGATCACTCAACACGTTCTACTGTGTCAACATTTGAAATGCACATGTAGTACGCTGTGAAACATATATGTACGTAAATAATATAACATACAGATAAATGGCAAATGGACTTGCATTTGTATTTATTGCCTGTCTAGTCTTCCGATAACTCAAAGCGCCGTACATGTCATCATCCACCCATTCACACCCATTCATACACTGATGGCAGAGGCTGCCATGCAAGGTGGCCACCAGGATCTAAACTCATTTACATTCACACACCTTTATACTCAAACCGCCGATCTTCTGATTTGAAGACGGCCCGGGGAAGCCTAGAAAGGTAAAGACTCCACTGCGACGAGCCCTGTTGTGCTCACTCGCACCATCGTGGAACGCTCCAGTTCTCCAACTGCCAGAACAGGGCGCTACGCTCCCACCAAGCTCAGCATCAACACCGCTCTCTGTAACTACACACTTGTCTTCCTGAATGTACAAATACTTGATGAAAGTAGCTTAAAAACAAACACCTAACACCATCACGATGTCAGAGCTGTACTATATATATATTAACTACATTATTTTGCGCTTTAAATGTACCTAACATGCAAATGTTTGCAGAACTTTAAACTGTTGTTTCACTTTACTATTTAATACCGTGTCAACAGAAAAATAACTCAGTGGCTGATAAGGATTTGCCTCCATGCAGCAAACCTTTAGGTTTATCGCATTTACTTATTTCCAGTCTCCTCGCCTCCGTCCTGCATGAGATGGAGGCTGAGGGGCTGAGAGGAGGGAGAGGAAATGAGTCAATTTGTGTGAAGGAATGGCTTACAAAGAATACAAATTCGATAAATACATTTTACAGCTCCTCAACACCAACAGAGGTCACCGCGTCTTGTTCTCTGGCCCTGCAGACCAACAGTCCCCCTGTGTTCTCTGATGGTGTGTATGCTGAGACAGGTTGGTTTGTCCACTCTGACTATTGGCTCCGTGAAGAGGACCTGCTCCATATGTTATAATATAATAATAATAATATATATGTTATAAACGGCTCACTCTAAGGCAGGGATTCCCAAAGTGGGGTGCGTGCACCCCTGGGGGTGCGCGAGCTGCCTCTAGGGGGTGCGCGAGAGGAAAAGTGTAATGGCGGTCTGATGGTGTAATAATATTAAATATTTAAAAAAAATGTAATTTTAATTTAAAAACTGTCAGGTGGGACATCTGAAGCTATCAGTCGTAAAAGAGGAGAGGGACAGAGAGAGAGAGAGGAATCGGAGGTGAGGGGAACGGAGAGGTGCGTTGGGGAGAGACCGGGAGAAGAAATCGAGCCAGAGTCAGAGGAAGATGAGACGGAGGAGACCGAAAAGGAGGAAGGGATAGCACAGACAAATCGGGAGCACATCGGCCCATCGCCGAGTCAAGGTGAAAAAAGAGGAAACGAGAGTGAGCATCAGACTGGGAAAAAAAAGAGGAAATATGATGAAAAGTATCTGTGTCTGGGCTTCACTTGGATTGGCAACGCAGATTCCCCAAAGCCACAGTGCGTGGTGTGCAGTGAGGTTCTGGCTAACAGTCTGAAGCTCTTATTTACGTCGCCACCTGAACACCAAGCATGCCAGTGCAAGTCAAAAGCCCCTTACATTGTTTATATCGAAATTGGAGGAGTTACAAAACAGCCAAAACAACTGCAGTCTCATTCGTGTGTTGGGTCTATAAATGACGCACTACGGGCTTCATATCTGGTTACAGAAGAGCGAGAAAGGGGCTACCGCACACAATCGCTGAAGACGTGAGCTTGCCAGCTGCCAGAGAGATGGTGGAATGTATGATTGGGGAGAAAGAAGCAAAAAAGTTGGACATGATCCCGGTGTCCAACAACACTGTGTCGCGCCGCATCGATGCTTTGTCCGAAGACATCCTGGCTGCATTAGTCGGTCATTAATTGTAAATTAAATGTGATAATCTGCCTCTGAGCCTGTGCGTGTGTGCTCGCATCCGTATTGCTCTTTAAAAGTGACGCCTTGTGTCACTGAAAGTTATTGAAACTTTGTTGCAGTGTTTCAGGGCGTTTTCACACCTTCAGTTCGTTTGCTTTGTTCCGATTCAGGGATTAATATGATACAATGTTGCAGTTGCTCCTTTGTTCGGTTTGTGTTCACACTGCAACATTTAACAGCTGACTAAATCTTGTAAACAAATGCCACGCGCGAGCAAACTGTTCTCTCATTGGTCCGATTCTTATGCAGCTATGAAGGCTTAAAAGGCTCTGTTGCTTCTTTTTTTTTTTTTTTTATTAAGGGGGGGGGGGGGGGGGGTGCGCGAACCCGGTCGGGATGTAGAAGGGGGTGCGCGGCCTAAAAAGTTTGGGAACCGCTGCTCTAAGGTAACAAAAACACAATGATTCTTATTTTCAGATGATGATACACCGAAGAAAATGCTTATTCGCATTATATTCTATTTCTGCTAATAGATCCCTCTAAATGTAAGACACCGTGTCTTTTAGTTTGATGGATAGCTAAATCAAATTCACAGGTTGTAGGATGTATTTACTGAATGTAGATTGAAGGATTAAACACCCTGAATACGATCAAAGTAGTAACTGACACTACGGTTTAATAGAACATTTAAATTGCTGCAGACACGCTGGAGAGAAAAATTATTTCACCAAAATGTGAAATGACTCCCGCCGTCTCTTGAAGCATGGAAACCCCAAAACAGGAAATAATTCCAAAATGTTGCTTTAGAGTTAACCGTGGTTGATGATGCTGTTACATGATGTCTTCCCATGAAGACCTTCTGTCAGAGCAGATGTCTTAAGATGAATCATGACACACAGATAGTCGTATAGTAATATATATATAATCTCTGGCTATTCACCAAATGATTACATCACTAACATGTTTTAAGTGTGTTCTTATAAGGATAAGGATGTTTATTGTCATCGTAAAAAGATACAACGAAATGAAGTTCAGTCCAGCAGCAACATTATGAACAATACAACATCATGTATAGAAGATCATTTGTCATGTATGGGTTGTTCATTTAACACTGTAAGTCCATACACTATAGTCCTGAACCGAAGTAGACATTGAAGTACCCGCCCTGACAAGCTGGTATGTGTACGTGAGTCATTGTGATCACCGTGTCTTAACTCTGTCTGTGAGAAATGAATGTCAGGTGCCAAGAGAAGGACCACTTCAAGTTTTGAGCTGCGTACTTGCTGCCATTCATCTCGTGCAAAAGAGAGACTGCATGGACAACATCCTTACTTCTCAAATGAGTTGTGATGATGAAGATGATGATGCCAGGAAACCACTTTCAGTTCATCTTCTTCTGATGAAAGGACACAGCAACTTGTAAGCAGTTTATTATTATCTGGCCTGAGTATTTTCATGTTCAATTTCTTGCCTTTGACCTGATTTATGCTGGTAGATATGATTAAAGTGGCATTCAATCATGGATCAACTTCACATATGAAAGCATTGCCAAATGAGACATCAAACGGGTCTTCAATAGGAAACAGAAAGGAGGTCCACCCTGGAGAGAAACGGGACTCCAGTAATAGATGTGTACTGCTGTACCACTAGAAGTATGTAGTACGCATAGAAACACTGCAGTGTGTACTGAGTATGTGACCGTTTGATTTGAGCAGTCAGGTTTAGTTATGCATATTGCATGTCCTTGTATGGCTTTTGATTTGATGGAGACTTCCAAAATGTCAGTGCAGTACAGCTCATGTACAGTAGTTTTATTTTACAGCTATTGTTAATATGTTTTTGTAATTTGTGATGAAAGATTTCTGTTTAAATACACCAACAGTGATTAAACTGCACTGAAAGCATTTCCCATTAACTGCAGAACACGCTTGTCTGGTTCTTCCTAATATGCTATATGCCTGGTGATGAATCGAACAGGACAGTTCAGTGAACTAGTGTTTTCAGTGTTATTAAAACAACAAGTACACAATACACACTAAAGTAAAGCAAAACTCTAATATCTATCCCGTGACCCTTCATTGTGGATGTTCAATTAAACATTCATATTAACTGTCGATTGAAGCTTACATAGAGATAGCCTTGTAATTACGAATTCTGGCAAAACTTCCATCAATGTGTTCTTGTATGATTACAATACTGAATATGTTGCTATTTTTAAAAATCAATACCAGATATCACCATAAAAATCACGGAGGGCAAGAGCTTCTTAAACAATATCTATTATTGCAAATTTAAAAACTGCAAAAATTCCAACAATTTGATTACCATCAACAATACCAGACATGTATGAAATAATGTAATAAATGGATGAAATATATCATGTAGTGTCCAATTTATAATCAAGTGCAAATACTTGATATTAATATGACCCAGCTGTGGGTCAAGTTAGAGGCAAACTTAACTGACATGTTTGTATAATGATGGGGGGGGGGGGGTAAATCTCCAGTGCGACATACTTTTTAGTAGAAACATTTGTCATGACAAACCACAATTTAACAATATTACTAATAGTTGCATTAAAAGTTTGATATACTTATAAAATGTAAAACAAATCCATTACAGCGGTCCATAGGTAACAGAAGTGAGGAGCCATTGTTCATCATCGTTTATGTAGCAGCTCGGGGCAAGAGGCTGTTCAGTCGATTCATGTTGATCGTTTCTTGTTTGCTTCATGAAAGGAACTCTAACTGAAAGGTTTCTTCAACACTTCTTCTCTTCTCAGTCAGATCCACCTTTCACTCCAGATATGGTCACTTCTGGTCAATGACAGCCAAACTATTTTTTGTCCACACGACACAGATCTTTACAAAGCTAAGTCGTACACTACATAACTACTTCACTTCGCCGTTCAATTGACTAAGTGCAGACGTTCCTCTGTTCGGTTGCAGATGAAAGGATTTCGCATGTGTCCCCTTGAAGATGATCATTGCAGTTCCACGCAGTGGATCAGCTGAGAATCCAGCAGCAGGTCAAACAAACACACCTGATCACCAGCGTCTTACAGGGCTGTGTGCTGGGACCTCCCCTCTACTCTCGCTTTACCACTGCATGCCTGTACATGGTTCCAGTGCCATTATCAAGTTTGCAGATGACACAACGTCGTTGGCCTCATCAACAGCAACGATGAGTCAGCCTACAGGGAGGTCCCGCACGTCACTCAGCTTCCTGAACTCGACAGCACAGCAGGGGTTGTATTGAGTCGGGGCTGTCCCCGGCAGAGTCGCTGCCCATCTTTCATCAGGCTGAAAACTCACCTCTTCAAGAAGGCCGACCCAGAGCCTTCCACTTAGCACTTATTGTATCCCTATTAGTTTGTTGCACTTATTGTATCCGTATTAGTTTGTTGATGTAATTTTGCTCTGGTTTATGCTCTTAGATGCTTGTTTAAAAAAGGAGATGCACTTATGACTTCTGGTGACTAGTTCTCTTGAATACCTGTGTTGAATACACTAATTGTAAGTCGCTTTGGATAAAAGCGTCTGCTAAATGACTGTAATGTAATGTAATGTCATGCACTGACCACAAGTTCTGTACGAAGTTGTCCTTCCTCTGTTGGAAAAAGAATCACTCACTACACTTACTTGAGATTTATTTTCAACTTTAGGGTGTTAAAAGGTCAGGATGAAAACAATCTGGCCTTTGCTTTGATATATCGTTCTCTGGAAGTGTTGGATGAACTAACAGCAAGGGCCCTGCGTATTTGCTCACCACAGAGGCCTCAGCAAAAGAGCACATGAGCAGGTACAGAGCCGCTCAGAGTGTACTTAGCTAAACATCAGCACACTTTTACCTAGTGGGCTCTCTCGTCATAACTCAAAGACAAACAAAGCAGAACACTTGGCTAGAATATCATCATTTCTTGTTATATTCAGAAACTGTGAGTTTTGTTTCAGCTCTCTTTCTCAGGCCTGCATTGTTTTCCCCTCCAGGCCTCCCACCAAACCCACTCCTACAACCCTGCGCTTCTCACCCCCACCCTTTACTGCCCCACCCGATGAGCTGAGAAGTGGAGCTAAATACACTTGACCTTGGCAGACCAGCGGGGGCCACCCTGGCATCTCGGGTCCCTGGCTTAGTGCCAGTGCTGACGGTGCCGGGAGAGGTTGGCAGGGATTATGGTCTTTGGGTGAAGATCACTATGCCGTGTTCAAATAGGAGAGGAGGCTGCCAAGAGGAGGGCAGAGCAAAGGCCTGGGGTGTTTATGTTGCTCTGACACACAAATAATGAAATACACACACATCATGCTGTAGTTAAAGAAGCGATTGAGACCATAAACTCATGTTTACAAAGTTTACTGAGGTAATAAATCAAATATGAAGTAGGGTCATTTTCTCATAGACTTCTATAGAGGCTAAGTCCCGCCCCTTCAAGTATGGGACCGTATTTTGGAACAATTATGTACAGTATCATCAATGGTGATTATTTTTTTTTATCCAGCCATGTCATGGATTTGTTGTCGTATCATTTTGTTTTGTGTGAAACCGGTCAGTGAGCTGCAGCTCTCGTCTCGTACGTCACTTACTCCACATTTGGGTGTGTAGTCTTTCTAATTACATATTTCCACAGTCTTATACTTGAAACATTTTATGATAAATGTCACTTTTATGACATGCTAAATCATGTTTTAAATGTAAAAACATCATAGGTGTAATTCATGGCACAATCCAAATGGATGACATAGTTATTTGTCTCTGAGTCTACGTTGGAGGTATTGCTATCATCCTCACTCCCTGCTGTTTCGTAATGCGTGGTGACGAGCATCAACCTGTTCATCAGTTTTTCTCAGAAAAAGGTCTGCCTGCTTTTGAGGACACTGGGTCCACAGGATGACCCTGGCAGAAATGTCCCCTCCCAGTACTTGTTCACTGAGGATGATCAGCAATTTGCCAGTCAGAAAAAAAAGAGCCATTTGGAGCCACTTGCAGGCGTAGCGGTAATGATGGCAGACATTGGCAGGGGGGCAGTGAAACTCATTAGAGTCATTAGTTTCAGCTCATTTCTGTGTCAAGTCTCCTTTGCCATGCTGGCTAAGCGGCTGATGGGGGATAGAGTGGAGGGGGTGGGTGTTAGGGGCTGATCTGGGCATGGTGGGGAAAGTGCAGGTTTGTAACAGCCATTAGCATCAGGGCGTGATGGATGTGGCTGACTGGGGTGCAGCCCAACTTCCTTTCACGTCCCTCCATCCTTTCTTCCGTTCTCTTCTCACTCCCAACTAGCTGGGAAAAATCCAAACACATGAGGACATATATTGGACAGTAGAAAACAAAAAAAATACACAAAAGAGAAGAACAAATTGTCAGTGGTCCACGAAGTGTGAAAAGGCTGTTTTAATATGAGCTCTGTTGGGAACGTAGAGGGGCGTGTTTGGGTTATCAGCATTTAAGAAACTGAATTCTTGACATCAATAGAATTATTAATGTAAGTAACAATGATTAATGAGTATTAATAACAACGGGGCACCACCCTGTAAACAGGGACTAATAACCAAACGATAAACTAAGTCTCATAATTAGTGGCCACTCGTAATGTCAATAGTCTGGTGCGACTACACATTCGAAGTGACAGTGAAGGTTTATGTTCGTACACGGGCTACTACATACAGATCTTATTACACAAATATGCACAAGTAATCACAAACGACTGCTCTTTAAAATATAACAGAATTTATTAAATCGAAATAATAAGTGATCAGATCAATTAATATCACAACCAACAACGCTATCATACAATTTTATGTGCCTAATATCTAAGCAAATGAGTAAAATGGGTGATGATGTATGTAATACAAGTATGTGTGTGTGTGTGGAAAAGGAGATGGGTCTTAAAGCTATAGCTAAAGGCTACAAAGATGGCGGCGTCGAGTGACACAGACAAACAGGGAGGGGCCTTAAAGAGCTATAGCTAAAACCTACCACCAGATGGCGGAGTCGAGTGACTTAGACCAAATGGCGGGGGAGGGGGGGGGGGGGGGGGTCAGCTATATGTGGTTGCGTGTGTCGGCGCACACGTGTGTTAGAACAATAGGTGAGAGTTTCACCCACAATCCGGAGCTCTATGTGTGTGCAAGTTACGGAAAACAAGAGGAATAAAAGGGCAGAGAGAGAGGAATCAGAGTTTCTGTGTGCGATGTCGCGTCGTAGTGAAAATGAGGATCGCCGATCGTATCTCACACAAGTTGCCGTTGTCGCTTCGCGAACTGACGACACTTATGCCCGATAGTCGCGTTTCCACACTTCACTCACAGAATCGATTCAAGGAAATAGAGCAAGAACAAAAATGAAATCAAATAATCCCAAAAGCAAACAGTCAAACAGGAAACGCACAGTACGACGGGCCTCGGAGCTCCGTCGACGATTGCGCAATCTCTCAGCGAAACGAAAACAATGACTTTAACACGACAAAAACACGGGAATAATAACATATAAATGAATGGCCTGAATTAAACTTAAGTTAATTTAGCTAAACTACGCCCAGACACCGTGACTCTTACTATGAGATGCTTCGTGGCAAGGTTGTAGAGTGTTTGTCGATGAATGGTTTTTCCTCCACCAGGAGGAAAAGAAATGCGTGAGGCTGCTGCTGTTTCGGCGTCGCTGGTGAGCGGCTGCTGTTTCGGCCCGGCTCGCTGCAGAGAGGAGGGCCTGTGGTTTCCAACGTCGGCTGAGACACGTGTCGGTTCGTATCTCCCGGTAATGATCGGTGAAGGAAGATTGTTTGGTCTCCCTAGTACCGTAGCGTGTATACGAAGGTGGGGAGTGGCGCGTGGGAGGAAGGATGCTTTCCGCGGGCCAAGGCCTTAAACTCAGAATAGACGTGGTCGATTTCATCCAGCGAAATGGCACGTGCGTGCTGAGATGAGTGGGGGTTGAGGTCGATCGGGTCCTCTGGTGATTCTTCTTAGAGACCAGACGGAAGTCCAGAGCGAAGAGACCGATTTTGGGCTGCGTTGCCGCTTATAAGCGGGTCTCTGCACACAGCGGGAGACGGCTTGTCGGCCAATGAAAGGTCCACCTCCGCGGTGGAGGTGTGGTCATCTCCAGGGGGCAAGGATCAGACCCCAGGTCATTTGTGAGGAGGGGAGGCCCATGTGAGGGACTCAACCAGCCAGGAGGTGGCGCCAGAACACCAACAGCTCCTTACAAAAGGTCAAAGCACAGTGTGAACTGGGCAGCGACATTAACAGGGCATCTTTTTAGACAAAGTCGATAGTTTGGAATCATATATATTAGACAGTGAGTTTGTACTTTAACCGGCGCACTTTATTCAGACGTTACGGTACTTGTTCAGCGGTGCAGGTCACACCAACCAATGCGGTGTAAATCACATCACGTGATAGAGCTCAGCCAATGACTATTCTGACACGTTTCCTGACTCGAGCGTTTACAGGTTTACACACACACGGGGAGAGACGAGGAAATAGAAAGAAGAGCAGGAATATTGCGCCGATCAGAGAAGTTATCTCACATGACGTTCTCCAAAAAGAGAGACGTGTTCAGAGAGAATATCATTTATAAGCAAGAATGAACGGACTCATATGTTAATTCTCCCCACAGGCAGTTAAAACCAGTATGTCTCATATGTTGATAAACCGTAACTATTGATAAAAGCGGCAAATGAAGCGACACTACGAGGCAAAGCACAACTCTCTTGAACAAACGTACCCACTCACATCTAAATGAAGACACAGAAAATAAACCTAAGAGCCCAATATGATCAGAATCGAACACGTTAATTCACTGACCAGTGATGTTACCAGAGAGTATAGAGCTGAAACAAGTGGTTTAATAACCACACATAAAGTCCATGCTCACTAATTTATCTCTTTAGATGGCAAAATATAATATTGTGGCTTTTTTATTGACATCACTTCACACCTGAATGAACTGAATTTAAAGCTGCAGGACAGTTACATAAATTTTTCTAAAATTCATTACTTTATTTTAATGCACATTTTTGAAAAGCTTTCTGTTATGTCAGTTATTCTTTAATCCAGCTCTTATTTTACTTGAAATGAGAAGAACATTTATTTATGTATTTCTATGTATTATTTATAATCCATCCAGTTAAATTTGAAAACTGAGAATAATAATTTGTTAAATTATAATTGATAAGTTGTTGACTACACAGAGACGTTGTTACTACGACTAGACTTCTTGAATATATATATAGCACTAAATAGCGCAAGTTAGATATTACTGTATTGTAATGTTTCGGACCTTTGCCCGAGGAGATTTTCTCAATCTGGACCTTTTGGAATTTTAGTTGAAGACCCCTGCACTACAGGGACTCCAAAGGGAAGCGAGGGCTCCGGGGCTATTAGCTGCACTAGCATTTCAAATTTTTAAGATCATTATCTATAATTATTCCTAGATATTTAATATTCGGGAGCCACTTAAATGGGGTCGTTTGTTGGTATTCAGTGTGATCGAAGTTCGTAAGTGGAATAATTTCACTTTTTTCCAGATTGACCTTATATCCTGAAATAGCACCATAGGTGTTTAGTAGCATCTGTAATTTATTGAGAGAGTTAACCGGGTCTGTGCGATACAGAATTACATCATCTGCCAGGAGATTAATTTTATGATTTATTTGGTCCACTCTGAACCCCTTTATATCTGGATCCCGTCTAATTGCTTCAGCAAGTGGTTCAATAGCCAGGACAAAGAGTCCTGGAGACAGAGGGCAACCCTGTAGACTCGATCTACTCAAGGGAAATGCTGTCGACGTCTGTCCATTTGTGGTAAAACGGAGGAGTTTGAAACCGCTCCCGAGGACGGATAAGTTTGAAAACTCGGGGGTTACCGCTTGGTACGGTCATAAACGCATAACTTTGGAAACGATGATGCCCACACCCGTGTTTGCTCCTTGATTGGTTCTTAGCAGTCATGACGTGTCCTTCCCTGATTCGTCACACCCGTATCACGTGACCCTTTCCCGGAAGATCACAAACAACAGCCTTGATTATCGATGAACTACCAGGTTAATTCAACATTTATACTACATACAGTTGTTCTCACAGTCTAATACTGACGCCGATGGCAAACAGCTTTACATTGGAGTCAGTTGAAAGCCTTGTGCGTCTCATACAGAGTTGAAGGGTGCCTAGCATCGATATCAGACCCCGAAGGGGAACTGACCGAGCAACGGTCTTTGATGAGCTGGGAGTGAGACCGTGGTGACGGTAAGATTGAGATTTTCCTGTTAGATTCAGGACAACGACTTTAGTGTAACCCAATGCAATATTAAACAACAGCAACCACATGTATACCAAACGTATACATGTCACACAAGCTTAAAGAGCTTTGGTCTACCTACAAATTCAGGATGCTGAGGAGAAGGTAAAGAAATGTGTATGCTGCTGCCTTTAACCCCATATGGCCCCAGCCTCTGCAGCATCAATTAAAGTGATTGCTTTTCTCAATTGTTCCTCCTCTTGTTTATGCCATTTACATTTTAGTCAGATTACAGCCATCATAATTCATCCCTGAGGTTGTAAAGTCCACACACAGGCATTTAAATCACACAGAGGAAAATACAAAGCTGCATGAAAGTCTAAATGCAGCCGAGCTCCCCTGAGTTGCTTTTGTTTGGTCTCCACTTGGACTGTGTGGCCTGCAGGACAGGACTGTGCTTGTACTGTGCTTGTACTGTACGCTCCCAATGGGCAGACGTCTTTCATGGACACCTCTTGTTTTGTTCTCATCTTTATTTGTTTTCAAGCTGTTCCTAACACTGCGATCACACATCTTTAGTATTTGTCACTGCTTCTCCCTCCCTCTCCCTCTATCCCCGTCTCATCACAGTCAATCACATGTTTTCCTCTTTCTCCAGCTCTCTATGTTTGGCTGTCTGTCTATTTTTCTTCTCTGGCTTTTTCTTCCTGTTTGTCTCCAAGGTTAAAAGCTTCCTCGTGGATTTGCCTGTGGCCCAAAATGACAGTAACATGAACGAACACCTACTCCAGTCCCCATAGCTTGTTTGCCTCATGCTCTTACAGGACTGTTGGACACACACATACAAACACACGTACACATTATATGTGCAGCATCTCAGCCAAATGCTCCTTTTGAAGAAGTGTAAATTGAAATGCAGTACATTGTGCCTTTGACTACATATTATATGGATTATGAAGCCTGTTCAATTCAATTTAATTATATGCTTGCAAATGTAATATGCCCCTCCTAGACATGCTGGACTTGGACATCAGAGTTCGTTAGACAAACCTGAAAACTCCCAAATCATAGGACCTGACTTTCTGATAATCAGACTGAATTGCCTAACCCTAATCCCACAAAAGGCTGTGTCTGTTGATGTGATCTCACTTTGCCACAGACACGCAACCCTTATGGACGCAGCAAGCATAAATCAGGCTCTACACTACAGTAATCGGGGAGCTTTAGAGGTGCTGGTAGGAAGATTATGTTACTTTTGCATCCCTGTTTGCCGTCTTTGAGCTAAGCTAGGCTAACCTACTGCTGGCAGCAGCTCCTTATTAAGCAGCCAGATGTGCGTGGTATCAATCTTCTGATTTAACTCTCGACAAGATAGCAAATAAGGGTATTACCCTTATCAAAATAGTATTTCTTAAGGAATTATTTATGGAAGTCGATTTACAAAAAAACACAGAGCTGTGTCAATATCATCTATGCCGTCGTCATTTATATTTAGGGAAAATTCTTACTCTGACACACAGCTCCTTAGTGAAACGAGGAGAGGACAGAGCTAGCGCTACCAGCCCCTTAGTGAAATGAGGAGAGGACGAAGCTACCGCTAGCAGCACCTTAGTGAAACAAGGAAAGGACGAAGCTACCGCTAGAAGCACCTTAGTGAAACAAGGAAAGGACAAAGCTACCGCTAGCAGCACCTTAGTGAAACGAGGAGAGGACGAAGCTAGCGCTAGCAGCTCCTTAGTGAAATGAAGAGAGGACGATAAATGGGCTGGTAGCACCCCAGTACAAAGAGGAGAAGACTAAGTTAGCGTTAGCCACACATTAGTGCAATGAGGGATGCTATGCAAACACTGTATGGGTTACAGCAAACAACAATAAGTGCCCTTCTTTCTGATGAAGCATATTAAGAACAGCAGACATCAAGAAATATACTGGCGATCAACGAGTTGATGTTATAGTTGGCCTATAATTTACCGAAGGAAAGAGAATGGATAATGAGGTGAGACAACTGGATAAACATCAAAATCCAAACTGAGAGCATCCCCCCGTTTGTGCATTCTACTTTTGCCTTATGTTTTGATGCTTTTAATGGTTTTATGTGAAGCACTTTAAATTACCTTGTTGTTGAAATGTGCTGTACAAATAAACTTGCCTTGCCTTGCCTTACTAAAAGGACAGAGGTATCTAGTGCAGTGGTTCTCAACTGGTCTGGCTGCGGGACCCACCATCACCCCTTAATGACAAGCCGGGACCCACGACCCAAATTATATATATATAATTTGGGTATATCTATATTCAAGAAGTCTAGTAGTAGTAATGTCTCTGTGTGGTAAACAACTGTCAAATCAAATAAAGAAAGTACACATCAATTATATTTTAACAAATATTAATCTCATTTTTCAAATTTAACTGGATGGATTATAAATAATACATATAAATACATGAATAAATGTTCTTCTCATTTCAAGTAAAATAACGGCTAGATTAAAAAATAAATGACTGAACGAAATTCATTTTAACAAAATAATTTTCACTGAATTGCCCTGCAGCTTTAAATTCAGTTCATTCAGGATGAAGTGAAAAAGCCATGATATTATATTTTCTCATCTTCTAAAAAGAGAAATGAGTGTTTGACTGGACAGACTCATAGAGGTGAATTCTTCAGAGTGTGATGACTCTGGTCTCTCTGGCCATTTCTCTCTTTTGGAGATCGTCCTATGATTTGACTTTCACGACTCACAACTCAATAAACAGTCCTGCTCTGCTCTCTCTCTCCTCGTCTGTCCCTGTGTGTCACGGTGTGTGTACATCTCACTCAAGTCAGGAAACTTGACAGAATACTCATATTTGATTGGCTGCGCTTCATCACGTGATGTGATTCACAACGCATTGGGGTGTTTTTCCTGCACCACTGAACAAGTACCGTAAATGCTGGAATAATTCCGCTGCATAAAAATGCCCTTCAAAATAAAATATATATATTTTTTTGTCAGTCAAAGGCCCGCAACCCACTGAAAACGGGTCCGCGACCCAAAAGTGGGTCGCGACCCACCAGTTGAGAATCACTGATCTAGTGCATCAGACTGAGTGCTATGGACCGACAGGTGATGGCACAACAGATATCAGCTATGTGGAGCAATTGTCCAGCTGTATGTTGACAATGATCGTATAACTGCACACTGTTTACTTGTACTGTTTACACATTTAAAAGAGATTGTTCTGAAGCTGAACATTACTGCTCATCTTCAGGGGTATTTTAATATAGTTTATTTACTGTGTTTTAACTATGCTTTTTACTATGTTTTTACGATGTACTGGCTCTGTGGCACTCTGAGATTTTTTTTAAAATGAAAAGTGTGTTACAAATAAAATGCATTATTATTATTATTATTATTGCTTTGATGGTGCCTCCAACATGGCACGCCTTTAGACTGGTGGTCAGGCCCAGCTGAAAGAAGTAATGTAAGAAATTTGAGCAAAAAACTGTAGTTAGTAGATATAATAAAAGTGTTTAATAATTCATAATTAAGAATTCATAATTAGTCATAATCATAAGGGTTTTGGGAATGCATAATTAAGATAAACATAAAGTGTTGTAAGATTAGGAGCTAAAAGAAATGAAGCTTCTGCCAAGTTGCAGAAGTGTAGTTTATATACTGAAGGATTATCATAGAAGGAATTAAGCCATAACTGGGGATTGAATGCGTTAGCGGCTCAGGGAGAGAGATGTGGAGATAGGCGTTTACAGAAGTTAGCCAATAGAAATTGAGATAGACGGAAGGGGAGGAGTCGCGAACGAATATGTGGGAGGTTTGATTTAAAAGACTTTTTTGCTCTCTCGTGTGAAGGCTCTCAGACGACGGACGTGTTTTTTATACCTGAGAAGCTGAGTTTTTTGCAAATGGGGTTTTATTGATTTAATATTTCATAGGAGTATGTACTCCAATGTTTAACTGTAATCGTAGTTGCATCAGTGGAATTAAATTCCTTATAATTGTAAACCAGTCTTGGTAGATTTCTTATTGGAGCGTGTCGACTGCACAAAGCAGCCGGACACACGTGCTCCGGCCTTCTCTCTGTGGGGTGTGAGTTTTAGCCCCAACAGTAAGCACACACTCATTGTGCAACCCAGGATCTTGTACTTCAGGAAACCACACGGTGAGCCTGATAGCAGTAGGGTGCAAGGTATTTGTCTTGTCAAAGGATCAGCTAAACACGAGCAGCTGGATGAATGAATCACTATCTAGCTGTCCTGACGTCACTGTCAACATTTTGTGCTTGTGCCCCACTAAGATGGTATGTGCAAAACAAAGATATTCAGTGCTGTTGCTGATCATATGCTGTCTAACTGGCCACACTGGAAAGTTTGAAGGAGGACAGAAGTTTAAGAGGGGACGCCAGGGACAAAGTAGTCGGACTTCATGAACAGAGACAAAACTCTTTCCAGCCTTTGAGGCTGTGATGCACTATTTGGCCCTTGTGAAGCAGTAGCAAAAATCCTGCACAGCGAAAACGCAAGTGCTGTTAGTGGCATTGAATGTGTGAACCTTCTGATGGAGCGAGTAAGGGTGCTGCAAGTTGACAGGGTGGTGACGAGGTGAAAGCAAGCATGAATGGTCTAAAAATGGTCTAAAAATGCCAGATGGAGCTGAATCCAGGGTAAGCAGAAGATGGTTTTAGCAGACCAGAGACTCAAAAGGATTTGATGCACTCTGAATTCAGCAGGAGATTTGACGGGGATGGAATGACAGCAGTGGCATTCAGGGAGAAGAGTGACCTCAACGAATGGAGAGCCATCTGCAGTCTCCCTATCTCCCCATGGGAGACATTTTCAAAGACAGAAAAAAAAAGGTTCTTAAATGGTTCTTTAAAAGGCAGTGTGGTTCCACGAAGAACCATCCCCTACTAAAGAACCATTTTATCTATTGGATGGTTCTACATGTTTTTCATGTGGTTCTTTGGGATATTAAATGGTTCTTTGGGATATTAAAGGGTTCTTAATTCATGTTTGAGTTGTTGAATCGTGGGGGATGGGATAAATTAGAAAAAAAACCTTGCATGATCTGGGTGTGGGGTTGTTAGCTGCCAGCTGATACGTATATATATATAATGTATGTATGTTGTTAAGAATGAAGATCGAGTGAACAGACGGAGATCGAGGCGTTTAGCTCAATTCAAGCAATAACATTTATTTGTGACAGAAGTATTATGTCCAGCAGTTAAACATGCACGGACCCTAGCAAAGGCAAAGAGTGCAAAAGTGAAACCTAAAAGCGCTTATACAGAGTAAGCAGGCGTGTCCATCTGGTTCTCCTTGTGGAGCCATTGGTCAAAATCAAAGCAGAGGCGGATTTGTTTTTAGCATTCAAATAGCCTGATGGAGCACTGGTCATATATGTATATATATGTATATATATACACATACATATATATATATATACATATATATATGTATATATATGTATATATATACACATACATATATATATGTATATATACATATATGTATATATGTATATATATATGTATGTATGTGTATATATATATACATACATACATACATATATATTCATGTCGGTGAATCGGCACTAAATAGCCTCTTCCCATATTAATAGCTGTGTTCCAGAAAATTCGAAGGGGAAAGTCATGAATGCCAACGTAAACCACAAATCACGATCATGAGATATCTGTCCGCCCCGCCTACTCCCAAGTGACAGTCGTCCATCTGACTGACTGACCACCAACGTCTTTTCAAACCAGTCGCCCATAACTAACAGTGGTCGGTGTAAGGTAAGTGTTGGAAGCTTGGTTATTACAGGCAAATTATTGCTCTTTTTTGTCATGTCACAGCCATCCGTTAGCCGAGTGTCTGAATAAGCTAAGGTAATGTTAGACTTTTAGTTTCAACAATCCTTAGGTTGTTGAAACTGTTATGAGTTAATTTCGCATGTATTTCATTTTCTAACGGTAACTTGACCGTTAGTTAATTGCCTTTGTTAGTCTGCTAGTTGGCTGAAGCTAACGCTAGTTAGCTAAGTTAGATAACGTTAATTAGTTAGCCTAGATAGTGCGCGAAAATATATTTAATGTTAATTTAGCTAAGCTGCTATGCTTCTGCCAGTGAAATGTATGTAAAATGTCATTAGCGTTAGCTGATTAACTAACACGGGTTAATGTTACTGTATGTCTAGAAAGGAACTATCTAATTACTTTAGCTGTCAACTATTCTTTATTAAAACCTTTTTACCAATGAAAAAATGATGCCATTGCTACATGCGCCGTTAACTCAATGCAATGTTATGTTTGCTCACTGCATACGATTGAAAACGCCACCATTTTGTGCTTGCTAGTCAACGGAGTATTTCCAGTTGTTGAGAGCTAACCTTAAAAAATGCCCTTCGGTTAGAGCTGCTTAGGACTCCATGTTTGACTGACAGCAGCCGGCAGCTGAGCTGTCTGGTGGGGTAAGACAGTAAATAAACGACAGTAAATAAACTGTAGCTTACAAGTTAAGGTCAGAAAGCTGCGTTAGCAACTGTTGAAGATCAGGCTTGATGATTTCAGGCACCGCTAGTGTTTTGGCTAACGGAGGATGAAGCAGGACACTGTTTGAATAAGATTGTTTCTCAAGGAGAGCACAGGACATGTAACTTATACAGCAGACACTTATGTTCCAGCAGGTAAAAATAATGGATTTAATGTGAGTTGACCTTAAAATGTTGGTGCTTGTATAGTCTATGATTTGTCAGGTTGAAGGCAAATAAACATGTTGATGTGCTGCAGTACAAACAAGTGCAAAGATAGCTGTCGACAATTTTTGATAATAGTATACTTTTATCACACAGTATCTGTCAATACAAAGTTCAAATGAACACATGTGCTGCTAATGTCTGTGGGCACTGTATCTCTGCATTGAGAGTATGCAGAGGGCTGTGTTTTTGTGGATATACATTTAAATTGGGTTTATTATTAATTAATTAATCAAAATAGCCAGAAATAACTAATATAATTATAGTAAATTATAATGCATAGATTGTATAGAACAGACCTGTTGCCTTTGTGCACAAGTCAGGAAAAACTCTGTTATGAATGATGGATGCTGCTCACCCAGACTTGAGCATAAGCTGTTCGTTTTCAATGTCTTGTGCAATACAGTAATAGGTTAAGCACTATAGTCATACAGTCACTCATGAATAATGTGGACATATGTCGTCATTGTGATGGTAAAGACCTCATTCAAGGATGTTCAGCATTAAGCAAGGCAAGAATGTTAATTCCGAAATGAGCCATGGCAACACATACCGACTTCGAACATGATTTTGGTCCAATAATGTTTCTCTCTGCCATAGATAATGAAGCAGATGGGCCTACACTTCTCCAGATGACTGAAAGAAAGTGAGCGAATCATTCCAAAAATGAAAGACCAAGTGAAGTTCCTGTCTGCTTTAGCGCAGCTGAAAGTGTGAGTTACGTTATACAGTGGAGCCATGTCATTTTAGTTCAGATTCTAAAGATTTACTTGTCTTGGCTTTGGTAGTTTTTTTACTTGTTGGCTTAAATTAAAATCAGATTTTCCTCCCCTTTAGCGGTGAAAGTGAAGCCCCTGTGAGTCAGAGAGCACTAGCAGCCCAACCAATGATCAACTGCCAAGTCCGGTTTCCTCCCACAGTCTTCACGGCACTGACCAACAAGGATGCAGCTCTGTTTGACCATTTGAGCCAAGACACAATGTCAGTTTGTGCCATAATAGAAGATGGCGACAGACAGCAACACGTGTGATGTGTTACATCATGTAAGCAAACCATATACCTATCAACTGTGAGCTCCAGATCAGACTGGAGACGTAACCGCAAAAAAAAAAATGTCTAAGTAGTACTTGCTATCTGGCATTTTCAAAGCATGTGACAGTAATATAAAACGGTGTCCGACAAAAATTCAGCTCTAAACGGTGCACAGCGCAGTACCACTCGCGGCCATTTAGGACACGGTGTCACGGACATAATGAACAACAAAAGATATTTGAATCGTTTGAACTTGTGTGTTTTTCAAGAACGAATATTCAAATATAATTGTTGGCCAATTTTGACAGCCGTAATGTACAGTAATGACATGTTATCTGCCTGTAAAACAAGTTTCCTTATTAATCAAGTTTTAGGTCTGCCATCGTGAAAACTATGCATCATGATGACAAACTACACATTTGCAGACCTTGAACTGCTCTTTCTGATCATTTGAGTTCGGTATCTGTTTATTGTGCTGATCTGGAATGTCAATCTTGTATAACGCCTTGTGTTTTGTTCCTTTTGAAAACGTACAGGTATCAGTCTCATATTCAGTATGTGCAGCTCTTTAAGTCTGTCCTGCTCAACTTCCCTTTTCTGAAGGAAAGTTATGGATCTGGATATGTAAGTATTTTCTCATTGACTAAAAGAGTAATAGAGACAAACTGAATTTTATGCTTCATACTTCATGCTCCAGCTCAGTCCTAATTGTGTCATTGTTTATTACTTGGCAAACAGATGCAATGGATGCTGGGGACGACGAAAGAAGTGCGAGCCACCATAGTGCAACAATGAAGCAGGAGTACCAAAAGACGAGGCCCAACTTGGTCATCATTCGCCAATGCCTCCAGAGAGTACAGAAGACACGATATTCAACAACACTCTACTGCAGAGGTCTTAAAAGAATTCCCCTGCATCTCTATTCCAATCTTGGTGAGTGTTTTATCTAATATATAACACGTGGTCCAGTGTTTCCCACAGGATTTTGTGAGACTGTGGTGGGTGGACCTCAGACCCTGAAATGGACAGGCGCTGAACCAGAACTTAAGACAGAGGGCAATTTGGGAACAATTAGCTATTGGTTTGACAACGCATATGCCCCCGGGGAAAGGGGCTGTATTTCTGTGGTTCCAGTGTAGCCGGCAGATATCCAGGCCCAGACTTCCTTTTCAGTGCGCTGTTTGTTTGTTTACAGTCTGATGAGCAACTTAAGATGTGAGACTGGAGTTGAGAAACGACGTGTACAACAAGATGGTTTTAGCAGTAGCCAGTTTACAAATAATTTCAAACCAATAAATTGCCTCATTAATTCATTTTCCCTTTAAGCCTTTTAGAATATCCCATACACTGTGTTTTGTGTAGAAGTGCTCTAAAAAGTTGACTTCACGTTTACCTAGATACTGTTATCCAAATCAACACTCCTGAGGAAATTGGTATGACAGTCTCAAAACTTTGCAGAATCAGAATTGTGACATTTATTGAAAAATGATTTGTCATTTGCAGCCCAGTTGGTGAATGCAGCCATACTCCTCCTACTATCGGTCTTCAAGAAAATGCATCACAGCTCTTTGCAATCGATAAGGTTCGTCATTTGTGTTTGTGGGGTACAACTTGAATTAGTTTATTTAAAAAAGTAATGCTGTGGGATTCATCATTACGCGTCCAAATATGGTCACCTTTGGTTCCAAGATGGGTTTGGGAATGATAATAATAATACAACACTAATACAATTTATTATTAAATTGTACTTACCAAAGAAAGTGCAACACCAATTAATAATTCATCCGTGCACAGTAGTAGACCTTTCCTTCCCCTCAGAAACCCCGAACATGATTTATACATCCAGACCATTTCACAGAGATGAAACCTTTGGCATGATGACATGTTCTATCGAAGAGTATGTCATGACACATTGACTTCCTCTCTCTCATATCTGACTGAGTTCTGTGTTGATGGAGGCTGATGTCTGTGTGATTCAGCCAGCATTATCTTTGAGAACAGCTGATTTGCACTCTCGGTGAGCTGTCTCCACGGCACATCATATGATTCCCACAGGTCTCTGGAAACCATGAAATGCAAATCTGTCTCTGCAGTCACCAACAAAAAACAGTTTTTTTGCATCTCTTAATTAGGTTGCTAATTTCTGGCAGTCATGCATTGTGTTTGGAACACAGAGACTCTGCTCTGTGTGAAAGTAATATTTGTCCCTAATTATGGCTCCCATATGTCAATGTGTGTTTTCTCTTGTATGAAGGGCTTTGTAATATGTACAATACTGATGATACTTTTTTTGGTTGTATGTTTTTTTTCTCATCAGAGCCCATAATGTTTGTTTCATCTTTAATTATTATATTATTGTGATGGCATTAGCTCAGCCTACACAAAGGCCTGGTCTACACATGTACGGATATTTCTAAAAACAGATATTTTTCACTTTTTCAGAAATATCCAAAGCTCGTAAACAAGCTGGGGATGCATAGTGAGCTTTGGCAACTAAAACAATAGCAAAATGCCAGTTTGTCTCTATTACTCTTTTAGTCAATGAGAAAATACTTACATATCCAGATCCATAACTTTCCTTCAGAAAAGGGAAGTTGAGCAGGACAGACTTAAAGAGCTGCACATACTGAATATGAGACTGATACCTGTACGTTTTCAAAAGGAACAAAACACAAGGCGTTATACAAGATTGACATTCCAGATCAGCACAATAAACAGATACCGAACTCAAATGATCAGAAAGAGCAGTTCAAGGTCTGCAAATGTGTAGTTTGTCATCATGATGCATAGTTTTCACGATGGCAGACCTAAAACTTGATTAATAAGGAAACTTGTTTTACAGGCAGATAACATGTCATTACTGTACATTACGGCTGTCAAAATTGGCCAACAATTATATTTGAATATTCGTTCTTGAAAAACACACAAGTTCAAACGATTCAAATATCTTTTGTTGTTCATTATGTCCGTGACACCGTGTCCTAAATGGCCGCGAGTGGTACTGCGCTGTGCACCGTTTAGAGCTGAATTTTTGTCGGACACCGTTTTATATTACTGTCACATGCTTTGAAAATGCCAGATAGCAAGTACTACTTAGACATTTTTTTTTTTGCGGTTACGTCTCCAGTCTGATCTGGAGCTCACAGTTGATAGGTATATGGTTTGCTTACATGATGTAACACATCACACGTGTTGCTGTCTGTCGCCATCTTCTATTATGGCACAAACTGACATTGTGTCTTGGCTCAAATGGTCAAACAGAGCTGCATCTCATCCCATACTCACATGCACTCACATACACATGCACACCCATACTCACATGCACTCACATACACATGCACACCCATACTCACATGCACTCACATACACATGCACACCCATACTCACATGCACTCACATACATATGCACACCCATACTCACATGCACTCACATACGCATGCACACCCATACTCACATGCACTCACATACACATGCACACCCATACTCACATGCACTCACATACTCACATGCACTCACATACGCATGCACACCCATACTCACATGCACTCACATACTCTGTGCACGTTCATCAATTCAACTTGTGCATTTAGGTTACTTTTGAGCACTTGCTTATGTGCGCACACCTATACATGGCCATGTGCACACCCATATCCACGTGCACGCCCATACCCACGTGCATGCTCAACAGTTACAATACGAATGAAAAACAGCTGGCATGAATAAATACTTGATTGAACACATTGCATGACATCTTGGAACTACAGGAGAACACGTTGGCACACAAGTGCATTCAGATGAAGAAGCTGCATGTGAACATAAACGCAACAGAATAGACAAACATACAATATCCAAACAGAATACTAGCAACATTTATTTACATTGGGGGTCCAGGCTTAATATTATGAGGGCACTACCCCCCCCCTGCTGCCCTCCCTTAGAGTTTTAACACTCTGACCACAAGGCTCCTAAGGGGTACTATGTTCTCTAAATCACTCGTCCAGAGCATCTGTGTCCTTTTCATCACGCTGATAGGCCACTGATGTCTCACCAGTCTCCATCTCTCTGGCACATTGAGATGTCTCAGGTTGTACCGCAGCAATGACATCAGTTGATACACAACCCATCCACAGAAAACTCTTCTAACAGTTAACAACCTGCAAACAGCTGGCGTACTCTTAGCAGCAAAAGTTTCATATGAAACCTATTTTTAGAAAATCTATTTTCACGCTACCACCTGGAGCAGTAATAGTCCATGATGAAGCAAAGATACCGTAGCATATGGAAGAAAATATTGTTTTGATGTTGAATGTCAACAGATATTAATCAAAGCTGCATATTTCGATAGACAAAAACATTATTACATGTATCTTATTTCTATAATTTTTTTATTTTGGACTGAAGACCGAGACAATTATAGAGACAAGGACTGATGCCGCATCGCCTGTGTGTGTGTTTGAAAAAGACCCGCAGTATTTTTGTAATTTATTAATACTAATAATTTGAATTAACAATAAAACTTCCAAGCTTCGAACTATTCGCTAAAGCCTTAGTTCTATATGCGTACAGCGTGGGGCTTTTATTTTGAAAGGGTGGTGCTGGGTGGGGGGGAAAGGGGGAGAGGAGACAATCATAATGTCTGACACACATAAACAGAGGTTATTAAATGCCTGGCTTCATCACAAGCATTTCAATTAGAATTCACTCTTTGGGGCTTTTATTTTGAAATGGGGTGTGTGTGTGTGGGGGGAGGTCCTCTAAAAGTCTCTAAGACCTGAATGACTGTATGAGAGAGAGACACAGACAGAGAGAGAGAAGAAAGAATTAGTGAGAGAGAGAAGAAAGAATTAGTGAGAGAGAGAGAGAGAGAGAGGAAATAATTAGTGAGAGAGAGAGGGCGAGAGAGAGAGAGAGAGACTCTGATATCTCTGGCAAACTTTCTCATTTGGAGATTGTACTATGTTTTATCTTTTACAGCTTACATGGCTGTTGTCCTGCTCTGCCATGTCTTTCCTCGTCTCTCCCTCTTGTGTCGCAGTGTGTGTAAATGTCACTCGAATCAGGAAACTTATCAGAATCCTCATATCTGATTGGCCGAGATGCAACACGTAACAGCTGTAACAAATCATGTGTGTGCGGCTTTTATTTTAAAATGGGGTGGGTGTGTGTGTGGGGGGGGGGGTCCTCTAAAAGACCTGAAATGACTGTGTGTGTGTATGCGTGTGTGTGAGTGAGTGCGTGCGTGCGAGAGAGAGAGAGAGAGTGTGCCTGCATGAGTGCGTGAGAGAGAGAGTGCGTGCGAGAGAGAGAGAGCGTGCATGCGTGTGAGAGAGAGCGTGCTTGCGTGCGTGTGAGAGAGAGAGCGTGCGTGCGAGAGAGCGTGCGTGCGTGTGAGAGAGAGAGCGTGCGTGCGTGTGAGAGAGAGAGAGCGTGCTTGCATGCGTGTGAGAGAGAGAGAGAGAGCGTGCGTGTGAGAGAGAGAGAGTGCGTGCGTGTGAGAGAGAGAGCGTGCGTGTGAGAGAGCGTGCGTGTGAGAGAGAGAGAGCGTGCGTGTGAGAGAGAGAGCGTGCGTGTGAGAGAGAGAGAGCGTGCTGCGTGTGAGAGAGAGAGAGCGTGCGTGCGTGTGAGAGAGAGAGCGTGCGTGTGAGAGAGAGCGTGCGTGCGTGAGAGAGCGTGCGTGTGAGAGAGAGAGAGAGCGTGCATGTGAGAGAGAGAGAGAGAGAGCGTGCGTGTGAGAGAGAGAGAGAGAGCATGCGTGCGTGTGAGAGAGAGAGAGTGCGTGCGTGTGAGAGAGAGAGAGCGTGCGTGTGAGAGAGCGTGCGTGCGTGAGAGAGCGTGCGTGTGAGAGAGAGAGAGAGAGCGTGCGTGTGAGAGAGAGAGCGTGCGTGTGAGAGAGAGCGTGCGTGTGAGAGAGAGAGAGAGCGTGCGTGTGAGAGAGAGAGAGAGAGAGCGTGCGTGTGAGAGAGAGAGAGAGAGCATGCGTGCGTGTGAGAGAGAGAGAGTGCGTGCGTGTGAGAGAGAGAGAGCGTGCGTGTGAGAGAGCGTGCGTGCGTGAGAGAGCGTGCGTGTGAGAGAGAGAGAGAGAGCGTGCGTGTGAGAGAGAGAGCGTGCGTGTGAGAGAGAGAGAGCGTGCGTGCATGCGTGCGAGAGAGAGAGCGTGCGTGCGTGCGAGAGAGAGAGCGTGCGTGAGAGAGTGTGCGTGCGTGAGAGAGCGTGCGTGTGAGAGAGAGAGCGTGCGTGTGAGAGAGAGAGAGAGTGCGTGCGTGTGAGAGAGAGAGAGCGTGCGTGTGAGAGAGCGTGCGTGCGTGAGAGAGCGTGCGTGTGAGAGAGAGAGAGAGAGAGCGTGCGTGTGAGAGTGAGAGCGTGCGTGCGTGTGAGAGAGAGAGCGTGCGTGTGAGAGAGAGAGAGAGTGCGTGCGTGTGAGAGAGAGAGAGCGTGCGTGTGAGAGAGCGTGCGTGCGTGAGAGAGCGTGCGTGTGAGAGAGAGAGAGCATGCGTGTGAGAGAGAGAGCGTGCGTGTGAGAGAGAGAGAGCGTGCGTGCATGCGAGAGAGAGAGCATGCGTGTGAGAGAGAGAGAGAGAGCGTGCGTGAGAGAGCGTGCGTGCGTGCGAGAGAGAGAGAGCATGCGTGTGAGAGAGAGAGAGAGAGCATGCGTGTGAGAGAGAGAGAGAGAGCGTGCGTGTGAGAGAGAGCGTGCAGGGAGATGGATGGATTGAAGGAAAGAACAAGCGTGATGTACAGAAAGAGAGAGAAAGTGGATGTGTGTGTGTGTGTGTGTGCGTGTGTACGAGAACGAGAGAGGTGTGTCAGCAAAGGGCCTCAATTTCCCCGGAGACGCAGTGGCAGAGAGACAGATAGACGGAAACACAGACAGGTCGGCGTTTGGAAAGCAAGAAAAGTACCACTTCTTCATCCTAAAGTGGGCAGATTCAAACAGACCCTGAAGCACATAGCATCCACAGGAAATATCTGGAGGAGCTTTTCTAGCAATGCAGGTAACGTAATACTGTCATTTTAAACATCATTTAGTTGTCTGTAGATTGAGATGGAGGATTGAAGGAACATGAGATGGGGGCGGGGTTTGGTCTGAACAAAAATGAAGGTTTGTTTAGGCCCTGTCTACACATATACAGATAATCTTAAAAAAAACGTTTAAATTGAAAAGTTTTAGGTAACTAGATGACTTATAAGGTGCATATTTCTCAAAACCCTGGTTAGTGTGTATCCGTGTCAATGTGTAAAACAGATCTTCCATTCACACATGCCCATTGCTGCTTTGTGTGATGAGCGTTCAACAGAAACAACAACCTACTAGTACTTAAGGTGACGCTAAGCAGCAACTCCTCGGCGTCCAAGAAAAATGTTACATGAATATGTATGTTACTGAAGAAATAATTAGCTACTTTTGCTTTGCTATTGTTTTAGTTGCCAAAGCTCACTATGCATCCCCATTTATTACGTTACCTGCATTGCTAGAAAAGCACACCTCTCTCGTTCTCGTACACACGCACACACACACACACACACATCCACTTTCTCTCTCTTTCTGTACATCACGCTTGTTCTTTCCTTCAATCCATCCATCTCCCTGCACGCTCTCTCTCACACGCACGCTCTCTCTCTCTCTCTCACACGCATGCTCTCTCTCTCTCTCTCACACGCATGCTCTCTCTCTCTCGCACGCACGCACGCTCTCTCACGCACGCTCTCTCTCTCTCTCTCACACGCATGCTCTCTCTCTCGCATGCACGCACGCTCTCTCTCTCTCACACGCACGCTCTCTCTCTCACACGCATGCTCTCTCTCTCTCACACGCACGCTCTCTCACGCACGCACGCTCTCTCACACGCACGCTCTCTCTCTCTCACACGCACGCACTCTCTCTCTCTCTCACACGCACGCTCTCTCTCTCACACGCACGCACGCTCTCACTCTCACACGCACGCTCTCTCTCTCTCTCTCTCACACGCACGCTCTCTCTCTCACACGCACGCTCTCTCACGCACGCACACTCTCTCACGCACGCTCTCTCTCTCGCACGCACGCACGCTCTCTCTCGCACGCATGCACGCACGCTCTCTCTCTCTCACACGCACGCTCTCTCTCTCACACGCACGCTCTCTCTCTCTCTCTCACACGCACGCTCTCTCACGCACGCACGCTCTCTCACACGCACGCTCTCTCTCTCTCACACGCACGCACTCTCTCTCTCTCACACGCACGCATGCTCTCTCTCTCTCTCTCACACGCACGCTCTCTCTCTCTCTCTCTCACACGCACGCTCTCTCTCTCTCTCACACGCACGCTCTCTCTCACACGCACGCTCTCTCTCTCACACGCACGCTCTCTCTCTCTCTCTCACACGCACGCTCTCTCACGCACGCACGCTCTCTCACACGCACGCTCTCTCTCTCTCACACGCACGCACTCTCTCTCTCTCACACGCACGCATGCTCTCTCTCTCTCTCTCACACGCACGCTCTCTCTCTCTCTCTCTCACATGCACGCTCTCTCTCTCTCACACGCACGCTCTCTCACGCACGCACGCTCTCTCTCACACGCACGCTCTCTCTCTCACACGCACGCACGCTCTCTCTCTCTCACACGCAGCACGCTCTCTCTCTCTCACACGCACGCTCTCTCTCTCACACGCACGCTCTCTCTCTCTCACACGCACGCTCTCTCACACGCACGCTCTCTCTCTCACATGCACGCACTCTCTCTCTCTCACACGCACGCTCTCTCTCTCTCTCTCACACGCATGCAAGCACGCTCTCTCTCTCTCACACGCACGCACGCTCTCTCTCTCACACGCACGCACGCTCTCTCGCACGCACGCTCTCTCTCTCACACGCACGCAAGCACGCTCTCTCTCACACGCATGCACGCTCTCTCTCTCTCGCACGCACTCTCTCTCTCACGCACTCATGCAGGCACACTCTCTCTCTCTCTCTCGCACGCACGCACTCACTCACACACACGCATACACACACACAGTCATTTCAGGTCTTTTAGAGGACCCCCCCCCCACACACACACCCACCCCATTTTAAAATAAAAGCCGCACACACATGATTTGTTACAGCTGTTACGTGTTGCATCTCGGCCAATCAGATATGAGGATTCTGATAAGTTTCCTGATTCGAGTGACATTTACACACACTGCGACACAAGAGGGAGAGACGAGGAAAGACATGGCAGAGCAGGACAACAGCCATGTAAGCTGTAAAAGATAAAACATAGTACAATCTCCAAATGAGAAAGTTTGCCAGAGATATCAGAGTCTCTCTCTCTCTCTCTCTCTCGCCCTCTCTCTCTCACTAATTATTTCCTCTCTCTCTCTCTCTCTCTCACTAATTCTTTCTTCTCTCTCTCACTAATTCTTTCTTCTCTCTCTCTGTCTGTGTCTCTCTCTCATACAGTCATTCAGGTCTTAGAGACTTTTAGAGGACCTCCCCCCACACACACACACCCCATTTCAAAATAAAAGCCCCAAAGAGTGAATTCTAATTGAAATGCTTGTGATGAAGCCAGGCATTTAATAACCTCTGTTTATGTGTGTCAGACATTATGATTGTCTCCTCTCCCCCTTTCCCCCCCACCCAGCACCACCCTTTCAAAATAAAAGCCCCACGCTGTACGCATATAGAACTAAGGCTTTAGCGAATAGTTCGAAGCTTGGAAGTTTTATTGTTAATTCAAATTATTAGTATTAATAAATTACAAAAATACTGCGGGTCTTTTTCAAACACACACACAGGCGATGCGGCATCAGTCCTTGTCTCTATAATTGTCTCGGTCTTCAGTCCAAAATAAAAAAATTATAGAAATAAGATACATGTAATAATGTTTTTGTCTATCGAAATATGCAGCTTTGATTAATATCTGTTGACATTCAACATCAAAACAATATTTTCTTCCATATGCTACGGTATCTTTGCTTCATCATGGACTATTACTGCTCCAGGTGGTAGCGTGAAAATAGATTTTCTAAAAATAGGTTTCATATGAAACTTTTGCTGCTAAGAGTACGCCAGCTGTTTGCAGGTTGTTAACTGTTAGAAGAGTTTTCTGTGGATGGGTTGTGTATCAACTGATGTCATTGCTGCGGTACAACCTGAGACATCTCAATGTGCCAGAGAGATGGAGACTGGTGAGACATCAGTGGCCTATCAGCGTGATGAAAAGGACACAGATGCTCTGGACGAGTGATTTAGAGAACATAGTACCCCTTAGGAGCCTTGTGGTCAGAGTGTTAAAACTCTAAGGGAGGGCAGCAGGGGGGGGGTAGTGCCCTCATAATATTAAGCCTGGACCCCCAATGTAAATAAATGTTGCTAGTATTCTGTTTGGATATTGTATGTTTGTCTATTCTGTTGCGTTTATGTTCACATGCAGCTTCTTCATCTGAATGCACTTGTGTGCCAACGTGTTCTCCTGTAGTTCCAAGATGTCATGCAATGTGTTCAATCAAGTATTTATTCATGCCAGCTGTTTTTCATTCGTATTGTAACTGTTGAGCATGCACGTGGGTATGGGCGTGCACGTGGATATGGGTGTGCACATGGCCATGTATAGGTGTGCGCACATAAGCAAGTGCTCAAAAGTAACCTAAATGCACAAGTTGAATTGATGAACGTGCACAGAGTATGTGAGTGCATGTGAGTATGGGTGTGCATGCGTATGTGAGTGCATGTGAGTATGTGAGTGCATGTGAGTATGGGTGTGCATGTGTATGTGAGTGCATGTGAGTATGGGTGTGCATGCGTATGTGAGTGCATGTGAGTATGGGTGTGCATATGTATGTGAGTGCATGTGAGTATGGGTGTGCATGTGTATGTGAGTGCATGTGAGTATGGGTGTGCATGTGTATGTAAGTGCATGTGAGTATGGGTGTGCATGTGTATGTGAGTGCATGTGAGTATGGGTGTGCATGTGTATGTGAGTGCATGTGACTATGGGTGTGCATGTGTATGTGAGTGCATGTGAGTATGGGTGTTCATGCGTATGTGAGTGCATGTGAGTATGGGTGTGCATGTGTATGTGAGTGCATGTGAGTATGGGTGTTCATGCGTATGTGAGTGCATGTGAGTATGGGTGTGCATGCGTATGTGAGTGCATGTGAGTATGGGTGTGCATGTGTATGTGAGTGCATGTGAGTATGGGTGTTCATGCGTATGTGAGTGCATGTGAGTATGGGTGTGCATGTGTATGTGAGTGCATGTGAGTATGGGTGTTCATGCGTATGTGAGTGCATGTGAGTATGGGTGTGCATGCGTATGTGAGTGCATGTGAGTATGGGTGTGCATGTGTATGTGAGTGCATGTGAGTATGGGTGTGCATGTGTATGTGAGTGCATGTGAGTATGGGTGTGCATGCGTATGTGAGTGCATGTGAGTATGGGTGTGCATGTGTATGTGAGTGCATGTGAGTATGGGTGTTCATGCGTATGTGAGTGCATGTGAGTATGGGTGTGCATGCGTATGTGAGTGCATGTGAGTATGGGTGTGCATGTGTATGTGAGTGCATGTGAGTATGGGTGTGCATGTGTATGTGAGTGCATGTGAGTATGGGTGTGCATGTGTATGTGAGTGCATGTGAGTATGGGTGTGCATGTGTATGTGAGTGCATGTGAGTATGGGTGTTCATGTGTATGTGAGTGCATGTGAGTATGGGTGTGCATGTGTATGTGAGTGCATGTGAGTATGGGTGTTCATGTGTATGTGAGTGCATGTGAGTATGGGTGTGCATGTGTATGTGAGTGCATGTGAGTATGGGTGTTCATGTGTATGTGAGTGCATGTGAGTATGGGTGTGCATGTGTATGTGAGTGCATGTGAGTATGGGTGTGCATGTGTATGTGAGTGCATGTGAGTATGGGTGTGCATGTGTATGTGAGTGCATGTGAGTATGGGTGTGCATGTGTATGTGAGTGCCTTGCACCATGACTTTATGTATGAAAGTGGCAGTAAGAGTGAGAAACACTCCAGGCTAGCATTTAACCTCCAATTCCAGTCTTTAGGTCACACTTAGCTAAACTAAGCTAAGCTACGATAAACTCATAACTAATGGACAGACAAAATGTCTGCAGTGATGAGTCAGGAACATATTGTATCAAAAAGAAAACTAAATAAAATACTATTAAATAAAGGGCATGGCAGAACTTCTCGACTGAGTAAAAAAAACTGAATTGACATAATTTTGTAATTCAAGCAATGTAGTTTTGCTGGTCCGTGAACTGAGGAGACTCACAAGAGACAGATAAAAAAAAATGGATAAATATCCCATAATTTCCCAGAATGCAATCAACATATAGTGTATGTATGTTTTTGTTAGACCCGTCCTGCCTCCCATATCTCTCATACTCCACCCCCGTTTGTTTTTATAAACGTGTCGTCTCCATATCCTGATGACATCATCGGGTTCTTTCCTCCACTCGTCTAGAACCACAGACAATGTTCAACAGACGGAGCACTCATCTTAAACTCATGTTGATGTGTACAGCAGTGTCACTTTTATTTGGTTTTGAAAAATGAAAAGTCTTAAATTGTGGCCTAATGTATAAAGTACACTGACAGCAGCAACAACAAAAGATAGTAGTAAGAAATGTGTCAATGGGATATTTACCTTGAGTATTTATTAAATAATGGAGATTACGTTGAATAATTACATGAAACAATGATTTATTTGTTATTTTCTTATGATAATGTATGCCAATATTCATAATTTTTGATGTGATTGCTCCATTAAACACTTGATTTTTTGCCTTGATTATAGTTTTACATATTTAAAAACACAATGCGTCATGTAGTGACATTAACATCTTTTTTCCATCATGCTCTGATTGTGGTGATATTTATTTGAATATTTCAACTTGTCTCTCTGGAGTTCACTGTTTGTCGGGTGGTTTTCACCTGGAATCCTTCCGTGTCCTCCTCGTGCTAGATTAGTGGTAATGCTCACACTCCAAGCTAGGCCCCTGAAAAATATGTCGCCATTGTACATTTCTGCAATGCATGGACATGCTGAATGTGTCCGTACCACAAATACGTTTCATCAACACGTTTCATATCAGCATTGCATCTCGCAGCAGAAACACAATGCCGCCTGGTTAACGGTATGATTGCTTAGGTTTAGAACTAACAGAACTACTTGGTTGAGGTTAAAGAAAAATGATTTGTGTTCAAATAAATACGCAACAACCTGACCAAAGTAACTCGTGTAACAACAAACAACGAATCACCCCTCCCACTCGCCCCTGCTGGACTTTTTGTATTTGTCATGAACATTATTATACCATGTGACGTGACATGAAGGTGGCCCGTTGTACAATGCCAGTGTATCTGTGTTTAGCTGTCAATGGCTGGTTGATGTGGAAGGAAGTGGTATCACCATCAGTGATGTAACAGTCCCTATTAAGCTCATCACTGCCTTCTTGAAAGGAGACTCACTTCCAATTGTATATTATATATTTGTACCAGAGTGAAAGATGCTCCCGTCATTGCTGTGAGACAGGTTGCAGGAAAGGAAAAGGATTTTGGAAAAAAACAACGGGAGAAGAAATAAACTTCCAAATGGCTGCAGATATAATACGGGGCTGAATTACAGTCACTGAAAAAGAACAATCCATCTTTCTTTGACATAATTTGTTCAAACAGTGACCCTCTGAAGCTCAGTCTAGATACCCAAAGAGACTCGCCCTGCTCTTTTCTGTTTGTGGTTTCAGTCAGCACTGTCTGCACTGACCGAAACAAGCCTTGATTCTGTCACACACCTATCACTGCATCACGGCACTCTGCTTTGTGCTGCCAGGGGAGGGTCTGCCTGTCCGACACGTTGCTGGTTAGATTACAGTGAACTTTAGTTTGGATATGTATGACATGTTATAGGATAAGTCTTTCAATATTCTGATGATTTATAGATACCCACGGCCACGTGCAGACTCAAACCTATTGTGCGTGTGTTTCCACAGCCCGATATATCTTCTTCCTCTGTGCTCCACTGTTCTCCACAAACTAATAAAACACATCAGTGAGCCACACTGTTGCACTGGGTGACATGTTCCTTCATCACCATGAACACACACACTCTACTTTATTTGGACTCAATCCCACACACACACACACACACACACCATCATGCTGCCACAAATACTCACTGGAGCACCAAATGTAGATTAATCTGCTGCTGACAATAGTCCCCTGTATGTCTTCAGTAGGAAGGTGAGAAGTCCGAATTTAAAACACATTGTTGCTTTGGGTATTCTTCTGGGATTTGCTGACTGTAAGAGAAATATAAAATAATGCCAGCCTTATTTGTTGTGCCCCCAACCTTTTCTGGTGCCATCATTAGTACTGCGGCTCTTTGCAAGGTCATTTAAATCACAATAAAACCCTAATTTAGGGTTTCGCTTTTAGTCGCGGGACTGTAAAACTTAATATTTTCATGTCTACCTACCTGCCACAGTAGCAGAAATGCAATGTGTATGAAGCGCATGATCAAACCCTCTCCTTTGAACGCCATGTCAATCACATCACAAAAAACGCCTTCTTTCATCTCAAAAACATCCCCCGTCTACACCCCTCCCTCTCCTCCACAGCCGCTGAGACACTCATCCACGCCTTCATCACCTCTCGACTGGACTACTGCAACAGCATCCTGTACGGCTCACCCACCAAAATCATCAACAAACTACAATACATCCAGAACTCAGCTGAACGTCTGCTCTCCCACTCCCGCACCAGAGACCACATCACCCCAGTCCTTCAGAACCTCCACTGGCTCCCCATACAGCAAAGAATCCAGTTCTATCAGTGTTGCCGACTTTCTCTCTAGATTTCTAGATTATACTACGGGATATGCCGATGATATTTGGGTTTTAGGAGCATTCTTTGGACATGTATACAGTGCATTTGTAATATGTGCCTCAATAGGGGTTTTACAGCAGTTTGCGACCCACAGCCCTTATTACGGTTAGCTCTGTCGTTACAGACATACCAACTACAAAACAGTTTGCTGAGATGCATGCACAAAAGAAAAATACACATTTGGTGGTCAGAAAGAGAAACACACCAATATTGAATGATGATGAAAGACTTGGATATCAAAACATTTTTATGCACACAGTCACTCATTCAAGAAGGTGGTTGAAGGAATGAAAAAGACAGGCTGTGTTTGCACGGTCGAACAGTCCGCCACACATTATTAATCGTATGCAACGCTGCTAGATGGTAATATTAGAGGAATATTCATTTTCAAATGCTATGTAAACAGCTTAGCAGGAAAGTTGCCTTTTTAATACAGAGCTGAAGTCAGGACTCGGTTATTCTATCTCAGAATGAAGACTGACAGCATAGATTGTGTGAAGCTGTATTACACTCTAATGATTTTAGAAGGAGTTACATATTGGAACTACTCCTTGACAACAGTTCATTCCTGCTCCCAGTATTTCAGTTAAGCGTCTCTGGTCATGTAGTGCAGCTTACCAGACACGTCGTCTCTTAAAAACCGAGGTACCCGTATTACCAAACTGCATTGTCAATTTGTTTTGAGAGAAGAGTGAGTTCAAAACAAGTGCAGACAAGTACATCAAGTCATATACGACTTAATAAATTACACAAAGTAAGACGGGGGCAAAAAAAAGGGGGCAGAAGCAAACTGAGGAGAATAACATAAGTTTAGACTGAAGAGTATACAAGTGAAAAGCTTATTATGTTTTTAAAGTATCACAAATGCAGTTCCAGTCAATTTCTGCGTAAGTACTCTTAGGGTGGGAGTTGAGATGGTTGGATTGGTCAAACACAGAACATTTACACAGGAGACTAGTGTTCTTGCAGCATGCAAAAACAAAAGTGTGGGTTTACAGCTTAAGAGGTGTTGGCAGGTGTATTTGTTTAACCTTTGTCGTGGAAAATGATTTGACCCGCTGTTGAGTCTTTTTAAGCTGAAATTAAGAATATTGTCAAACAGAATGGCTGCTGCAAACTAACCAAACCATCAATTGGGAACAGACTTGTTGAGTTAAGGTGTTAACTTTCCTGTCAGTGTGTTGCAGCCGACCATCCTGGCAAAAGACTGAGCAGCTGCATCGCACCTCTAAGTGGAGCAGCCTGGATAATTGGACTGTGTGTGCCAATCTGTAGCAGTAAGAGGGGTGTTGGCGGGAGCCTGGCATCTGCTCCACAGCGGAGGAGTGTCTTCACACCCCTGCAATTGACTATGGACTGGGCAGCCGTGTATATATTCTGCAGGTAGGAGCGGGTGCATTGAGTGTCCCTGGATCAGAAGAGCACTCACTGTATTGTTTAAACCTAAGTTCTGTTTAATTATGTTAAGTTTATACAGTTCTTCTAATTTGTTACTTTGGCTGGATTTGCTCATTATTGTACATGTTTTGGGTGAATAAAATCCCTGTTTTTTCCCACTTTACCTGCTCTCCCAGCTTTATGCGTACCCTGGTCCCTCACACAGAACTTGTCTTTTAAAAGTATTGATTCTCTGGCCAGAGAAGAGGCACAGTTCCACAGAGTCACTCAGACTCTGTGGAACTGTGCACTACAGATGGGGTGGGGCCTGTGTACTGGAACATCCTGTTTCAGGCTCTGCAGGCCATAGTAGCTAAAGCATAAGCGGTGCTTTATCTGTGTAACAACAGACACACAGATATATATGTTTTATCCTTAAAACCTGTTCAGCCTCAGCCCTATTTTTAGGCCTCTGCTCGAAAATGGCATACCCATACTAAGGAGACCACAGTTCTGTAACTACAAGGTCTATTTTAATAATTTGTGATGCTATTATCAGAAAGTAAAAAAAAGTACAAGTACCTAAGCATTTACACAATATACTAAGACATTTTCCATTACACCTTCCCTGCCTCCAGCCTTATGCTAAGCTAGGCTAGCCATGTCCTGACTCCAGCGGTGTACTGAACACACAGACTGATATCCATGTTCTCATCCGACAAAAAGCATATTTCTCAAAACCTTTCTTGTAAAAAGAATGTTGTTGGTGCAGATATGTAGTGATAATTGATGGGTAATATCTATGTTGATATTGTCCAACATCAAGTCCATTTCATCATGTGAATAGAAAATGTAATATAAGATTGCTAGTTTATATGCAAAATGTGACAAGACTAACCGAGTGATCAGTCATGGTTTTCAAACATAACAGTTGTAGTAAGTAAGTGGGGCCCGTCATTACAGCATGCACTGGGGCCCGTCATCACAGCATGTACTGGGGCCCGTCATTACAACATGCACTGGGGCCCGTCATTACAGCATGCACTGGGGCCCGTCTTCACAGCATGTACTGGGGCCTGTCGTTACAGCATGCACTGGGGCCCGTCATTACAGCATGCACTGGGGCCCGTCGTTACAGCATGCACTGGGGCCTGTCGTTACAGCATGCACTGGGGCTCGTCATTACAGCATGCACTGGGGCCCGTCGTTACAGCATGCACAGGGGCCCGTCATTACAGCATGCAGTGGGCCCGTCGTTGCAGCATGCACTGGGGCCCGTCGTTACAGCATGCACAGGGGCCCGTCATTACAGCATGCAGTGGGGCCCGTCGTTACAGCATGCACTGGGGCCCGTCGTTACAGCATGCACAGGGGCCCGTCGTTACAGCATGCACTGGGGCCCGTCGTTACAGCATGCAGTGGGGCCCGTCGTTACAGCATGCACAGGGGTCCGTCGTTACAGCATGTACTGGGGCCCGTCGTTACAGCATGCACAGGGGTCCGTCGTTACAGCATGCACTGGGGCCTGTTGTTACAGCATGCACAGGGGCCCGTCGTTACAGCATGCACTGGGGTCCGTCGTTACAGCATGTACTGGGGCCCGTCGTTACAGCATGCACAGGGGTCCGTCGTTACAGCATGCACTGGGGCCTGTTGTTACAGCATGCACAGGGGTCCGTCGTTACAGCATGTACTGGGGCCCGTCGTGACAGCATGCACAGGGGCCCGTCGTTACAGCATGCACAGGGGTCCGTCATTACAGCATGTACTGGGGCCCGTCGTTACAGCATGCACAGGGGTCCGTCGTTACAGCATGTACTGGGGCCCGTCGTTACAGCATGCACTGGGGCCTGTTGTTACAGCATGCACAGGGGTCCGTCGTTACAGCATGCACTGGGGCCTGTCGTTACAGCATGTACTGGGGCCCGTAGTTACAGCATGCACAGGGGTCCGTCGTTACAGCATGTACTGGGGCCCGTCGTTACAGCATGCACAGGGCTCCGTCGTTACAGCATGCAATGGGGCCTGTTGTTACAGCATGTACTGGGGCCTGTCGTTACAGCATGCACTGGGGCCCGTCATTACAGCATGCACTGGGGCCCGTCGTTACAGCATGCAGTGGGGCCTGTCGTTACAGCATGCACAGGGGCCCGTCGTTACAGCATGCCCTGGGGTCCGTCGTTACAGCATGTACTGGGGCCCGTCGTTACAGCATGCACAGGGGTCCGTCGTTACAGCATGCACTGGGGCCTGTTGTTACACCATGCACAGGGGCCCGTCGTTACAGCATGCACAGGGGTCCGTCGTTACAGCATGTACTGGGGCCCGTCGTTACAGCATGCACAGGGGTCTGTCGTTACAGCATGTACTGGGGCCCGTCATTACAGCATGCACAGGGGTCCGTCGTTACAGCATGCAATGGGGCCTGTTGTTACAGCATGCACAGGGGCCCGTCGTTACAGCATGCAGTGGGGCCCGTTGTTACAGCATGTACTGGGGCCCGTCGTTACAGCATGTACTGGGGCCCATTGTTACAGCATGCACAGGGGCCCGTCGTTACAGCATGCACAGGGGCCCGTCGTTACAGCATGCACTGGGGCCCGTCGTTACAGCATGCACAGGGGTCCGTTGTTACAGCATGTACTGGGGCCCGTCGTTACAGCATGCACAGGGGTCCGTCGGTACAGCATGCACTGGGGCCTGTTGTTACAGCATGCACAGGGGCCCCTCGTTACAGCATGCACTGGGGTCCGTCGTTACAGCATGTACTGGGGCCCGTCGTTACAGCATGCACAGGGGTCCGTCGTTACAGCATGCACTGGTGCCTGTTGTTACAGCATGCACTGGGGCCCGTCGTTACAGCATGCACTGGGGCCCGTCGTTACAGCATGCAGTGGGGCCCGTCGTTACAGCATGCACAGGGGTCCGTTGTTACAGCATGTACTGGGGCCCGTCGTTACAGCATGCACAGGGGTCCGTCGGTACAGCATGCACTGGGGCCTGTTGTTACAGCATGCACAGGGGCCCCTCGTTACAGCATGCACTGGGGTCCGTCGTTACAGCATGTACTGGGGCCCGTCGTTACAGCATGCACAGGGGTCCGTCGTTACAGCATGCACTGGTGCCTGTTGTTACAGCATGCACTGGGGCCCGTCGTTACAGCATGCACAGGGGTCCGTCGTTACAGCATGCACTGGGGTCCATCGTTACAGCATGCACTGGGGCCTGTTGTTACAGCATGCACAGGGGTCTGTCATTACAGCATGTACTGGGGCCCGTCGTTACAGCATGCACAGGGGCCCGTCGTTACAGCATGCACAGGGGCCTGTTGTTACAGCATGCACAGGGGTCCGTCGTTACAGCATGCACTGGGGCCTGTCGTTACAGCATGTACTGGGGCCCGTCGTTACAGCATGCACAGGGGTCTGTCGTTACAGCATGTACTGGGGCCCGTCGTTACAGAATGCACAGGGGTCCGTCGTTACAGCATGCAATGGGGCCTGTTGTTACAGCATGCAGTGGGGCCCGTTGTTACAGCATGTACTGGGGCCCGTCGTTACAGCATGTACTGGGGCTCATTGTTACAGCATGCACAGGGGCCCATCGTTACAGCATGCACAGGGGCCCGTCGTTACAGCATGCACTGGGGCCCGTCGTTACAGCATGCACAGGGTCCCGTCGTTACAGCATGCACAGGGGTCCGTCGTTACAGCATGTACTGGGGCCCGTCGTTACAGCATGCACAGGGGTCCGTCGTTACAGCATGTACTGGGGCCCGTCGTTACAGCATGCACTGGGGCCCGTCGTTACAGCATGCAGTGGGGCCCGTCGTTACAGCATGCACAGGGGTCCGTTGTTACAGCATGTACTGGGGCCCGTCGTTACAGCATGCACAGGGGTCCGTCGGTACAGCATGCACTGGGGCCTGTTGTTACAGCATGCACAGGGGCCCCTCGTTACAGCATGCACTGGGGTCCGTCGTTACAGCATGTACTGGGGCCCGTCGTTACAGCATGCACAGGGGTCCGTCGTTACAGCATGCACTGGTGCCTGTTGTTACAGCATGCACTGGGGCCCGTCGTTACAGCATGCACAGGGGTCCGTCGTTACAGCATGCACTGGGGTCCATCGTTACAGCATGCACTGGGGCCTGTTGTTACAGCATGCACAGGGGTCTGTCGTTACAGCATGTACTAGGGCCCGTCGTTACAGCATGCACAGGGGCCCGTCGTTACAGCATGCACAGGGGCCTGTTGTTACAGCATGCACAGGGGTCCGTCGTTACAGCATGCACTGGGGCCTGTCGTTACAGCATGTACTGGGGCCCGTCGTTACAGCATGCACAGGGGTCTGTCGTTACAGCATGTACTGGGGCCCGTCGTTACAGAATGCACAGGGGTCCGTCGTTACAGCATGCAATGGGGCCTGTTGTTACAGCATGCAGTGGGGCCCGTTGTTACAGCATGTACTGGGGCCCGTCGTTACAGCATGTACTGGGGCCCATTGTTACAGCATGCACAGGGGCCCATCGTTACAGCATGCACAGGGGCCCGTCGTTACAGCATGCACTGGGGCCCGTCGTTACAGCATGCACAGGGTCCCGTCGTTACAGCATGCACAGGGGTCCGTCGTTACAGCATGTACTGGGGCCCGTCGTTACAGCATGCACAGGGGTCCGTCGTTACAGCATGTACTGGGGCCCGTCGTTACAGCATGCACTGGGGCCTGTTGTTACAGCATGCACAGGGGTCCGTCGTTACAGCATGCACTGGGGCTCAAAGTTATAGCTTGTACTGGGGCCCGTCGTTACAGCATGCACAGGGGTCCGTCGTTACAGCATGTACTGGGGCCCGTCGTTACAGCATGCACAGGGGCCCGTCGTTACAGCATGCACAGGGGTCCGTCGTTACAGCATGCACTGGGGCCCATTGTTACAGCATGCACAGGGGTCCATCGTTACAGCATGCACAGGGGCCTGTTGTTACAGCATGCACAGGGGTCCGTCGTTACAGCATGCACTGGGGCCTGTCATTACAGCATGTACTGGGGCCCGTCGTTACAGCATGCACAGGGGTCTGTCGTTACAGCATGTACTGGGGCCCGTCGTTACAGCATGCACAGGGGTCCGTCGTTACAGCATGTACTGGGGCCCGTCGTTACAGCATGCACTGGGGCCCGTCGTTACAGCATGCACTGGGGCACGTCGTTACAGCATGCAGTGGGGCCCGTCGTTACAGCATGCACAGGGGTCCGTTGTTACAGCATGTACTGGGGCCCGTCGTTACAGCATGCACAGGGGTCCGTCGTTACAGCATGCAATGGGGCCCGTTGTTACAGCATGTACTGGGGCTCAAAGTTATAGCATGTACTGGGGCCCGTCGTTATAGCATGCACAGGGGCCCGTCATTACAGCATGCAGTGGGGCCCGTCGTTACAGCATGCACAGGGGTCCGTCGTTACAGCATGTACTGGGGCCCGTCGTTACAGCATGCACAGGGGCCCGTCGTTACAGCATGCACAGGGGTCCGTCGTTACAGCATGCACTGGGGCCCATTGTTACAGCATGCACAGGGGTCCATCGTTACAGCATGCACAGGGGCCTGTTGTTACAGCATGCACAGGGGTCCGTCGTTACAGCATGCACTGGGGCCTGTCATTACAGCATGTACTGGGGCCCGTCGTTACAGCATGCACAGGGGTCTGTCGTTACAGCATGTACTGGGGCCCGTCGTTACAGCATGCACAGGGGTCCGTCGTTACAGCATGTACTGGGGCCCGTCGTTACAGCATGCACTGGGGCCCGTCGTTACAGCATGCACTGGGGCACGTCGTTACAGCATGCAGTGGGGCCCGTCGTTACAGCATGCACAGGGGTCCGTTGTTACAGCATGTACTGGGGCCCGTCGTTACAGCATGCACAGGGGTCCGTCGTTACAGCATGCAATGGGGCCCGTTGTTACAGCATGTACTGGGGCTCAAAGTTATAGCATGTACTGGGGCCCGTAGTTATAGCATGCACAGGGGCCCGTCATTACAGCATGCAGTGGGGCCCGTCGTTACAGCATGCACTGGGGCCCGTCGTTACAGCATGCACAGGGGCCCGTCGTTACAGCATGCACTGGGGCCCGTCGTTACAGCATGCACTGGGGCCCGTCGTTACAGCATGCACAGGGGTCCGTCGTTACAGCATGTACTGGGGCCCGTCATTACTGCATGCACAGGGGTCCGTCGTTACAGCATGCACTGGGGCCCGTCGTTACAGCATGCACTGGGGCCCGTCGTTACAGCATGCACAGGGGTCCGTCGTTACAGCATGTACTGGGGCCCGTCGTTACAGCATGCACAGGGGTCCGTCGTTACAGCATGTACTGGGGCCCGTCGTTACAGCATGCACTGGGGCCTGTTGTTACAGCATGCACAGGGGTCCGTCGTTACAGCATGCACTGGGGTCTGTCGTTACAGCATGTACTGGGGCCCGTCGTTACAGCATGCACAGGGGTCCGTCGTTACAGCATGTACTGGGGCCCGTCGTTACAGCATGCACTGGGGCCCGTCGTTACAGCATGCACTGGGGCACGTCGTTACAGCATGCAGTGGGGCCTGTCATTACAGCATGTACTGGGGCCCGTCGTTACAGCATGCACAGGGGTCTGTCGTTACAGCATGTACTGGGGCCCGTCGTTACAGCATGCACAGGGGTCCGTCGTTACAGCATGTACTGGGGCCCGTCGTTACAGCATGCACTGGGGCCCGTCGTTACAGCATGCACTGGGGCACGTCGTTACAGCATGCAGTGGGGCCCGTCGTTACAGCATGCACAGGGGTCCGTTGTTACAGCATGTACTGGGGCCCGTCGTTACAGCATGCACAGGGGTCCGTCGTTACAGCATGCAATGGGGCCCGTTGTTACAGCATGTACTGGGGCTCAAAGTTATAGCATGTACTGGGGCCCGTCGTTATAGCATGCACAGGGGCCCGTCATTACAGCATGCAGTGGGGCCCGTCGTTACAGCATGCACTGGGGCCCGTCGTTACAGCATGCACAGGGGCCCGTCGTTACAGCATGCACTGGGGCCCGTCGTTACAGCATGCACTGGGGCCCGTCGTTACAGCATGCACAGGGGTCCGTCGTTACAGCATGTACTGGGGCCCGTCATTACTGCATGCACAGGGGTCCGTCGTTACAGCATGCACTGGGGCCCGTCGTTACAGCATGCACTGGGGCCCGTCGTTACAGCATGCACAGGGGTCCGTCGTTACAGCATGTACTGGGGCCCGTCGTTACAGCATGCACAGGGGTCCGTCGTTACAGCATGTACTGGGGCCCGTCGTTACAGCATGCACTGGGGCCTGTTGTTACAGCATGCACAGGGGTCCGTCGTTACAGCATGCACTGGGGCTCAAAGTTATAGCTTGTACTGGGGCCCGTCGTTACAGCATGCACAGGGGTCCGTCGTTACAGCATGTACTGGGGCCCGTCGTTACAGCATGCACAGGGGCCCGTCGTTACAGCATGCACAGGGGTCCGTCGTTACAGCATGCACTGGGGCCCATTGTTACAGCATGCACAGGGGTCCGTCGTTACAGCATGCACAGGGGCCTGTCGTTACAGCATGTACTGGGGCCCGTCGTTACAGAATGCACAGGGGTCCGTCGTTACAGCATGCAATGGGGCCTGTTGTTACAGCATGCAGTGGGGCCCGTTGTTACAGCATGTACTGGGGCCCGTCGTTACAGCATGTACTGGGGCCCATTGTTACAGCATGCACAGGGGCCCATCGTTACAGCATGCACAGGGGCCCGTCGTTACAGCATGCACTGGGGCCCGTCGTTACAGCATGCACAGGGTCCCGTCGTTACAGCATGCACAGGGGTCCGTCGTTACAGCATGTACTGGGGCCCGTCGTTACAGCATGCACAGGGGTCCGTCGTTACAGCATGTACTGGGGCCCGTCGTTACAGCATGCACTGGGGCCTGTTGTTACAGCATGCACAGGGGTCCGTCGTTACAGCATGCACTGGGGCTCAAAGTTATAGCTTGTACTGGGGCCCGTCGTTACAGCATGCACAGGGGTCCGTCGTTACAGCATGTACTGGGGCCCGTCGTTACAGCATGCACAGGGGCCCGTCGTTACAGCATGCACAGGGGTCCGTCGTTACAGCATGCACTGGGGCCCATTGTTACAGCATGCACAGGGGTCCATCGTTACAGCATGCACAGGGGCCTGTTGTTACAGCATGCACAGGGGTCCGTCGTTACAGCATGCACTGGGGCCTGTCATTACAGCATGTACTGGGGCCCGTCGTTACAGCATGCACAGGGGTCTGTCGTTACAGCATGTACTGGGGCCCGTCGTTACAGCATGCACAGGGGTCCGTCGTTACAGCATGTACTGGGGCCCGTCGTTACAGCATGCACTGGGGCCCGTCGTTACAGCATGCACTGGGGCACGTCGTTACAGCATGCAGTGGGGCCCGTCGTTACAGCATGCACAGGGGTCCGTTGTTACAGCATGTACTGGGGCCCGTCGTTACAGCATGCACAGGGGTCCGTCGTTACAGCATGCAATGGGGCCCGTTGTTACAGCATGTACTGGGGCTCAAAGTTATAGCATGTACTGGGGCCCGTCGTTATAGCATGCACAGGGGCCCGTCATTACAGCATGCAGTGGGGCCCGTCGTTACATCATGCACAGGGGTCCGTCGTTACAGCATGTACTGGGGCCCGTCGTTACAGCATGCACAGGGGCCCGTCGTTACAGCATGCACAGGGGTCCGTCGTTACAGCATGCACTGGGGCCCATTGTTACAGCATGCACAGGGGTCCATCGTTACAGCATGCACAGGGGCCTGTTGTTACAGCATGCACAGGGGTCCGTCGTTACAGCATGCACTGGGGCCTGTCATTACAGCATGTACTGGGGCCCGTCGTTACAGCATGCACAGGGGTCTGTCGTTACAGCATGTACTGGGGCCCGTCGTTACAGCATGCACAGGGGTCCGTCGTTACAGCATGTACTGGGGCCCGTCGTTACAGCATGCACTGGGGCCCGTCGTTACAGCATGCACTGGGGCACGTCGTTACAGCATGCAGTGGGGCCCGTCGTTACAGCATGCACAGGGGTCCGTTGTTACAGCATGTACTGGGGCCCGTCGTTACAGCATGCACAGGGGTCCGTCGTTACAGCATGCAATGGGGCCCGTTGTTACAGCATGTACTGGGGCTCAAAGTTATAGCATGTACTGGGGCCCGTCGTTATAGCATGCACAGGGGCCCGTCATTACAGCATGCAGTGGGGCCCGTCGTTACAGCATGCACTGGGGCCCGTCGTTACAGCATGCACAGGGGCCCGTCGTTACAGCATGCACTGGGGCCCGTCGTTACAGCATGCACTGGGGCCCGTCGTTACAGCATGCACAGGGGTCCGTCGTTACAGCATGTACTGGGGCCCGTCATTACTGCATGCACAGGGGTCCGTCGTTACAGCATGCACTGGGGCCCGTCGTTACAGCATGCACTGGGGCCCGTCGTTACAGCATGCACAGGGGTCCGTCGTTACAGCATGTACTGGGGCCCGTCGTTACAGCATGCACAGGGGTCCGTCGTTACAGCATGTACTGGGGCCCGTCGTTACAGCATGCACTGGGGCCTGTTGTTACAGCATGCACAGGGGTCCGTCGTTACAGCATGCACTGGGGCTCAAAGTTATAGCTTGTACTGGGGCCCGTCGTTACAGCATGCACAGGGGTCCGTCGTTACAGCATGTACTGGGGCCCGTCGTTACAGCATGCACAGGGGCCCGTCGTTACAGCATGCACAGGGGTCCGTCGTTACAGCATGCACTGGGGCCCATTGTTACAGCATGCACAGGGGTCCGTCGTTACAGCATGCACAGGGGCCTGTTGTTACAGCATGCACAGGGGTCCGTCGTTACAGCATGCACTGGGGCCTGTCATTACAGCATGTACTGGGGCCCGTCGTTACAGCATGCACAGGGGTCTGTCGTTACAGCATGTACTGGGGCCCGTCGTTACAGCATGCACAGGGGTCCGTCGTTACAGCATGTACTGGGGCCCGTCGTTACAGCATGCACTGGGGCCCGTCGTTACAGCATGCACTGGGGCACGTCGTTACAGCATGCAGTGGGGCCCGTCGTTACAGCATGCACAGGGGTCCGTTGTTACAGCATGTACTGGGGCCCGTCGTTACAGCATGCACAGGGGTCCGTCGTTACAGCATGCACTGGGGCCTGTTGTTACAGCATGCACAGGGGTCCGTCGTTACAGCATGTACTGGGGCCCGTCGTTACAGCATGCACAGGGGCCCGTCGTTACAGCATGCACAGGGGGCCGTCGTTACAGCATGTACTGGGGCCCATCGTTACAGCATGCACAGGGGTCCGTCGTTACAGCATGTACTGGGGCCCGTCGTTACAGCATGCACTGGGGCCTGTTGTTACAGAATGCACAGGGGTCCGTTTGTTACAGCATGCACTGGAGCCTGTCGTTACAGCATGTACTGGGGCCCGTCGTTACAGCATGCACAGGGGTCCGTCGTTACAGCATGTACTGGGGCCCGTCGTTACAGCATGCACAGGGGTCCGTCGTTACAGCATGCACTGGGGCCTGTTGTTACAGCATGCACAGGGGTCCGTCGTTACAGCATGTACTGGGGCCCGTCGTTACAGCATGCACAGGGGCCCGTCGTTACAGCATGCACAGGGGGCCGTCGTTACAGCATGTACTGGGGCCCATCGTTACAGCATGCACAGGGGTCCGTCGTTACAGCATGTACTGGGGCCCGTCGTTACAGCATGCACTGGGGCCTGTTGTTACAGAATGCACAGGGGTCCGTTTGTTACAGCATGCACTGGAGCCTGTCGTTACAGCATGTACTGGGGCCCGTCGTTACAGCATGCACAGGGGTCTGTCGTTACAGCATGTACTGGGGCCCGTCATTACAGCATGCACAGGGGTCCGTCGTTACAGCATGCAATGGGGCCTGTTGTTACAGCATGCACAGGGGCCCGTCGTTACAGCATGCAGTGGGGCCCGTTGTTACAGCATGTACTGGGGCTCGTCGTTACAGCATGTACTGGGGCCCATTGTTACAGCATGCACAGGGGCCCGTCGTTACAGCATGCACAGGGGCCCGTCGTTACAGCATGCACTGGGGCCCGTCGTTACAGCATGCACAGGGGTCCGTTGTTACAGCATGTACTGGGGCCCGTCGTTACAGCATGCACAGGGGTCCGTCGGTACAGCATGCACTGGGGCCTGTTGTTACAGCATGCACAGGGGCCCCTCGTTACAGCATGCACTGGGGTCCGTCGTTACAGCATGTACTGGGGCCCGTCGTTACAGCATGCACAGGGGTCCGTCGTTACAGCAAGCACTGGTGCCTGTTGTTACAGCATGCACTGGGGCCCGTCGTTACAGCATGTACTGGGGCTCATTGTTACAGCATGCACAGGGGCCCATCGTTACAGCATGCACAGGGGCCCGTCGTTACAGCATGCACTGGGGCCCGTCGTTACAGCATGCACAGGGTCCCGTTGTTACAGCATGCACAGGGGTCCGTCGTTACAGCATGTACTGGGGCCCGTCGTTACAGCATGCACAGGGGTCCGTCGTTACAGCATGTACTGGGGCCCGTCGTTACAGCATGCACTGGGGCCCGTCGTTACAGCATGCAGTGGGGCCCGTCGTTACAGCATGCACAGGGGTCCGTTGTTACAGCATGTACTGGGGCCCGTCGTTACAGCATGCACAGGGGTCCGTCGGTACAGCATGCACTGGGGCCTGTTGTTACAGCATGCACAGGGGCCCCTCGTTACAGCATGCACTGGGGTCCGTCGTTACAGCATGTACTGGGGCCCGTCGTTACAGCATGCACTGGGGTCCATCGTTACAGCATGCACTGGGGCCTGTTGTTACAGCATGCACAGGGGTCTGTCGTTACAGCATGTACTGGGGCCCGTCGTTACAGCATGCACAGGGGCCCGTCGTTACAGCATGCACAGGGGCCTGTTGTTACAGCATGCACAGGGGTCCGTCGTTACAGCATGCACTGGGGCCTGTCGTTACAGCATGTACTGGGGCCCGTCGTTACAGCATGCACAGGGGTCTGTCGTTACAGCATGTACTGGGGCCCGTCGTTACAGAATGCACAGGGGTCCGTCGTTACAGCATGCAATGGGGCCTGTTGTTACAGCATGCAGTGGGGCCCGTTGTTACAGCATGTACTGGGGCCCGTCGTTACAGCATGTACTGGGGCCCATTGTTACAGCATGCACAGGGGCCCATCGTTACAGCATGCACAGGGGCCCGTCGTTACAGCATGCACTGGGGCCCGTCGTTACAGCATGCACAGGGGTCCGTCGTTACAGCATGTACTGGGGCCCGTCGTTACAGCATGCACAGGGGTCCGTCGTTACAGCATGTACTGGGGCCCGTCGTTACAGCATGCACTGGGGCCTGTTGTTACAGCATGCACAGGGGTCCGTCGTTACAGCATGCACTGGGGCTCAAAGTTATAGCTTGTACTGGGGCCCGTCGTTACAGCATGTACTGGGGCCCGTCGTTACAGCATGCACAGGGGTCCGTCGTTACAGCATGTACTGGGGCCCGTCGTTACAGCATGCACTGGGGCCTGTTGTTACAGCATGCACAGGGGTCCGTCGTTACAGCATGCACTGGGGCTCAAAGTTATAGCTTGTACTGGGGCCCGTCGTTACAGCATGCACAGGGGTCCGTCGTTACAGCATGCACTGGGGCTCAAAGTTATAGCTTGTACTGGGGCCCGTCGTTACAGCATGCACAGGGGTCCGTCGTTACAGCATGTACTGGGGCCCGTCGTTACAGCATGCACAGGGGCCCGTCGTTACAGCATGCACAGGGGTCCGTCGTTACAGCATGCACTGGGGCCCATTGTTACAGCATGCACAGGGGTCCGTCGTTACAGCATGCACAGGGGCCTGTTGTTACAGCATGCACAGGGGTCCGTCGTTACAGCATGCACTGGGGTCCGTTGTTACAGCATGTACTGGGGCCCGTCGTTACAGCATGCACAGGGGTCCGTCGGTACAGCATGCACTGGGGCCTGTTGTTACAGCATGCACAGGGGCCCCTCGTTACAGCATGCACTGGGGTCCGTCGTTACAGCATGTACTGGGGCCCGTCGTTACAGCATGCACAGGGGTCCGTCGTTACAGCATGCACTGGTGCCTGTTGTTACAGCATGCACTGGGGCCCGTCGTTACAGCATGCACAGGGGTCCGTCGTTACAGCATGCACTGGGGTCCATCGTTACAGCATGCACTGGGGCCTGTTGTTACAGCATGCACAGGGGTCTGTCGTTACAGCATGTACTGGGGCCCGTCGTTACAGCATGCACAGGGGCCCGTCGTTACAGCATGCACAGGGGCCTGTTGTTACAGCATGCACAGGGGTCCGTCGTTACAGCATGCACTGGGGCCTGTCGTTACAGCATGTACTGGGGCCCGTCGTTACAGCATGCACAGGGGTCTGTCGTTACAGCATGTACTGGGGCCCGTCGTTACAGAATGCACAGGGGTCCGTCGTTACAGCATGCAATGGGGCCTGTTGTTACAGCATGCAGTGGGGCCCGTTGTTACAGCATGTACTGGGGCCCGTCGTTACAGCATGTACTGGGGCCCATTGTTACAGCATGCACAGGGGCCCATCGTTACAGCATGCACAGGGGCCCGTCGTTACAGCATGCACTGGGGCCCGTCGTTACAGCATGCACAGGGTCCCGTCGTTACAGCATGCACAGGGGTCCGTCGTTACAGCATGTACTGGGGCCCGTCGTTACAGCATGCACAGGGGTCCGTCGTTACAGCATGTACTGGGGCCCGTCGTTACAGCATGCACTGGGGCCTGTTGTTACAGCATGCACAGGGGTCCGTCGTTACAGCATGCACTGGGGCTCAAAGTTATAGCTTGTACTGGGGCCCGTCGTTACAGCATGCACAGGGGTCCGTCGTTACAGCATGTACTGGGGCCCGTCGTTACAGCATGCACAGGGGCCCGTCGTTACAGCATGCACAGGGGTCCGTCGTTACAGCATGCACTGGGGCCCATTGTTACAGCATGCACAGAGGTCCATCGTTACAGCATGCACAGGGGCCTGTTGTTACAGCATGCACAGGGGTCCGTCGTTACAGCATGCACTGGGGCCTGTCATTACAGCATGTACTGGGGCCCGTCGTTACAGCATGCACAGGGGTCTGTCGTTACAGCATGTACTGGGGCCCGTCGTTACAGCATGCACAGGGGTCCGTCGTTACAGCATGTACTGGGGCCCGTCGTTACAGCATGCACTGGGGCCCGTCGTTACAGCATGCACTGGGGCACGTCGTTACAGCATGCAGTGGGGCCCGTCGTTACAGCATGCACAGGGGTCCGTTGTTACAGCATGTACTGGGGCCCGTCGTTACAGCATGCACAGGGGTCCGTCGTTACAGCATGCAATGGGGCCCGTTGTTACAGCATGTACTGGGGCTCAAAGTTATAGCATGTACTGGGGCCCGTCGTTATAGCATGCACAGGGGCCCGTCATTACAGCATGCAGTGGGGCCCGTCGTTACAGCATGCACAGGGGTCCGTCGTTACAGCATGTACTGGGGCCCGTCGTTACAGCATGCACAGGGGCCCGTCGTTACAGCATGCACAGGGGTCCGTCGTTACAGCATGCACTGGGGCCCATTGTTACAGCATGCACAGGGGTCCATCGTTACAGCATGCACAGGGGCCTGTTGTTACAGCATGCACAGGGGTCCGTCGTTACAGCATGCACTGGGGCCTGTCATTACAGCATGTACTGGGGCCCGTCGTTACAGCATGCACAGGGGTCTGTCGTTACAGCATGTACTGGGGCCCGTCGTTACAGCATGCACAGGGGTCCGTCGTTACAGCATGTACTGGGGCCCGTCGTTACAGCATGCACTGGGGCCCGTCGTTACAGCATGCACTGGGGCACGTCGTTACAGCATGCAGTGGGGCCCGTCGTTACAGCATGCACAGGGGTCCGTTGTTACAGCATGTACTGGGGCCCGTCGTTACAGCATGCACAGGGGTCCGTCGTTACAGCATGCAATGGGGCCCGTTGTTACAGCATGTACTGGGGCTCAAAGTTATAGCATGTACTGGGGCCCGTCGTTATAGCATGCACAGGGGCCCGTCATTACAGCATGCAGTGGGGCCCGTCGTTACAGCATGCACTGGGGCCCGTCGTTACAGCATGCACAGGGGCCCGTCGTTACAGCATGCACTGGGGCCCGTCGTTACAGCATGCACTGGGGCCCGTCGTTACAGCATGCACAGGGGTCCGTCGTTACAGCATGTACTGGGGCCCGTCATTACTGCATGCACAGGGGTCCGTCGTTACAGCATGCACTGGGGCCCGTCGTTACAGCATGCACTGGGGCCCGTCGTTACAGCATGCACAGGGGTCCGTCGTTACAGCATGTACTGGGGCCCGTCGTTACAGCATGCACAGGGGTCCGTCGTTACAGCATGTACTGGGGCCCGTCGTTACAGCATGCACTGGGGCCTGTTGTTACAGCATGCACAGGGGTCCGTCGTTACAGCATGCACTGGGGCTCAAAGTTATAGCTTGTACTGGGGCCCGTCGTTACAGCATGCACAGGGGTCCGTCGTTACAGCATGTACTGGGGCCCGTCGTTACAGCATGCACAGGGGCCCGTCGTTACAGCATGCACAGGGGTCCGTCGTTACAGCATGCACTGGGGCCCATTGTTACAGCATGCACAGGGGTCCGTCGTTACAGCATGCACAGGGGCCTGTTGTTACAGCATGCACAGGGGTCCGTCGTTACAGCATGCACTGGGGCCTGTCATTACAGCATGTACTGGGGCCCGTCGTTACAGCATGCACAGGGGTCTGTCGTTACAGCATGTACTGGGGCCCGTCGTTACAGCATGCACAGGGGTCCGTCGTTACAGCATGTACTGGGGCCCGTCGTTACAGCATGCACTGGGGCCCGTCGTTACAGCATGCACTGGGGCACGTCGTTACAGCATGCAGTGGGGCCCGTCGTTACAGCATGCACAGGGGTCCGTTGTTACAGCATGTACTGGGGCCCGTCGTTACAGCATGCACAGGGGTCCGTCGTTACAGCATGCAATGGGGCCCGTTGTTACAGCATGTACTGGGGCTCAAAGTTATAGCATGTACTGGGGCCCGTCGTTATAGCATGCACAGGGGCCCGTCATTACAGCATGCAGTGGGGCCCGTCGTTACAGCATGCACTGGGGCCCGTCGTTACAGCATGCACAGGGGCCCGTCGTTACAGCATGCACTGGGGCCCGTCGTTACAGCATGCACTGGGGCCCGTCGTTACAGCATGCACAGGGGTCCGTCGTTACAGCATGTACTGGGGCCCGTCATTACTGCATGCACAGGGGTCCGTCGTTACAGCATGCACTGGGGCCCGTCGTTACAGCATGCACTGGGGCCCGTCGTTACAGCATGCACAGGGGTCCGTCGTTACAGCATGTACTGGGGCCCGTCATTACTGCATGCACAGGGGTCCGTCGTTACAGCATGCACTGGGGCCTGTTGTTACAGCATGCACAGGGGTCCGTCGTTACAGCATGTACTGGGGCCCGTCGTTACAGCATGCACAGGGTCCCGTCGTTACAGCATGCACAGGGGTCCGTCGTTACAGCATGTACTGGGGCCCGTCGTTACAGCATGCACAGGGGTCCGTCGTTACAGCATGTACTGGGGCCCGTCGTTACAGCATGCACTGGGGCCTGTTGTTACAGCATGCACAGGGGTCCGTCGTTACAGCATGCACTGGGGCTCAAAGTTATAGCTTGTACTGGGGCCCGTCGTTACAGCATGCACAGGGGTCCGTCGTTACAGCATGTACTGGGGCCCGTCGTTACAGCATGCACAGGGGCCCGTCGTTACAGCATGCACAGGGGTCCGTCGTTACAGCATGCACTGGGGCCCATTGTTACAGCATGCACAGGGGTCCATCGTTACAGCATGCACAGGGGCCTGTTGTTACAGCATGCACAGGGGTCTGTCGTTACAGCATGTACTGGGGCCCGTCGTTACAGCATGCACAGGGGTCCGTCGTTACAGCATGTACTGGGGCCCGTCGTTACAGCATGCACTGGGGCCCGTCGTTACAGCATGCACTGGGGCACGTCGTTACAGCATGCAGTGGGGCCCGTCGTTACAGCATGCACAGGGGTCCGTTGTTACAGCATGTACTGGGGCCCGTCGTTACAGCATGCACAGGGGTCCGTCGTTACAGCATGCACTGGGGCTCGTCGTTACAGCATGCACAGGGGTCCGTTGTTACAGCATGTACTGGGGCCCGTCGTTACAGCGTGCACAGGGGTCCGTCGTTAAAGCATGTACTGGGGCCCGTCGTTACAGCATGCACAGGGGTCCGTCGTTACAGCATGTACTGGGGCCCGTCAGTACTGCATGCACAGGGGTCCGTCGTTACAGCATGCAATGGGGCCCGTCGTTACAGCATGTACTGGGGCTCAAAGTTATAGCATGTACTGGGGCCCGTCGTTACAGCATGCAATGGGGCCTGTCGTTACAGCATGCAATGGGGCCTGTCGTTACAGCATGCACTGGGGCTCAACGTTATAGCATGTACTGAGGCCCGTTGTTACAGCATGCAATGGGGCCCGTCGTTACAGCATGTACTGGGGCCCGTCGTTACAGCATGTACTGGGGCCCATTGTTACAGCATGCACAGGGGCCTGTCGTTACAGCATGCACAGGGGCCCGTCGTTACAGCATGCACTGGGGCTCAAAGTTATAGCATGTACTGGGGCCCGTCGTTACAGCATGCACAGGGGCTGAAAGTTATAGCATGTACTGGGGCCCGTTGTTACAGCATGCAATGGGGCCCGTCGTTACAACATGCAATGGGGCCCGTCGTTACAGCATGTACTGGGGCCCGTCGTTACAGCATGCACTGGGGCTCAAAGTTATAGCATGTACTGGGGCCCGTTGTTACAGCATGCAATGAGGCCCGTCGTTACAGCATGCAATGGGGCCCGTCGTTACAGCATGCACAGGGGTCCGTCGTTACAGCATGTAGTGGGGCCTGTCGTTACAGCATGCACTGGGGCCCGTCGTTACATCATGCAATGGGGCCCGTCATTACAGCATGCAATGGGGCCCGTCGTTACAGCATGCAGTGGGGCCCGTCGTTACAGCATGCACTGGGGCCCGTCATTACAGCATGCACTGGGGCCCGTCATTACCACTTGCAATTAGGCCTGGAGTTATATCATGCACTGCAGCCTTTCGTTACAATATGCAATGAGGCCTGAAGTTACAGCACACACAGCGGCCCATCGTAACTACAGTACAGTGCAGTACCAGTCGTTCACTGGTGAATCTTAGTGTTTCTGGAAAACAGCAGGTTAAGTAAAATGACTTAATGACAACAGCAGGAGTGTTTCTAAGTGTCTAAGGAGGGCTATTTATGGGAAATCAACAGCCTCACAGTCAAACTCATCGACACTAATGGCTTAGCAGCAGCAACAGCAGGTCATTTACAACGCTCACCTGCTCTCACAACAATGAAAACTCTTTCTCCATCTCTGTGCGTGTGTGTGTCTTTGCCTTTGCAATTGTGCAAAGAAAAAATAGAGGCAGAAAGGTCAACCGGGCAAACAAAAGCGAGAGTGACGGACCAAGCGAGGGAAGCATAAACAAACCTCAGACTAAAGGAGCGGAGAGAGTTTGATAGATAAAGAGTGAAATAGTGAGTAGAAACTGAAAAAGAAGGCTGAGCATCGGGGCGGCCATGACAGCCGCTTGAGACTCAATCGATTGACAGATAAAATGAAAGTGGCCAGTCTCTGTCCATGTTCTTCATCCAGAACCGTCTTCCTGCTATTGACAGCTTGATAGAAAACAAGCAATGGCAGAGTGATGGGGGCTGAATAACTTGAATTGGAAAGAAAGGCAGATACAGGAAGCATGTTTGAGAGTTGAAGAAAGAATGAGTCTCAAGCTCAGTTTATACTCACCGGCGTCGACTGGCTCTTGAGCGAGACACAGAACCACAAGTTCCTAAAAAGCTTAGGATGGGTTAAATAAAGAGGTCAACATTCATGTACATACCTGTATGTATATGACGATAACAACAAAGTTTAAGGATTTTAAATGAGCACGCTTATGCAGTTTCTTTTACTTTCCCAGTGTCAGAAGACGAGTAAGCCTCTCTTTTTTTTCTGGTGTGTCATATTTGATGTCAAAATTGTGCCGTAAAAGTTAGTAAACAGTGAAAGTGACTCTTCAAACTTTCAAACCAGAGCTGCTGATTGTTGGAACAGAGCTTTGACATTTCCATTGTGTTTCTAAAAGAAGTGTGTTTCGATGACCAGAGAAATAAAACTACTACTGTCTGACTGGAGTCGGCTGGCTTAAAGAAATGCATATTCTTGTACATTAATGACTTATAATAACTGCAAATCCCTGTTGATAATATTTATTATATGTTCATTTTAACGGCCGTCACATCGCATCACTCTGAAATGAGCGTGTCCGCTCAGATCTCATGTTTCCATCACTGCTGATCGGAGCTGGAGCCTCTTAATACCTGTGAGTACTGTAGAGACATTTGTACCGGGTATTAATGCCGAGTGTAATCTTTCCCACTAAAGTCGAAAGCCAGATGTTAGTGTTTTTTCTCTAGTGGGAAAAGGACTTGATGGACAACTGGCCAATTAATGCATCTACTCCTCGTAAGGGTCAGTATCCTGAACTGAGAACTGAATTTGCAGTGCACAAAATGAAATGTACATTAATTGATGCTGATCTTACTTAATCAAGACAATAGAAAGCTTTTGTTGTAACACACTGATTTTGATGCAGGAACCATAGAAACGGAACCAACAGGCACTGTTAACAAATATCTGTTAACCTGGAATAGGTACAACACGTTTGTTTAGACTTTCCGTGGAGACAGAAATTAGCAGAACATGAAAATATATTTGTCTCACCAGTAAATTATTCACAGCTTGTAAGAAGACAAAATCCAGACACTTGATTGTAATGTTTCCATATTATTCTATTGTCAGTATGACAAAAGATGATTGAAGTTGTCGTGATAGCACAAAATGACTAGTTAACAACATGTCAATTACTAAACAAATGTTAACCTGAAAATCCTCATTCAACTGAATTAGTATTGTAAATCAACTTGATCACAGAGGTGGGCGGGCGGGAGCATGAATTAACACTCTTTTTCATTCTTTCATTCGTTGCGTTTGAAGCCGGTATTTCTGCACAGTTGCAGATAAAGATTCGGCTACACTATTGTTCTGAGCCATCAACAGCAAACTTCACACAACAGTTGTTTCAAGTTATTCAAGACATGTATACCATCGCAAAAAAAAGGTGTACAAAACTTTATTGTTCGACCCTGCATGGTAAATCCTAAATAGCTAGTCATTTACGGCATGTGAGCTGTATCAATGAAATGTTCAGATATGCCTTCAACTAATTCTGAATTGACAACTATGTTTATGTCAGTGCAGGTTGTTGGAAAGGAATCAGAAGGGGTTGTGGGGAGGGTACTAAAGTAATACATACCAAATAACAGCAAAGAAAATACAGTTTGAGGAAAAACAAAGACATACACTGTGATGAATAGTAATTGGAATATGGCATGGCATTGCATCAACCTGTCTCTGAGAAGCTTGTCTTTCAGTGTTGGTGTAGCCTTCCTGAAAAGTTAGCCAACCAGCAGAATCACTTTATCCTCCAATGGGGTTGCTCTCATTAAAAGGTTAAGAACCACACATTATATCAATAGCATTCATATGAGTCTTTTCTTTTCATATTTTTCTCATAGGTCTACTTCATCACAACTGCAGCTTTTTCTCTCCATTTCTTTTTTGTTATGGACGTTTGTTGAATGAGGTGGACTTGTAAATGTTGTACTTTTTTCTGTGGAAATCATGAAAGAATCATTGAACATTACCAAAGTAGCCGTAGTAGTCCGTCACCCTGCATATACTAAGACTGTGCTCACTATTCCAGATGAAAACAATCCCTGCAGGTCGACTTGAGAGACCATGGGGTCATAGAAGGGGGTAGTGGACTTTCAACTAAAATACTTATTGTGTGACTTTAAAGAGGCAGTCGGCCTAAAGCAATATATTACCAATCTTGGGAAGCACCTGAGGAAAAGGGCAACTTTTACCTGTCCTTTTGGTCAGTGTCCATTCAAATCAAATATTTACTGTAGTTTTACATCACATAACACTCACATTCTACTTTAAAGGACTTGAAGACAAAGATTACTGTCCAAGAATGTGAAATTGAGGAATCGTCTGAATGCACCAAATTTTTTGGTTGTTGTTCCTTTGGACCTCTGTTTGTGTTTGAAAAGATTTATTGTGTTTGAACACTGCACAGAAACGTACAGAAAAAGTACTCGTGAGTGAAACTATTGGAGGCAACCACCATGAACACTGCACTCTTTTGAGGTTGCTACCTCTGCTAATAGTTAATGTTGGACCTGCAAATGATGATGCGTGGCCTTCTGTAACTTAAAGACATTGTGGAGCTTTTGGCATCATCCACCTTTACAGATGAAAGCTTGTGTTACCTTGATGCCAAAATAACTGAGTTTCAGGCCAGGAAACACATCCTGTAAAAGTTTCTTATGCTCAAGCACCATTTTCTGGAACACTACCCTCATTTGATCCGCTGCTTTGGGCCACTCGATGATTTTACTTTTCAAAGCTAAACATAGTTTTTTTTTAAGAAAGTGGTTTGTGATGTCACTCATTTCAAAAACACTCTATTGACGGTGTCCTCCAGACACCAGCTTATGTTGGCGTACTACTTGGACACTGAACCTTTTAAAACCAACAGTGGAAGTTACGGTAGTTTCAAACTCCTGCTTGCTGTGATTGCGACATGATGTATGTGTAACAGAATCGGAAAAATTTGTCTTAAAGAGTCAGAAAGTGTTTGTTCACAGTATTTGTATTTATTCAACATTGTGGTGTTCAAAAACTGACCACTGTGCTGAGTGCCACAAAGCATAACATTTGTGGACTTAAAATGTACAAATTAAATCACAGGTCACATAAATAATTAATAATAAACAGATAAATGAATGTTTTAAAAGCATAAAGAAAACCAAACAAATTTGGTTAACATTTAATGGCTGAAAAAGTAAAGAATTTCTAAAGTGATTCAGTCTATTGGGGACTTGTGTGCAGTGTCTTTTTTTTCATCAGACTAATTTGCACATCGGCAGTATCAAGTGGTAGAAAGAGGGATGCAGAACGTCTGTCCTTGAACGCACCAGTTTGAATGTTATCTGTTCAACTGATGGTTGCTGTAAAACAAATAATTAATGTTGAAGTGGAAAAGGTATTCAGATCCTTTTCTGAAGTCAGGGTAGCAATACCACAGGATAACAAATGTAAGTCCTGTGTAATCCTACACCCAAGCTTTGTGCCACATATGGACAGAGACATATTTCAGGGCGCGAAAAGAGACAACCAAAGCCAATCGGGCAAAAAACAGACATATGTCCAATGGGGACAGTTTTTTTTCTGAAATGTCGCCTTCAAACAGCCAGTGTAAGAGAAACTTCATCACTGAAAACAGTATTGTACTTTGGCCTTGGGACCTTTGTTGGTCTTTGTTGGTCACAGAAAAGCTTTGTGCAGCTTTTCTGTGGAATAAAAGAACAGTAACATGGAATACTAAGATACTAAAGAAAAGGCAGTAAATAATATCCTCATGAAAAAATATATTCCAAAAACAACTGTAGACTGAGCCAAAACATATTTCTAAAGTGATTCAGTCTATTGGGGACTTGTGTGCAGTGTCTTCATCGGTGTATGTGTGCAGTTTGTTTAACAGGTAACAGACTACAGAGAAAACATCTCCACTCTGACAGTGATGATAACTGTGTCTTTATCAATATAAGTAGTAGTTTAACACCATTAAATCAACTGAAAACATACAATCTTTTTTTTAATCAATATTTAAAGTGCATTTTTATTGGAATGTTCGCTGAAAACGGCCCAGACCAGAAAACAACTCTGTACAGTGATCATGTACAGACACAAATGGAGAGGAGAGAGGAAACCATGCGAGGAGAGGAGACGCGAGGAGATATGTTTTACTGTAACAGACATGAGACGTCCTTTCCTCTGAAGCGTCACGTGAAGCGACGTCGGTTTCTGATGATTGAGGCCGACTGACAGCTGATCAGCTGTGATCAGCTGTCAGTCGGCCTCAGCGCGTAGATATGACGTAGCCAGCACACGGAGCCTTGTTTACGTTTTTAACCAATGATATAGGGCTAGAACCTAACCTAAGCCTGTCAGATATTTATTTGACAACGCTTTTAACCAATCATTTGTTAGACTGCGTTCCAGCAAAATATTCTATCGTGCGGCTCTTTAGGCCCAGTGGAACTCCAAAAAGGAGGACAAATACGCATCCGGCTTGATGCTGCCCCGGACGCCGGACAGGGCATTGAAAATCCGGACTGTCTGGCCTAAATCCGGACGTCTGGTCACCCTACTTCCACTCCATCATAAAGACCAAACTAGGATTGGAGGGGGACCTTGTGGTTCAGTATCAAGACCCTGAATGTGATAATGAATTGTGCTATTGAAGTAGCATGTCACAGCTTTCTAAAGACAGAGCAACTTTGAAAGTGTACACCAATGCTTGTGAATCATACCACGCAAACTCAACCCTAGACACAGCAAGCCTGTCCTCATCTTCCCTTGAGGAGGGACCCAGTGGTATAGCCAAAGTCGTCGGCTGCCTCAGCCATTTGTCATTCCTGCCTTTTCTTTTGATGTGGAGTTAAAACTGAGGCAAGGAAATGAAGCTTACCATAAAGATGGGACCCTTCTCGACATATCACATGAAATCCGACATCTTAAATAAGTTAGCAGAAGCTATAAATGCCCACAACTGACATCTTTACTTTATTCTTAAAAAAATGACCAAAACTAATAACAGTGGTAAAGGCAACAGCATGCCTCTGTTATTTTATGAATTCATATGTATAATATATATAAATGTAGGAGACATTTAAGTAATTGTCAACTAGAATTAATAGAAATTACAGAAAAGATTTATTTTGTGAACAATTTCTACTTAAAATATGACATTGAAACCTTAACTTTCAGGTTCCCATGTAGATGCCATCATACGAACTGCTAGAGCAAACTAAAAAGATGGTAAACGCTATTTTTTGCAGTCATCCGATCTGATTTGAAGGACTTACCAGGCGCCATGGCCATGCTGATGGGTTTGCTTTTTGCCCTTCACGTAGACTATCCAAAGGAAATGAGATACACATTCAAAGTTATTCAGAAGGTCCTCATGAACATTCTTTGCAGAGGAATGTATACCTAGGTACACAACGGTGGTGGTTAGTCTTCTTTCTGTACCAAGTACCAAGTCATCCAAAGATCCTCATGATCAATGGTGGAGGACAGTGGTCCTCACTTGTGCATGGTTTAAGAAGCTCTAACGCAGGGGTCTCAAGCTCCCGGCCCGCGGGCCGAATCCGGCTATTTTCGGCTATATTATCAGTTTATTTAAAGTGAAGCAAAATGACTACTGACTTACAGCACTAAGGGTAGCAGGATAAGGCTATGCATTCTCCTCAAGCTCTTGAAAAGATCTGACATTTGTAACAAACATATTCTGTAAAAATCCCTCTGAAGATGAGCTGCACCTGGCTTCTATGATAAGCACCCAGAACCGTCCTTTGTCCATGATGCTGATGTGGCCCGGAGTGAAAATGAGTTTGAGACCCCTGCTCTAACGACAAACCGTGTAACCCTGAACACGAATGGCTCATCTCATGCAAGTGCATCAGTTTTAAAATAGTCAAAATTGAATGTTTTGCACTTAATTAAATGAGTCGATGCCTCAAATATTTTTGAATGTTTGCATCTTTTAAAGCTACTAATTGAAAATGTTACAAAGTGTTGAAGCATTCAGTACTCTGTTTCACAGTTATAAAACTTTAGGACCTATTGATTCGCCTAACAACAAAATGATCCGCTGGCTTACAGGCGTCTCTTTCCCAGTCTATGGGAAAAGGTCTTTTTGGTCCCTGTGTCCTCTCGGGACAGACATTCCACCGTTAATTAACATAATTCCATTATGTTAACTTTGCTTCAAAGCCCCGTGCTCTTCTTAGTGGCTTGGTCACCACAAGAACAACGGGTCTACCTCCTCACTGTTTGGTTCACGAACTAACCATCGTCCAGTTAAAAATATCCAGTCTGCTCTCAAGTAATATATATTTTATCAGTTTTATTGGCACACTTGCAGTTCTTACATTTGGGACAACTGTACTGTAAATTGTCGTCTAGCGCCCTGAGTTCATCCAAGAAAAAACACAGGGACTAGAAAAACAAAGCTGTATTTAAATACAGATAAATACACTTGTAACTTAACTAGTTGGGTGGTCTGTCACACATGTCTGCTTACTGTATTTTTTTTCATTTCAATTTTCATTGTGTCGCAATGCACTTATAAGTGCAGATTCATTTGAAAAGTCAGCACGACCACAATGTTAAGGTTGATTTGAATACTGAAATGCAATAGATGGATATGAATGGATGTTGAGGTTGATTTTAACAATGTTAAGTATACATGTAGTATTATATTCATAGTAAGTTAGAATCAGAAGCTTTATGGGCCACGTATGCATGAAAGGGTTTTGACTGTTTGTCATTTCTAAACTTTGACACAACAAGCCAAACACTGGTCCTTACAGCAGCATCCTGGAGAGCTCAGGTGTCCTCTTTGGCTCTCCCCGGTTAGCTCCCTGGGCATCCTGTTCCAGTCCTGTGATTTGATTCTCCTTCTCTTCTGCCTGGAATCAAATTGCATTACTACTGGCCCAGCGTGCACAGCCACACCAGGATATCAATACTGATTACCAGCCATAATTACAGTGTAATGTTTGGAAGAAACATCATCTGAATGAGACATTATCAACATTAATGCCATTTCTGATTCCATAAGCTCTTTATTTAAAGGTCACAGGGACACATTATGCAGAGTTATGGACTATGATAAAACAATAAGCGGAGCTTAAAGTGTTGATCTCACAGATAACCTTAGCGTGCTCTGTTGAGTGTTGATGGTGATTAAAAGACAGGACTAAATGATCTAAATACCGTATTACTCTGTAGAGAAATTATTCTCTATATATGTAAAAAATCTAATTCTAAGAAAAACTAGCCCTTAAAATCTGTTGTCTTTGAAGGTGTACTTCATGTCCTCACTTACTATTTTTGAGCTTTTCAAATTACGCTGGAATGCTTTCCATAATAATGGTTGTATGTTTAAAAAGATATGTCCATTACTTATTGCATATCTAAATAACCTGCCTATATACCTGAAGCACAGCAGTGAGGTCATAGACCTGCTTATAATACAACTGCTGCTGTGGATGGCATGATTCTGACTTCATCAAGTCAGTGCTGCACTTTTTGTACATCCGTCCAGACATTTCTGACATTTCAATGCTCTTCATCACCTTAATCATTAAATAAACTGCTGTCCATTAGTTTTGGTGATTCAACTGTCAAATGGTTCTGATCATATCATGCTGGTGGAGTTCAAAAAGATTTTGCAGATGGTTTCAAGTTCCCTGTTACGTGTCGTCTCATTGTCTAGCAGGTGCAGCTTGTGAGCGATTGCGGATGGGCTCAATCACCTATTAGTGCCATGATGGTTAAAAGGCCAGGAGATCCACACAGTCAACCCTGTGGGCCAAGTAGCAGTGTTCAAGCTGTGTGTGTGTGTGTTGATCGCCTCCCTTCAAGGCTGTATGCTAGTGCTAGTGTAGTCTGACCCACTAGTGTGATTCCTAGTGTGTTGTTTTGAGTTCCATTATTACTGCTGTTGGTTAGTGTCGCTTTCCCTTTTAAGAAAGTAGTTTGCGTTGTTGCCTCTGTGAGCATCTTTTATCCTGGGTTATTTACTTTGTTACTCCCCTCATCACTTAGACCTTAATTGGGGAACGTAACGTTCCCAAAATGTTCAACAGAAGTGTCCCACAAGGATCAACATTAGGCCACCTGCCATTTACTCGATACATTTATTTCTAATATGCTGACAATACGGCCTTGTATGGCATGGACTGTTGCACAAACAAACCAGACCTTCTCCAGGTTACAGTCAGCTTTGGACCTTCAGACCTCTTTTATTCATTTATATCTTGTTCTACACTCCAAAAAGACAACTGATTGAGTCAGAAACTCGTGCTAATGAAGTAAAAGACGGGACAGTACACCCTTCTGAATGCCCATGGATCTTAAATGGCATATTCAACAATCATATATGGTTGTATTTTCCTGCTCGCCACAGACTTTTGACCATGTATTGTACCACAGTACATCTGCAGATACCCTGTGATAATGGAAAAGTGAACCAATGCAAAATGATGCCTCACGTCATTTAACTGTAAAACCCTGCAATAAACGTCTTCCATTCACCTTTGGGGCGGTTAGGTTTGTTCAGACATGCTACACATCATACAACTCAGTGGACCTTTTTCCACTGTAAACAATGAGAGGCTCCACATTAACAAAGGTTCATCACAGCCAGTTGCAGTGACAGTTAGTAAGAAGCTAATGACCAAGACAATAAATAGTACGAATGAGAGCTTCCTCCCTCCTCCTCCTCCACCTCCTGCTACATTCCTTAAATATGAGTGTTTAATTAAGCAGCAATATTAATTAGGACTTAACGATATTAAGATGTGTGGGTGCGGATGAGGAGGAGGGGGAGCAGAAATGAGACTTAGAGTAAATGAGTTTAAGACAAATGACATGCAAGGCGACGTGTGCACGTTGGCACTGCATTTAATGGAGCCCAGACAAACGACATAATAGAGCTGCTGCATGATGAGGAGGAGGATCCACGTTCCACTGAGGTAATACAGTGTTAATGACTATGGAGAAGAGCATTATTGGGTCGCAGTAGGTTAAACAGTTTGATGAGGTTTAGTGTGTATTACCTGACTCAACATAACAAATCAGCCAAATGACATTTTTCTGTGTAAACCAACTGGAATGGGTTTGTTTGGGAAGACTCAGGAGTTTGAGATTTATCCAGCTCCGCTTTGTCAATATTTGCATGGGTGTTAAACACTGAGATGCTGAGAGTCTGGGTCAAATGTTGTTTAATGAATGAAACAAGCAAGCCAAATGCTTTTAAAGATGGAGCACTGTTTAATTTGCAGCTGAAAGGCTTTTCATTAATAAATGAAATGCTTTTTGCATAAATATTCTGTTCTATATAATTTGATCTCCTTGGCAGTCAAACAGTAAAGCGGTTATAGAGATGCAGATTTAATCAGTCTGAATGTCTGAATTTCCCTTTGAGAAATTTGACTTGATTTTCTGTGTAGCATACCATAGCAGTAGCTGATTAATACATCTACTGTGAATTTCTCCACTGATTGATTTACTAATGTAAATCATTTACAGGCAGCCAGGGATTAGAGGAAGGCAGTTTGGAAGTCAGTATTTGAATGCCAGGATGTTAGTTTGGTTAGAAAGTTGGTAGGGACACATCAGCAGTCTGGACTGTGTCTTCAGGTGGGTGTGTATGAAGTAGTTAGTTGTACATTTAGAAAAATACATGTCTTACCAACAAGTTATCCAGTTCTTCTCTAATGGTATCTTTATGATCACATCCGGGTCGGGAACTGTCCATTATTCCATTGGCCCCTTTTTATGGAACCCCAAGAGTGCCACTGGACCAAAAGGCCATTTGTTATCTGAAAGCAAACTCCCATTATTCTGAAGGCCAATTGTTCCGAAACGACATACTTTCCCTGCACATTGACTTCATCAGAACTTTCTGGGTTTGTTTTCCTACTATGGTAAAGGCACGACCTATCTAACACACGACACACCCTACTCTGCCAGTGATTGGCTAATTGACGCTGCCTTCTTTGTATAGGTGTAGGCATGAGAGAGAGATAGGTTTGTGTAAGAATATTCGGGTAAGCCAATCGGAGGCAGAGTAGGTCACCAGGAATGTCTAATGACGTTTGTCAGCACAGTATTCTGGGCATTCAGAACAATGGGCATTTGTTTTCAAGATAGGCTTTCGGTTCAATGGGACATTTTTCGTATTACTGGGGTTTGGGAATGATGGGCCATAGGAACAATGGGGTCTTGCTGGCAATGTGTCAGAATGTACAAAATCAATTTAAGGCACATCAGATTTTGCAATGAATGTGTGACATATTGTAATGCTATGCTACAGATAAAAAAATTACGATATGAAAGCAGAGTTCCATGTAGTTCTTTTTCATTTTGCCTTCATGGTTTTGGTTTGTATGTCCGCGTGTGTTATTTTTCCCTCAACTTAATTAAAAAATGGCGACCATGAAATGTCACAGCTGTGTTCTGCATCATTTTATGTCATATTCTGTGCGAATCTGCGATGGCGCGTCGCGATGGACGCGAATATGCGGCGCGATGGATTCGGGATGCGTTTGGTGTGAACGCAGCATAAGTGTGTTGAAAAGTGACTCCCCCACTCACAAACAAAGAGACTGAGGCTCATTAAAAAGAGTTGACCACCTTGTTTGGAGGAAATATAACATCAAGTGCTACATTTACAGTGGACTGTTTATTCAACCCGTTCTCACTTCCGACTCGTCAAATACATTTGGTCAGTGCCCCTCGGCTTCTGATACCGCCGGACTGAGGCACCCTTTAGCATCCGAGACACCCTGACAACTAACTCCAATGTAAAGCCACCTGCGTCATTATTAGGTCAGCACAACTGACAACGTATAACGAGTGAGAAGGAGGTCGAGGGAATGGTTGGGTCTGGAGCCCACTGTTCTTGTCTTGTGTGAAACCAGGTCAACGTTACCTTATTTGACCTTACTTCTGTTCTGTGACTTATGTATTGAAATAATACTGCCGACATAAGTTTTGTAAAAAGTGTCCTCATTTTACCGAACATACACATGCACACACATTTCACCTCTCCTACACTTCCTTCATCTAATGCTCCCACTCAACCAATCAGACATCCCCATTCACTTCTTCTTCATCTCTCTCTCAAATTCAAATGTTTGAATTGTTTGAAAAAGTGGACATTTGTGTTTTGGTGGCCAGCTGAGAGATCTAGAGTTCTACTTGACCCAGTTGGAGTGTGTGTGTGTGTGTGTGCGTGCGTGTGCGTGCTTCACAGATATCTTCAACACCTCCCTGGAGACATGCCACATACCAGCCTGCTTCAAGGCCTCCACCATCATCCCCATCCCCAAAAAAACAAGGATCACAGGACTCAATGACTACAGGCCCGTCGCCCTGACCTCTGTGGTCATGAAGTCTTTTGAGCGCCTTGTCCTGTCCCACCTAAAAACCCTCACTGACCCACTCCTGGACCCCCTGCAGTTCGCTTACAGAGCCAACAGGTCTGTAGACGACGCAGTCAACTTGGCCCTTTATGTCATCCTCCAGCATCTGGACTCCCCAGGAACCTACCCCAGGATCCTGTTTGTGGACTTCAGCTCTGCCTTCAACACCATCATCCCGTCTCTGCTGCAGGACAAGCTCTCCCAGCTGCACCTGCCCGACTCCACCTGAAAGTAGGTCACAGACTTCCTGTCTGACAGGAAGCAGCGCGTGAAGCTGGGAAAACACGTCTCAGCCTCTCGGACCATCAGCACCGGTTCCCCCCAAGGCTGCATTCTTTCCCCTCTGCTCTTCTCCCTGTACACCAACAGCTGCACCTCCAGTCACCAGTCCGTCAAGCTCCTTAAGTTCGCGGATGACACCACCCTCATTGGACTCATCTCTGGTGGCGATGAGTGATGGCCTACAGGAGGGAGATTGACCATCTGGTGACCTGGTGCGGGTTGAACAACCTAGAGCTCAACGCTCTAAAGACAGTGGAGATGGTTGTGGATTTTAGGAAGAACGTAGCCCCACCAGCCCCTATCACTCTGTGTGACTCCCCCGTCGACGTGGTGGAGTCCTTCTGCTTCCTGGGCTCCATCATATCCCAGGACCTCAAGTGGGAGCTCAACATCAGCTCCATCACCAAGAAGGCTCAGCAGAGGATGTACTTCCAGAGGCAGCTGAAGAAATTCAACCTGCCAAAGACAATGATGGTGCACTTCTACACAGCCATTATTGTGTCCATCCTCTGCTCCTCCATCACAGTCTGGTGCTGCAGCCACTGCCAAGGACAAGGGCAGACTGCAGCGCATCATTCACTCTGCTGAGAGGGTGATTGGCTGCAATCTGCCGTCCCTCCAAGACTTGTTCACTTCAAGTCCCCTGAAGCGAGCAATAAAGATTGTAGCTGACCCCTCTCACCCTGGACACAAACTGTTCATGCCCCTTCCATCTGGCAGGAGGCTGAGGTCCATCAGGACCAAGACCTCACGACACATGAACAGTTTCTTCCCATCCGCAGTCGGGCTCATTGTTAAATGTTATGCATCTCCCGTCATGTCAAATTCCTTGTATGTTCAACATGAACAAGTAAACCCATGTCCTAGACCTGCTCTTAAAATATGTTTTACATTTATATTTTATTTTTTATTATTACATTTTTTAATTTTCTCTGTGTAGATAATTTATTGACCCTTGGGTCACATTGTGTTTTTTATGCTTTTAAGGATTCACACCTAAAGGTCCGGCTCCTGAAGTGAACCAACCCGGAGACGACACATTGTTATAATTTCCTAACTGGTCCTGTTTGCGTTCACGAAGACAAAACTGAAAACGCTCCTGAATATGTAAACAAAAATCATGTTGAAATGTTGTTTGATTGATGGAGATACAGTTGCTTCAGTGCGTTTGACGTGCTTTCCTACATTGTGATGCGAGTGTGCATGAAGCTTTAAGTTGCAAATGTTACTCATGTAGCGTCCTGGTGTTTAGCCAGCTAGCATGCTAATTCCACCATTCATTCCTGCTACACTGGCTGGTGGTACTCTATTCATTTCTGGAGCCGTGCAAGTCCACAACCCTGTCCTGCAAATATTTCAGAATAAAAGCCTCGTGTTAATGAATGAAGGAGTTCTGTCCATAGAAAGACGCTAGCTTTTATTTTCAAACAAAAACAGGAAGTGTTGTGATTTAGTATTATACAAATATAAAATAATGCATACATGTAATAATTCGTGATCACACTAGAGAGATGCAGCAGACTGTGAATACTGTCTGGTGTATATGTGGCAGCTTATTTAATCAGGAGATGATGACTCGGCATTTCTTCACAAATAAATACAGGTGTAAAATAAATCCATAACACCAAATAGAAGACTTGGTAGTGTTCTGACATTAATAATGATGACATACATATTATACCAAACTCTAAGTTACTCGCTACACATTTTTTCAGTAAATAAACATCAAACTCATGTAGTTATTTTGATGTCTACTTTTTTGTAAAGTATCAGTACTTTTACTTGAGGACAGTTTATTTTATGCTACTCCGTCCACATCTGGAAATAAACCGCTCCATGGTTCACTTGAAAGCGGTCCAAGACCAACCCTTCAGAGCGGCCCAGAGTACCAAACCATACCCAGGAGGTAAATGCCTCCAGGGGTCAACCGGCCCAAACAAGGTGTGAACGTGATTGAGAATCAATTCCAAACCGAGGAGTTGAGAAGTGTTGTGACATCAGAAGATTGTGCAGTTTGAAATGCTGGAAGATGTGTTTTTGACATGCTAGACATATGAAAAATGCTGTGGTTTAATACTATGAATGGTGACCACTACCAAACATGGCCAGTCATCAAACCACTGGAAGTACTTTCTGATTTTTGTATTGATTGCCCTTCACTACCCGATCCCCCCCTACACCATAGAGAGCCCCACACTCGTATCCACTTGGGGGAGGTTTCTCACCGGGGCCGGAGAGCTGTCTCCCTGCCCTTTTCAAGCGGGAATGAGCTTCAGGGATATTTACGAGGCTCCTCTCAATGAGCCAACACTGTGGAGAAGATGCACCGAGAAGACCTAAAGCACCATCATAAGATTTCAAACAAACTCTTCCCACAGAGAGAGTTAGAGGGTCACTTTGTGCTGTAATGTCCCACGAAGGCTCTTACTGGCCATCTAATCCCATTAAGTAGCCATTGGATGTAAATTGACTGGGCCCTAAATGTGGATCATGTTCACTTTTATGACGACTCGGCATTCGAGTTCTATTGTTTTAACGTGAAATTAATACCGCAGAGGACCCGGCTTTCAAAGGATTCAATTTCGTCACCATCTCTGGCGGCACAGACCTGTAAATAACACTTCTATGCGGAGGAGGAGGCCCTGAAGTTGCAGAGAACCGGGAGGACACAGACGTAGGAGTTAGTGAAAAGAGGAATGAGAAGAGGAGCTAAAAACAGAAGCACTTGGTGGACTATGGAGAGTCCTTGATCTCGCCTCAGGGGTCAAGTCTCCTGCATTAGCTCTGGTCAGAATGTGGTAATGAGCAGTCACATACTATAAGGGTTGTTGAGAAACCAGGCCACACCGGGGGGGGGGGGAGCTCACACCCAACAAACCCCAGGAAAGACAATCAATGGAAGCAGTTGACACGCTGTCCTCCCTGTCTCTGGGCCAAGGTGAGTCACACCACCAAGGAATAAAAACCTCCAGTTGGAGTTCTTGGAAATATTAGAAGCAAAAGCAACAGAATGAAAGGACACAGATAGCTTCTGTATGTTCTTCTATCTTTCTCTGCAAACAACACTTTGTTGTATAAAATATGAGATGGGTGTTTGGAATGGTAGGATTTTTTTTCCTTCTCGAGCTGTCACACCAGAGATTTTGAATTCATGACATGGACCCGCATAATGGGTTGCAGGGGACATGGAAAGTGAAAGGGAGCAAAAAGGAAAACTAGAAAGAGACAGACTGAGAGGAAAAGTAAAGTCATTTGCAAAGGGGACTACACTTGTAATTAAATTTCAAGCTAAAAGCCCTGTTCATCATGCACTCTCATTTGCATCCCTCTTAAATATGCAGTTTTATTTTGCATGAGCAGGCACAGTGTCTACACACCAGACGTCACACACCATTTGCCGGGAAAGAGAAAGGATAAAGGGGCAAGATTTAACAATTTGTTCTGATGTGAGCTATCAGAAAGGCTTTTTGTTTGTCCCACATGTCCTTACATTCTGCCTTCCGTTGTAATTTCAGACCACTATTGAGCGAATTTCTTCAGGGCTACATGGATGCTTTATACGTTGTTCATGTATTGTGTATAAAACATCAGGAGGCGATCTCACACAGACATCACAATGTCTGTGTGAGATCTCTGTGCTCTCAAACAGTAGGAACATCAAACCTCGGCCTGCTATAGATCAAATTGATCTGTCTTGCAATATGTATTCATGTGTTGCCATGGAACACTCTCCCCAACACCGTGCTGCTGTGTAATTTCAGGTCTCGATCTAATTTCTCACTCGATCTAATGTGGCTTTATAAGAATGTAATGAGCCCCAAATGATTTCTTCAGTGGAAGGTTATCAGGGAACATATATTAAAAGACAAAAGAAGAAAAAGAAACAATGTTGTTTCACTCTGGGTTAAAGCGTAGGATTTTCTATGAAGAACGATGCAGTGGTAGAGAGAGCTCAACGCCACTGCGGCTGAAGAAAATGGACAAAATACAAGCAGGCATTACAAGTGATTTTGTGTTATGGCACTTTGTTTAGGTTTTAATTTGTTGACATACTTCAAGCTTTGCCATGATGGTTTTAATTTATTTTGACCCCAGCATTTGTGGAGATGTTGTCTATGCCAGCTCACTAGTTAAAGTGTGTTCTGGAAACTTCTTTTTTGTTTGTAGGTTGTTACTTCTCAGCGTTTCTTGAGCCTACATTGCATATGTTGACATTAATGTCGAACTGATGATGCAAAGCTGTCTTTTGTTCGAATTGTGATCGATCTATCTGTACATCTTTCTATCTATCTATCTATCTATCTATCTATCTATCTATCTATCTATCCATCTATCCATCTATCCATCTATCCATCTATCTATCTATCTATCCATCTATCTATCTATCTATCCATCTATCTATCTATCTGGATAGGTTGGAGTCTATGCATGAAGAACAGTTTGATCACTGCCAGCCAGTTTCTTTAAATTGTAGTGTGTTGAGCTCTGTGGGCCACCATAGAACAAAAAACCCGGACAGAAAAAAGACAAAGGTGGAATCTCATGCGCTGCCAGACACTGAATGAAGAGCATCCCATTGTGGAGTTTTAATAAATCACCAAAGCAAATGCTTTGTGTTCACTAAATGGTCTGCTCTCTCTCTCTATTAGTGTCACATTTAGGACCGGTGCACCTTGTGGATGAGAGCACTCGACACACCAGCATTCCACCGCATATTTAACAGTGTGGGACCAGCGGAGAGAGGATTGCACTCTGTAAATCTGTAAAAAACAGAGCGAGAGAGAGGGAGAGAGAGAGGGAGAGAGAGAGAGAGAGAGAGAGAGAGAGGGGGAGAGGGAGAGAGAGAGGGGGAGAGGGAGAGAGAGAGAGAGAGAGAGGGGGAGAGGGAGAGAGAGGGGCTGGGCAGAGAGTTACATGAGAGAGGGACAGAGGGATTATCCGTGGCTAAAAGTGTAACAATGCTTCTCTGTTCCAAGTTGCATAATTCAAAAGCCAGCCCCGTCCTGTTGTGTTGCGTTCTGCTTCGCTTCAGATCGGGTCCTGAGACGTTCTGCTGAGTTCTCCACGATTGAGCCGTAACTGTACAGACAGAGAGGGAGGAAGCATCTGGCTCCGTTTTGCTCGGCCCTCGTCAGAGCAAATCACAGTTCCATGTTTACTGCGCAGCAACCTTTTTTTTTTCCCAGAACACACTTTGCATTTTAATGAGGGCCTGGCCCGCATACTAAGTGCACATTAAGCCGGCTCTGTGGGGGTGAGCGCGGCGATACATCACGGATAAAGCAGCACTCTTGAAATGTTTTAAATGAACAAAGGCTGAAGTTTTTCAGTCCAGGGCAGCAGGGGGGAGCGAGGGAGGACTGTAACGAGATGTTGTGATGATTTTAAAGAGGTTATTTTGTTGCACTGGAGAGTTTTGGGGGAGGCGGGAAGCAGGGTGGGAGCTGGTGCAGGGGCAGAGCGCTTTAAAGGGATAATAGCAGGGGTGGGGACGTGGAGAACAGGTCGATTTCAGGGATTCCTGAATACTTTATTGTGAGGAGTATAACAGCTGAAGTGGCTGGATGAGGAGGAGGAGGAGAGGAAGAGCGAGGCGCACACAAACTATATATCGTATGAGCCGACTCATCCATACGCTTGCATGCAATATGTTATGCCCGCTGATTGCCACAATGTTTGCAGGTATTACAAAAACAGAAAACAAAATCACGAAGCTGCTTCTTTAAGATATCACTTAAGATTTCGCTCCATTTACGCTTCATACACTTCTGTCACTTCATTTGTTTTCTTCCTGATTCTGTCTCTATAATTTAGTTCATTTTAAATTTTCAGTTGTCGCATCTGTACCGAAGCTCCTGCGTTTCCTTTGTGCAATGCATTGTGGGGCCAATCGTGTGCAACAGCACATTCAAAAATCAAGTCAGCATAATGACTTGGTTGAGTGTACTTCATTATCCACTGCCCAGTGTGGAATTGACACATACATACAAGCTGCTTAGAATTAGTGTATTATGAATGTGTTATGAGTCTCATATTCTGCTCATGACTTAACTGGTTTCCATTTAATCTGATTCCAGTACAGTCTAGCACACATCTTTTCTATTACATTTATAAAGCACATATAAACCTTAGACCGAGATACTATGTCATCCACAGAATATGACTTGTTATAAAGGCAGAGCAGCTGCTGTCACATAATGTGAATGAGGTGTCAGTGGATTTGTATTGTTTGATCCAGATCGGGCTCGGACTTCATTACAGAAACACATCCTCACTGTCTCCTTATTACAGAAGCAATTCCAAAAGTCAGGACTGTATCCTGTCTTATCTCAGACCTCCCATCTTATGTTGACGAACAGATATACTAACTATATCTGTAAATGGGATTCTTCAATCAGCACCCGTCCTGTCCTCTCATCTTTGATCAGATTGTACCGGTGCTCCTCAAAGCTCATCAACTAGCTACCAGGAGTGGGACATAGCATGGCGATACAATTCAAAACGAATCTTTCTGGCAGCTGATATGAACCCATTACTACATGGTGAAAGAAATGTAAAGCGTCATCATACAGTTGTTATTTGTCAGCGTTTGTGTTGTTCTGTATCTAAGTTGCCATGTTTTGTCATCATGAATTTAAAACAGGGTTTTATCCAAATTCAGGATTTCTAACTCATTTCTAACTTTCTGACGGTTCTGTAATCCCCAAAAACATTTCGTGAGGACATTTTGTTTCTATAATACCTACAATCCTAAATGTCCTCCTGAACTGAGGAAGGAGAAGATCTCATTCCCTGCACATGCCGTTTTCCATCCATCCAGCAGAGCGGACCATGTACCCGAACCTAGAAGCTGTACCTGAACCCTTCATCACCTGCCTGTCTGCATATCTACACATTTTCCCTGAGGAATGTCGTCTACTTCTGTTTGAATGTTCTACCATTGCCAGCAGGCTTGAATGCCTGTCTGTTCGGATTGTAGGCATTTGGCTCATTCCCTGTTGCCAGCAGTCAATACATTTAGAGCTCACATCAAAGCATTACATTGCAAACAGTGTTTTTATAAGCCCAAGTTAGTAGACCTGCAAAATCCGAAGCAATGCCTTGTGTTTTGCTAATGCTACATTTGTTTATTTATGACTTATTGATTGCGCTGTGTGTGTGGAGCAAGTGCAGCATACTGCTGAGCCTGCTGTGTAGCAGCTCCTAATCTATTTCTTTTGTATTTAAACCTTTTCTGATCCTACTCTGCATTACTGGCACACATGAGTAAATTAAAGCCTCCAAGTCAATCCTTTAAAGCCCACTTACAATAAAAATGCACAAAAAAACACACTGTATTGATGACCTTTCAAAATCGGTCAGCAAATTAAAACTTGAATGAAGTTTTTTTTCCATTAGTATGAAGAGGAAGATGGTTAATTACAATTTTGGAGACAGTTAGTACATATTTAATATGATTTATTCTAAACACCAGAGATCAAAAAAGAGGAAACTACACACATGAGATGACCCAGTTCTTACTGTAATAATTACCTCTGTCGTGCTCACTGCTGTAGCGACTTCCTGGTTCAGTTATTGGTTGGAATGGCTGTTACTATGTCAAACTGTATTTTACAGCCATCCTGTGGGCGCTGTAATATAATGAACCTCCCTGATCACTTTACTGAGACAATGGTTCAGCCAGTGCAAGATGTTGAGAAAATTAGCTTATATACAGCTTTAATCAGCAATTAGCTTATATACAGTTTAATTAACAGCTAGTTTATATGCAGCTTTAATCAGCAATTAGCTTATATACAGCTTAATTAACAGCTAGTTTATATGCAGCTTTAAGTAGCAACTAGCTTATATACAGTTTAATTAACAGCTAGCTTATATGCAGCTTTAAGTAGCAATTGACTTATATACAGTTTAATTAATCACTAGCATATTTGTAGTTTTAAATAACCATTAGCTTATGCAGCTCTATTAACCACTTATACAGTGCTCACAGCATACACTAAGGCCTGAGAGAAGCAGGTGAAAGGTTACTTATTTAACTGCGTCACAAGGAACCGGCAGCCATCTTTAAATAGATAAGACACTCAGATTCAAGCGAGGGACTACGCCCAGCTGAGCCCGGCTTTCTTCACACACTTCTTTCTCAGGACCTCTTGCATCGAACACCTCACTCACACTGATGGAAACCAACGCCTATTGGGAGGGGCCAAAGGTGAATGGACATTCACGGCCTCCAACCAGGTGTCATAACGTAAAAACGTGCCACGCCTGCATCTTTGACTTTGGCCAATGTGTAGCAAGGGGTGGACCCCCTATATTAAGATTCACGCTGATGTGTTCAAGCGTGTCTCATGGTGAATCTCTGCGAAGTTCATCCATTAGCACCCAAGCTTGTTTTTGATAGCTGGGCTGAATGACTCTGTTGATAAATAAATCTATTGCTTTGATTTAACTATACGCCTCTGAGAGCTTCTGTTTCATTCTTAAACCTGCTCTAAGTGTGAAAGACAGCTACAACATTTTTTCACAACAATTTGGTGACCCCGACGTGATTTATATGATACGGAGCTTCGGGTTGGAATGTTAACAGACCTCTCCTTTTGATTCCAGATAACGGCACATCTCTCCCTGAGGCTGGGAACCGATAAGTGCCATCGGAGCGAGCTTGCAGTTCGGGAGACAGTCTGATTGTGCCGGCACATCTCAAGGTGAGCAGACGCCTATTTAACTGAATTCTGCATATTGTATTATAGACATGAACTAAATTAGATCCGACTGTCCGAACTGTAAGTATTGCGTAGTCATAAAAGTATTGTAAAGATTAAAAACACAGCAGCAGGGTTGTTCAGCCCAGCATTTGGGGTTTCTGTGTATATGTATGAATGAGCCCATCAGAAAACGTCAAATAAAGGCGAGAAATTACGCACTTGTGATAGCGTAGATGTGAGGTGTTGTGAGCCGTGTAACGCATCTGCTCGCAGACACGCGCTCCACGCTGAGCACTCAAATTCATGTTACAAAAGGCGTAATTTCTAACGTACTTATGGGATGTTTTGGGCTACGAAGAAATTGCATAACATGACGGGGATATATGTATATGTCATTGATGTCATTGATAAACTGTAAATTGTATTGAGAGAATTGACCGTGAAATATTCGTATCAAGGCATCGAGTGTGTTACGTGTGGTGTAAAAACCAAGTTAACTCTGCTTAGAGTAACTCTTATAAAGTTTCTGCATGGGAGCACAAGTTTTAAGTTAGCCGATGTATCATTGATAGCGGACCAAGAGAAAATTACCTTATTGAGATCATCAAATCTCCGGATCTAGATTTGTGTGTGGCGCTTAGTGGAAAACCATGATATCTCTGCTTAGAGAATCCTCGACGGAGTTTCTGGGCGAGAGCACAAAATTTACGTTAATTGATGTGTCGTTGATAACGGACGTTGTGTAATAAAGTAACCTAAAGCGAAAAGGACCCGCAGAGTCCTAGGTTACTTAAAAGTGTATTAAATTGTGTTGTTTGATGTATTGCGTTGGTGGTGTGGTTGGTAGCACCGCGGACTTCCACGCGGAAAAAGAGACAGCCGTGTATGTTCTAATTTGTGTTCATTGTTTCACTGCATTTGTAAAGATATTAATTTCCTTCTAGACCGTAATTGTGAATTGTGCGCATTTCAGATTTGGTTTTAATTTGTGTTTATCATTTGACTGTGTTTGTTTGCTGAGAAGCAGTTTGCTTAGTTTGAGAAAAAGAGCTGTACATCTCCTCTACAGTTCCGTGCTTGTGACTGATTTATGCTTAAAGAGACGGCAGCGTGTGACTTTGATTATTTAGTATGAATGCGTGTGACTATTTGCTGAGCTGTACGTTTTCACTTTTGTTCATCATTTAACAGCGTTTGTAAAACTCTTCACTTCATTCTGAGACCGTGTTGTGACGGCAGAGTATTGATTCAAGTTTGTTTGAATGAGTGGAACTATTTGGCGCATACATGAGCGAGCTGACAGCTGAGCCGCTGAGCTGTACGTTTTAATTTTTGTTTATTTGTTTGACTGTATTTGTAAAGATATTCCTTTACCGTATTTGTGATCTGTGCGCATTTAAAAATGGCAGTGTGTTGCAATTTTGTTTGAATGAAAGTGAATGTTTGAAGCGTACATATGAGAGAGAGAGAGCTGAAAGCTACAGTCAAGTTGTTTCAGATGTCCGTGTGCTTATCACATCATATGCTGAGGTTTTGAGATGTGTGGCAACATGTTCGTGCGTTGTTTCAAAGTTTGGTGTCTAGAGCAGGAAAAACACACATTATACACAACTGTTACATTCACACACACACATAAATCACTAGAATATGCTGAGAGACAGCTGAGGGTTAATATAAGTGTCAGTTTTACTGGCGTAGTTAAATTTATTGGAAAATTGGGTTCCCCAGGGACTGTTAGCAAAGTGTAATGCGGAAACACAGCAGTCACTCATGCAACCAGAAAAAAAAAGTGTTAAAGCTGATACACAGCTTCTATTCTTCCAGCCAGACAGTCGCTAAAATTAGGAATGTACAAGGTTTAAAGCTGCTACAAAGCTTCTATTCATTTAGTCAAGACAGGCGCTGGGAAAATTAGGGAGGGTTTGACTACTCCTGATAAGAAAGAACAGTGCGGCCTTAGATTGTGTCCACTGCAAGGACAGAGAGAAGACAATTAAAAAGGTGGGGGCTTGGTGCACACTAGAGGTCTTATAAAACATTTAGTTACATCCATTGCATGTGTAATTAAAACATAGCATTTCACACCTAGCAGGGGTAAAAAGGGGGAGTTATAAATAAAATATATTCATACACTGTTAAATAATACACGTTATACTTGTAAAGCTTATATTGCGGAGTTGTGAGGTCACTGTATGAAGGTTTAAAACGCCGAGAGGAGCACTCCGTCATCCTTTCGTACGACAGGAACAGATAACAGTAACCCTGAAAGTAACGCTTGCTTAAACCCATCAGATTAGGGCAGAAAACTGCCATCTTAACGCAGGAACAGAGTGTTCTGCTTATCTATCCACACAGAGACTTCGAAATATGTTTAGAACATTACTGTTTTCGTCATCTTCACCATAAGTGTTAATAATAAAATAGATCATCATTTCACACACACACATTCCAGAGAAAGCACGGTTGTGAACGTGGGCCAGTGTGAATTCAGAGAGCAAACATGTCAATTGAAGGCATAAGAGGAGGTTTGGCTCCCTCTGCTGGCACTTCACAACCTGGGAAGAAAAAAAAAAAAAAAAGAAAAACATTTGACATGCAATTTGGCTTTTCTGTGGCCTCTTAAAGAACTGCAACAGGAACAGTGGATAGGAGCTTTGGCTCCATCGTGTGGACATTTGGGAATACTGATTTCAGACTTTTTATTGCATATTGCAGAGAGAGACATCATGGCTGCGAAATACTCCTCTTGTCTGTGCAACTTGGAGAATGATGTCCAGGATCAGAGCAGGATGAATGGAAGAATCAAACATTGGCCGGTGGAACAACAAGCGTACAAAAGAATGATAAAGAGATGGAAAGATAAAGACATTTGGGATGGAGAACTGCTGAACTGTCCTCTCACTGAAGAGAAGCTGCAACAAATAAGCGAAGAACACACTTATGATGAATACAGAGCTGCTGTGGAAAGAACAGATATGGAGCTCGAAGCACTAAAAGTGTCAATACAGCTGGCAAAGCTTGACGTGGCTCCTAAGCCTGCTAAAAAGAAAAAGAAACAGCACGGAAGAACTTTCTACTGCTACAACTGTGGAAAACCTGGTCACTATTCACGTAACTGCCGCACGCGTGGTCAACAACAACAATCAGGCTCACCACGTGGAAGAAGAGGAAATTATCAGAGAGGGACAGGCAATCAGCATCCAAGAAGCCAGAATCAAGCTGAACAGCAATACCTTTCACATACCTGGCAACAACAGAGACACTGCTGCAACTATTAGCCACAATACCTGCGTCATATCCAGTTCCAGATCCACATATTCCCTTAACAACCCGCAGCCCACAGCCCACAGACAAAGCATCCTCCATCATGAAACACCTCAGCCCCTTTAGTTTGAACACAAGAAACAGAAGATGTGTTCACCATTCTCACGTAGACTCTGTCACATGCTTCGGCACTTCAACAATTGACTATTCATTCCCTTTACACCTAGATGTTTCTGAACAAAAAAGAGGGATGTTAATGCAGTTTTGTATCAGAAAAAAGGGGGAGAAAGAGACTCATCAAAGAATCCTCCTAAGAGAAATTCACGTTTGGAGCTGCAAGAAAATCGAAAAGAGAAGGAGCTGCATCAAAGAATCCTCCTAAGCAAAGAAATTCACATTCGGAGCTGCAAGAAAATCGAAAATTAAAAAAGAATGCACAAAAAGCACACATTGCCTATGAAACAGGAAGAATGTTGCTACAAAGGAGATGAAGGAAACACAGCATCCTATGCTGTGGTGAGACAATTCGAAGATATGGGACACTCAATAGTAGCATCAGGTATCCTACCTCAACCAGCATCAGCACAACTGGCAGAAGTCGAAGCGCTCATACAAGCCTTGATAATAGCAGAAGGAAAATCAGTAAACATCTTCACAGATTCTGCTTACGCACATGGAGCAGCTCACGTTGATGGGCCCATGTGGCGAAGAGGAGGATACAGACCAAAACAGATGGTTCTGAAAACAGCCATACAAGAACCAGAAATCACTGAAGAAACACTGATTGAGATACAGAAGAAGGCTGGACCATACGAATGGTCCGAATGGCTAAAGAAAAGGAGCAACAAAAGGAGAAAGTGGACTTTGGAGATCCCATGATGGTAGAGTGGTAGCACCAGCAGAATTGTGTGTCTCACTGATATCAGAGGCACGCACGAAGGAAAGAAAAGACCATTGCAAAGAATGCACGCACTGTGCCTCTTCTGCGACGAATGCACCACCTGTGGGGATCACAATGTGAAAAAACCGTACAAAACACCTATGGGCTCTTATCCTGTACCATCAGCCTGCTTCCAAGACATCAGCATGGACTTTACTCATCTTGGTAATGGTGGACAGATTCTCAAAGTGGGTGGAGGCAATCCCAACTAAAAGAGAAGACGCACAGACAGTAATGAAGTGGCTGCAGACAGAGCTGATACTCCGATAATGGTTCACATTTCAGTAATAAGCATTTGCAGGAAGTAGATCTGGATCAGTGTATCATTCACAGTCACAAGGACTGGTAGAGAGGGCAAATCAGACGCTAAAATCAAAAATAGCGAAAACATGTGTAGCATCAAAGCTGACATGGGTTAAAATTTTACCATTAGCTCTAATGGCAGTGAGGAGCGCACAAGGAAATAAGACGCATCTTTCACCACATGAGTTAATGACAGGGAGGCAAATGCCTGGTCCTCCAAGAGACGGTAGTCATATACATAGATATACATAGATACATAGATGTACATATACTTAGATGTGCAGCAAGTTGAAATGAAGGCATATGTGACTGCATTAATCATTCTCACGGAGGCTCTCTCCAAACAGGTCCAGCGAACCAGTGCAGCTGACCAGGAAAAGGTAAAAATCTCATCCGAGAGGGTGACTGGGTCAGGGTCAAAGTTCATAAGAAAAGTGGACTGACCCCAGGTGGACAGGGCCGTACGAAGTGAAGGAGGTTACTTCACACTCGGTCCAAGTCATAGGTAAATCAGGAGCACCTTGGCACCACCTGTCACACTGTGCCCCAGCATCTGAGCCGTCCAGACCTCTAGCAGAGGTCCGAGGTAATCTGACGCAAAATGCATAATTTGTTTTGTAATTTGTAATTTGACTTTTCAGCAACCACCAACAGGTGATCCAATTAGCTACAGGACATGGAAACGACAATGTTTGGTTAAATTGAATTGTTGATAATGCTATAAAAAACAAAATGGGTGGCTGTATAGCTTGTGCTGCAGCTAGACCAGCTAGGTTCACCGAACCAGCACCACTATATCCTGAATCTGACCCAACAGGATACGCATGCATGACAAATATGACTAAAATGGCTACTCCATCAAATTGCATGACTCTGGCATCCATATTTCCACCAATTGATAACGCAACTGCAGTAGGATAGTTCAGTCTGGACAAAGGTCCAACCTACATAGATACAATCAGAGTGAACCAGAGGAGTGCCTAATCAATACAAATTGGTATATCAAATTGCAGCAGGTTTTGAGAGTATCGCAAGTATTATTCCATGGATAACTGTGAATAAAAATGTTGATCGTATCAATTATGTGCATTACAATGTTCTTCGTTTGGCTAATCATACTAGGGATGCAATAGAGGGTCTGGCTGAGCAGCTGGCCCCACTTCTTTGATTTCTATGCAAAACAAAATGGCTTTGGAGCTTTTGCTCAATGTTTGGAGATCTGTGTTGCACTAACATCCCCAACAATACTGCGCCGGACGGTTCAGTCACAAAAGCACTGGATAGTCTGAAGGCACTGTCAACGAAATGCAGGAAGCATCAGGTGTGAACAATCCATTTGGAAATTGGATGGAAAACATGTTTGGAAAATGGAAGCACCTGATCTTGTCAATAGCAGTGTCAGTGGGAGTGTTCATTGCAATACTGGTCTCATGTGGATGTTGTATAATACCCTGTATTCGTTCTTTGGTTGGCCGTCCTATCACCACTGCCCTCTCCAAGGAACCATTACCACCCCCTCCTTATGGAGCTTACCCAGTATGGGAAGAGCAGAACAGCCTGGTAGGGTCAGGAGAGGCAGAGGAAGACACCAGCGTGTGAACAGGGCAGGAAAGTAAAGAAAGTGACGTCCTTCAGACGTCAAGAGAGGGATTTGTTGAGAAAATTAGCTTATATACAGCTTTAATCAGCAATTAGCTTATATACAGTTTAATTAACAGCTAGTTTATATGCAGCTTTAATCAGCAATTAGCTTATATACAGCTTAATTAACAGCTAGTTTATATGCAGCTTTAAGTAGCAACTAGCTTATATACAGTTTAATTAACAGCTAGCTTATATGCAGCTTTAAGTAGCAATTGACTTATATACAGTTTAATTAATCACTAGCATATTTGTAGTTTTAAATAACCATTAGCTTATGCAGCTCTATTAACCACTTATACAGTGCTCACAGCATACACTAAGGCCTGAGAGAAGCAGGTGAAAGGTTACTTATTTAACTGCGTCACAAGGAACCGGCAGCCATCTTTAAATAGATAAGACACTCAGATTCAAGCGAGGGACTACGCCCAGCTGAGCCCGGCTTTCTTCACACACTTCTTTCTCAGGACCTCTTGCATCGAACACCTCACTCACACTGATGGAAACCAACGCCTATTGGGAGGGGCCAAAGGTGAATGGACATTCACGGCCTCCAACCAGGTGTCATAACGTAAAAACGTGCCACGCCTGCATCTTTGACTTTGGCCAATGTGTAGCAAGGGGTGGACCCCCTATATTAAGATTCACGCTGATGTGTTCAAGCGTGTCTCATGGTGAATCTCTGCGAAGTTCATCCATTAGCACCCAAGCTTGTTTTTGATAGCTGGGCTGAATGACTCTGTTGATAAATAAATCTATTGCTTTGATTTAACTATACGCCTCTGAGAGCTTCTGTTTCATTCTTAAACCTGCTCTAAGTGTGAAAGACAGCTACAACATTTTTTCACAACAAAGACCCAGTGCAGGTTAGACCCATCAGCCGGCTATCGCCCCTGTAGTCCATAAACCCCACAGGGAGACTACAGGTTTAAAGCTTTGAGTTTGTCATTTTCACCATCACCATCTTGGTTTTTTTTTGCAAACAGAAGTGACACGAGAGAGTGGAGCTAAGTCGCTTAACTTTCATAAGTTGCAAAATGAAAACGGACAACTCCCAGACCGGACAACGGCGTGGTAGAAACCTGTCAATCACAAGGTAGCCCCGCCCTCAAGCATACCCTGCTTTATGGTCTGTTTGACTCTCAATGAACATCATGCTGTATTGAAGAAGACTTGAAACTAGAGATTGAGACATAAACTCACGTTTACAATGTTTACTGAGGTTATAAATCAAGAGAGAAGTAGAGTCATTTTCTCATAGACTTCTATACAACCAGAGGAGTCGCCCCCTGATGGACATTAGAGAGAATGCAGCTTTAAGACACTTCCACATCGCCTTGTTTGCGCTGGCTGAATTAGAGCTGCTGCAGCTGCTGACTGAAGGTTCCTTCTCCCAGCAGAGTCCCAGAGGTAGGGAGCGAGGCGGATGGACCGCGGAGTTCAGTTTTTGTTGAAACTGTTTTGTGGAGATGTTCATTCAATTGTCTTGCACTACACAGAGTGGTATGTGTTATTTTGCCTTCCCTTAGTAATGTAGCACCCAGTTACCACAGAGAACCGGTTCACAACACCGTAAAGGCACCTACACACAGGAAGCAGTGTTATAAAAATAGAAATGCTTTATTGGTACAAACTATGTGGAGTAACCAGTGACAGCTGGTTTAGCAGGCAGGAGGAGTTCACAGACCAGGCGATAAGATAGGCATCACAAACAATTTAAAGCCAAATAAACAAAACAAAAGACCAAGGCAGCCACGAACTGTTCAGCAACCCAGCCACCCCCCCTTGGATTCCCCCCCCAGCTACCATTGGGTGCATTGCTCAGAAAGCTCTGAAACGGCCATCCCCCAAACACACGCTGTCCCCTCCGTAACTGACGCCTCTCAGACACTGCGCTACTGACGCAACGTATGCGGCCTCACGATATGTCTCCGCTTGTTGTGGGAGAGAAAGCAGGTGGACTCGCCCCCCCGCTTGTGGCGGCGGAGACAGAGAGCAGATTCAGCACAGCCGCTCGTGACGGCGGAGACAAAGACACAGGACGCGAGTTGCCAGCAGGTGCCTCTTTTCACCTAATCAGGACCGTGCACCTCATTACCGGTCTGGCGGACCCAATAGTTACACCCCGTCAGTTCCACTTGGTTACATCCACCCCCCCCCTTAATCACTCAGTGTCCCACTGATGGCATATGTCCCCTCCAGATCCCACATCACCCTTCCCCAATCCTTCAGCGAACCCAATAGTTACACCCTGTCAGTTCCACTTGGTTACAGTAATATAAACAGGGTAGGCTAGATAATATGTAAGCGGGCTATAGAGGCCTCGGCTGGCTTTGTGTTACAGGTGAAATGTCGACAACGCCACCATGGGACTTACACAAAGAATAAAACTAATAGTTTTTGTTCAACTAATTTTGCTACTTTGAACTTTCCAATGTAGGTTAAACAGAATGTAATTTATTCTCAAATCATTCAAATAATAAAACGTGTCCCTCTTGTCATGATCAACATAAAGTCTTGAAATACAAATGCTAAGAAATGAAAGGACCATAAATAACTAGAACTGAAAATATACAATCTTTGAGATGGAGGGACTAGTACTTGACCTGAACCATAGACAGCTGAGGTGAGAGGTTACTGATTCCACACACGGCAATAAATAAAACATAATGAAATAAACTTTTAAGGCGCATGCAACTAAAAATAGCGCCACTAAAAACTACGCACAACCTGCATTTAATAGCTGTGATCACCTGTATCGGAACATATTTACAATCTAGACCAGAGGTCTTCAACAGGGGGTCCGCGGAGGTACTGCAGGGGGTCCGCAAAATGTTTG
>NC_136638.1:4379874-4664874 GCF_949748355.1 Melanostigma gelatinosum
GATAAGGACATGACTGCCTTATCAAGTCACAACATCCCTGCCTTCTAAAGTTTAGAGAGGATAGCCATTGTTGGAAGGTAGCCAGGGTACACAAAGGAAAATCGAGCTGTTGAGAACATTACAGGCACAGACAGAGGAGCGACATAAAGAAGGCAGAACTCTGTTCAGCGCAAACCATACCTGAGAAAAGCCTCTCGATCCCAGACGCTTCAGACTGCAATCTTCACTGAGTTTTCTGTTACACTGGCAAATTGTCTCTGTCGTACAAAGACAATTCAGTCAGATACTTTGATGTGTCATCATAGTATTGATATTTTAGCAAAATCAACCTCAAATGGAGATTTTGAGGCTTTTGAGTGATTGTCGACATGTTTTTTCTGTCATTGATGAGAACGGCCACTCAGCCACTGAGGTCACATGGATAACTAGTTACGCTAGTCTCCTCACTATCCAACACCTCCATCTATAATCACAATGTTACCATCAGAGCTGCCCTTCTCTGCCTGCTCTAAGTCCACGGCCCCGGCGGGCGCTTCGCCTCATAGAGGATCTGGGCCCTGGCGAGGGAGAGGTCTCACGAAGTAATCCCCACACACCGAGCAGCCGTCCCTGACCTTCTCAGTTAAATCTCATTGGCAGACTGCTGTTGAGAAGTGTTCTTTATGAAGCTGAGGGGAACACTGGCTCAGATGAAGTCAGACGAATCCCTCACTGGTTACCTTCAGCTCTGCTGTGAGCGACGAGGTGGAGACAGTTTGAAGATCTGATGGAGTAACAAGATTTAGTCACAAGTGGGATTTTTTGCAGTTTCTTTCTTTCAAAGGCTTCCTGTGCAGCATCCTCCCAATGGACTGTGAGCACCACACCCAGATGGACACGAGTCTCAAGGCATCACAGGATCATGAGCACTGTCTTTCACTGGTTCACTGCCTGCACTTCACATCTCAATCCAGCATCTTTGTGATGAGGAGGAAAGGTGTAACACACTGCTGAGTACAGTCCTGCACTTAATGAACTGGCAACTCGTATGTGTGATGTCATGTTTTAAATGCTGGACTTGGTAATTACTACACTACTGCCCCCTCCATCCCTGCTTTGGACTCTGCAGCTTCATGGGAACCTGCTTCAGCTTGATGGTGCTACTGCCTTTTGTCCTCACATTACACAGTTGACAGCAGAGAGAGATTTTGGTCTGACATCAGTGTTATCTACCTCCACCACAACAGCAAAGCCCAGAGATTACACTGGTTCACCCAGACGTCCTGCAGAGATGTCTGAGCCTCAGTTTACTGCTGAACCTGCAGGTCCGAGGCTGGCAGAGATAGAGACATACTTTTAACATCGCAGAATATGATTATCACAGAGAAAAGTTTTGTTTGAGAAAAAAATAATATTGTTCGTTCACCATCATTGCGCTACATCATTTACTGACTAACGAGAACGTGAATCCTGCACACATGACTGAGCGTTATCTGAAACCTGGATCAGGTGTTTGCAGGCCATAGTGTGCAGCTTTCTGTTGCTGTACTCCAGGTGTAGCACATTCAACGTGAGCATGCAAACACACTCAAACTCAAATAAGGACAGGATAATGAACATGCTGCCTTACTGGTTACTAACCCAGTTTTCTGGCGTGTTTGTGATGTTGAACGTGACACACCATGAAAACACATGAAGGCTAACTGTCACGGGAGTTCACAGATAGGACCCAAACGCAAGACCACAGGAGACAGAAGTGAATGTTAAACAGGCTTTATTTATAGACAGGTGGGTGCAGGTGTGGAGCCCGTGGTCCGACACCCGAGTGGCAGATCGACAGTGTGATGTCCCGTGGCTCGACACTGGAGAGTTGACAGATCGACGGTGTGAGTCCCGTGGCTCGACACTGGAGGGCTGGTGAGTTGACGGCGTGAAGTCCCGTGGCTCGATACTGGAGTCGACAGAGTGTAATCCGTAAACCACAACGAGAGCAGAGCGGCGGAGCGCATCCACAAACACAAGGAGGGCAGAGCGGCGGAGTGGAATCCACAGACACAAGGAGGGCAGAGGAGCGGAGTGTAATCCACAGACACCAGGCGGGCAGAGGAGCCACGGGGTTTCAGCGGGAGAAGACGGTACGACCTGACACTCCCAGACTGCAGGACCAGAGTTTATATAGTGGCAGGCTACTCATTAAGGGGCCCTGAGTCTGGTGTGTCAGGCTGCAGGAGGTGATCAGCTTGAGTGTCCTCAGCCGTGCACGATTAAGGGTGCGGCCCTGGGAGGTGTCTGAAGGCAGAGGACAAACAGAGCACATGGCACACCACAACAGACAGGGGAATCCTGGATCCTGACAGTACCCCCCCCTTAAGGCACGGATTCCAGACGTAACACAAGACCCAACACAGGGCGGGTGGAGGGGGTCCGGAGGAGGGATGTCCCCACAGCTATAAGGCCGACTAGGGTGGGCGGCGGGGGTCCGGAGGAGGGGTGACAGGATCTGACCCGCCACGGGGCCGCCGAAGAGCGTCGGCCCCCGGTGCTCCGGCGGCCGGCCGGGAGGGCAGAAGGGCTCCGGACACGGGTGCTCCGGCGGACGGCCGGGAGGGCAGAAGGGCTCCGGCCACGGGTGCTCCGGCGGACGGCCGGGCGGGCGGAAGGGCTCCGGCCCCGGGTGCTCCGGCGGGCGGCCGGGCGGGCGGAAGGGCTCTGGAGAATAGGATGCTGGTGCCGCAGTGGCAGGTACTGGAGGTCTCTGCTGCTCCGCGACGGCAGCGGGCACTGGAGGCCGCTGCTACTCAGAGACGGCAGCGGGCACTGGAGGTCGCTGCTGCTCAGAGACGGCAGCGGGCACTGGAGGTCGCTGCCGCTCAGAGACGGCAACTGGAGGTCGTTGCGCCTCTGGGACGGCGGCCGGGTGTGGGAGAGGCTGCGGCACGGAGGCGGCGACAGGAACTGGAGCGGACTGCGGCGCTGAGGCGGCAGGAACTGGAGCGGGCTGCGGCGCTGAGGCGGCAGGAACTGAAGCGGGCTGCGGCGTAGAGGTGGCAGCGGCAGGAACTAGAGCTGGCGCTGCGGCGGCAGGAACTGGAGCGGGCTGCGGCGTAGAGGCGGCAGCAACTGGAGCTGGCGCTGCGGCGGCAGGAACTGGCGTAGAGGCGGCCGCGGCAGGAACTGGAGCTGCGGCGGCAGGAACTGGAGCTGCGGCGGCAGGAACTGGCGCTGCGGCGGCAGGAACTGGAGCTGCGGCGGCAGGAACTGGAGCTGCGGCGGCAGGAACTGGAGCTGCGGCGGCAGGAACTGGAGCTGCGGCGGCAGGAACTGGCGCTGGCCCTGCGGCGGCAGGAACTGGAGCTGCGGCGGCAGGAACTGGAGCTGCGGCGGCAGGAACTGGAGCTGCGGCGGCAGGAACTGGAGCTGCGGTGGCAGGACCAGCGAGCGGCTCTGGCTCCGCGGCCGCGAGGTCCGGGGATAGCTGCGGCTCCGAGACCACAGCTGGGACTGGAGGTCGCTGCTGCTCCGGGACGGCAGCGGCAGGACCTGGAGGTCGCTGCTGCTCCGGGATGACAGCGGCGGGAACTGGAGGTCGCTGCTGCTCCGGGATGACAGCGGCGGGAACTGGAGGTCGCTGCTGATCTGGGACGGCAGCGGCGGGAGCTGGAGGTCGCTGCTGCACTGCGACGGCAGCGGCGGGACCGGGAGGTTGCTGCTGCTCCGGGACGGCAGCGGCGGAAACTGGAGGTCGCTGCTGCTCCGGGACGGCAGCGGCGGGACCTGGCGGTTGCTGCTGCTCCGGGACGGTGGCGGCGGGAACTGGAGGTCGCTGCTGCACTGCGACTGCGACGGCCGGGACTGGAGGTCGCTGCTGCTCTGGGATGACAGCGGCGGGAACTGGAGGTTGCTGCTGCTCCGGGATGACAGCGGCGGGAACTGGAGGTCGCTGCTGCACTGCGACGGCGGCGGCCGGGACTGGAGGTCGCTGCTGCACTGCGACGGCGGCGGCCGGGACTGGAGGTCGCTGCGGTACGGAGACGGCGGCGGCCGGGACTGGCGCAAGCTGTGCCGCAGAGGCGGTAGGAACCGGAGCTGGCTGTGGTGAAGAGGTGACAGGAACAGGAGCTGGCTGCAATGCAGTCTGACTACGGGGAGCCGGAGTCGACCGGGCCACCGAGTGTTCCGCTACCCTTGCATGGCTCCGTCTCCGGCTGAGAAGGTGCTTGACCCTATACTCAGAGTTCCCCAGAGGGTCAAAAACTCTCATCAGAGCAGTCACAAAGTCCACATACCCCACAGTATTAGGCTGGTCGCTGCTCACTGTGTACATGGCCCAGTCCAAAGCCCTTCCCCGCAGTAAGCAGACCACGTAAGACACCTTGGACCTGTCTGAGGCGAAAGTCAGGGGCTGTCGGTCAAACACCCGTTGGCATAGCACCAGGAAGCCTTGACACTTCCCCAGTGTTCCATCATAGGGACTCGGAGCCGGCACGGGGGATTCCCAGACCGGCGGAGCGAGGACAGGCGGGAATAGTGCGGGTGCTGGAACTGGTGGAGACTTGACTGTCCGGGCTAGTTCCTGCCCGCACCAGCCAACCCGAGAAACCTCAGCAGCGAAACGTCTCATCTTCGCCAGGGAACGTCTCGTCTCCTCCAGCAGCCTGGTAGTGCTGTACAGCGCAGCTGCTCCTGTGGTTGCTGGGTCCCCCTCAGAGACCTCAGCTTCCATGGATTGCAGGGCTTGACGCATCTCCATGAGCCTCTGCTGGTGTGCCTCCAGCTGCGTGCTATATCCGGCCAGCGTAGCTGCTCCTGTGGTTGCTGGGTCCATTATGGTCAGGTCGTTCTGTCACGGGAGTTCACAGATAGGACCCAAACGCAAGACCACAGGAGACAGAAGTGAATGTTAAACAGGCTTTATTTATAGACAGGTGGGTGCAGGTGTGGAGCCCGTGGTCCGACACCCGAGTGGCAGATCGACAGTGTGATGTCCCGTGGCTCGACACTGGAGAGTTGACAGATCGACGGTGTGAGTCCCGTGGCTCGACACTGGAGGGCTGGTGAGTTGACGGCGTGAAGTCCCGTGGCTCGATACTGGAGTCGACAGAGTGTAATCCGTAGACCACAACGAGAGCAGAGCGGCGGAGCGCATCCACAAACACAAGGAGGGCAGAGCGGCGGAGTGGAATCCACAGACACAAGGAGGGCAGAGGAGCGGAGTGTAATCCACAGACACCAGGCGGGCAGAGGAGCCACGGGGTTTCAGCGGGAGAAGACGGTACGACCTGACACTCCCAGACTGCAGGACCAGAGTTTATATAGTGGCAGGCTACTCATTAAGGGGCCCTGAGTCTGGTGTGTCAGGCTGCAGGAGGTGATCAGCTTGAGTGTCCTCAGCCGTGCACGATTAAGGGTGCGGCCCTGGGAGGTGTCTGAAGGCAGAGGACAAACAGAGCACATGGCACACCACAACAGACAGGGGAATCCTGGATCCTGACACTAACTGGTCTACTGGCAAAGGGAAATTACTCTATTGCCTATTTTTAGCGGCTTTCCGAGTGCTTAACCTGAATATGCATTATGCAGTAAACGGAGCAACTCTGGTGTGAAACCAGCTTGAGAAATGAAAAGCCTGCTCTAGATACAACCCACTGGTGCTACAAAAGTTTGCAGCACATACATGCTAGCCTGTGAGTCCAGGCTCATTTTCCAAATGTGATTTGAAGCACTGGAAGGTCACATTGGCACACTGTTCCACTTTGCTGACACAATTAAACAATGAAAGGCAGTCTGAGCTAAAAAAAAAAAATTTCCACTTTCCGTGAGATTCATTTCCCTTTCTCTCTCTCCCTCCCCTTACAAATGGGCTGAAATGAATTGCAAAGCTATTAAATAGTGAAATGGTTCAGATAGCATCTGTGTCTCTTTTTTTTCTTGAGAAGTGAAGGCAGTGCATATGAAGGTTCCAAAGAGATTAACCCTTTCTCATGAATTCTCATTAGTGAGTCACTAATCTGCTCTTTTTGTGTTGGAGGAGGGTTGTGTGCAGGCGCAACCCAAGCTGTGCTTTGATAAGAAGGAGAATATAGCCAAAGAGAATGACACAGACAGACACATGACAGAGACGCATGGCCAAACACAGAACACACTTAAACCATATTAACTGAAAGTACTATTCATATGTACTGTGTCTATAATAAATAAATAAAAACGAATTTCAAAATATGTTTCCCATTAAAGAAATCGTAAATCTATATAATGCTTAACGAGAGTACTCCATCTCAATATTTGTGCACAGTTAAATGAAACAAAATTAGAAATGTTTCTCACTTCTGTTCCCTGTAGGAGAGGAAGGAGGTACAACACATAGTATGGGATATCACCAACATGAAGACACCTCTATTCACGCCTTTGAGGGCAGAAGCCCTGTGGTGACGTATGTGAGGCCCTGCATCCGTCACAAAGGTCATCCCTCAGTTTGACAGCCGCTCTTCACCCAGAAACCAGACGTTGTACCTCAGGGAAGAGAAAGACGGAACATTTTGTTACCTTTTACTCCATTCAACGCATGTAGAGTGAGACGTATATTCACGCCCCGCATAGCAGCCAAGAGTCAAGCCTCCAGCACTCTGGTGGATCATAGACCCAGTCGTAAGGACAGCATGATCTAAAGGGGCGGTCACATCCAAATGTAAAAGTGTGAGGTGAAGACCAACTGGCTGCACCACAGATATCGCTAACAGATACGCCTTTTAAAAAAGCCATCGGAGATAAACTGAAGTGCAGCCTTGTATGGAAGAAATCTAGAGACTCAATAGGCTCAAATGGCGGACCACAAAGAGCCTCAAGCACCAAGGCCAAATCCAACAAGGGTACGCCGGAATAGCAGCCACCACAGTTCTAGGCGTGGCTGAACCACCTCCCCTACCACTTGAGAGAGAAGGTATCTCAACATACCACGACTCAGATGGCCGCCGTGGGGCAACCAGAATCAGGGACAGCGCACTCTCTTCAGAACAGGAAGTGTCACGTCAACTGGGGTAAAAGCATTCAGGGCCATGGGTGTGTGAGCGCATCCACTCCCATAGGTGCATCATCGTCATGGAAAAAAACATGGGGCACAGGATATTTTTCCCAGAAGCCAAGAGGCTCACTTCCCCCCCTTTAGGGCGAAGAAAGCGTGTAAAAGCTCCAGGTGGTCGTGCAGCTGGCACTGTGCCAACAGCCGAGAGATTGAATCCAGCGTTGAAAAGCCCTCATCCTTAAAAGCCGGAGCGGCACTGCAGCGATCATGGACGCCGTCACGCCTACCAGCTGCAAAATTGACGGACATGCTCAGCTGAAAACAGCATGTTTCCAGCTTGAGAAAAGAAAAAGGCGGACTCTGTGTTGTGAGCTCGCCTCCACGTTTACTGAAAAGCCCAGAGCTTGAATGTAGGACAGAACCAGCAACGCTCGACAGTATGCCTCTGTGTTGTGGCGTGGCGTGAATGTGCACATGCTTTGGTGAAAATTGTAGCTGCTCCATCAACACTCAAAATAATGTCATCTAGGCATTAATACGGCAGAAACGTTTTTGTTCATACCAAAGACAGTTTATGGTTTATACATTTTATATTTAGCGTTTTGGCTGGTCTCTGTAGAAATATAAGGTACTATTGTATAGCTCTGGGTGACCAAAGACCAAAGCTACTGTCATTTATAGTTTTCCTCTATTTCTGATTCAACGTCAGGATGTCAGTGACCACAGGAGAATCTCAGCGCTGATAGTCTTCTGCAACACAATTCACGTCGAGTAGATTGTGTCACCTGGTGCAAATACCTCTATTTGCTTTGTTTGCATTGACTCTGTGTAATTGCAGTGCACAAAAAAAGTCTGCTTCATGTTTTGTGTGAACACACCATTAGGAGTTAACTCTTAAAGCTCCCAGACTGGCTGCTTTGTCCTTCTTCAGGTCTTTATGCTAAGCTAGGCTAACCACGTCCTAACTCATACCTCACTGATACCAAAATCTGCTTTCTATATTGTTTCATCTTCAAATGAATATGCAAAAAGGAATGAAAAACCACTTGCAAAACGGTGTGTTTGTGTGTGTGTGTGTGCTGAATGCGTCAACATACATCTGCATATGAAATCCCCTTTTTTGTTTTCCTCACCTCTGCTTACTTTTCATGTATTCGCACATTATTATTCATTTTTTTATAACTTTCTGAAAAATGTGGTGGTATCTAACTAGGTCAGGTGCAACCATGTGTCCCTTTCACTCTGCATCCAGCAGAGCTTTACACAACTTGACAACGTGCTTGGAGCTCTCTCTGTCAGGTCATCCCCTCCCCCCAACACTCTACCTCTGATCATCAGTGGACATGATCGGCCATGTCCGGGCCTGTGTGTCGCCACTGACCCTGCCAGCATCGTGTCCAGCCTCTGCAGGGCCTGGCAGATGCTGCTGTGGGCCGGTTGGCGTGGCACATATGCTGCGTGTCTCTGAGGCCATATGGACAGCAACATCCACAGCCTGCTCTTCTTGCTCAATCACTTCAACCCAACCACCTGTTTTTCCTTCTTCCCTCAGTCTCCTTTGTGCCCCGCCACTCCTCCCTTCATCTTATTTCCTCTCTTTCCCTTCGTTTCTTCTTTTTTCCGCCTCACATCTCAAAGTCCTTTCTTGACATGTCAGGCATCCAAACACGTGTCTAGAGACTGCAGAGAGAGATATAGAAAAGCAGAGCTAAAAGTATTGCCTTTTATTTGACTCTGTGGGAGTCGGTGCTTGTTGTGTGTCTGTGTGTGTGTCTGTGTGTGTGTGAGTTCTCCTCTGAGCTGTGGGAGAAAAGAGAGAATGAGCCCACAGGGACATAAAGGCTGCAAAACGCTCTTCACAATAGCACTTTGGATGCGCAACAGAGTGAGACACAATTGACCAAAGCAGAGCAGCACAAAACGCAATCCACTTGAGAACAAATGAAGACAAAAGACAAGCAGGGTTTCTGCTTTGACTTTAAAAATAGCTTCTTCCGGGCCTGGAAAAAGTGAAATACAAAAAGATTATAAAAAGGAATAATGTAAATGTATGTGTATGTGTGTGTTTGGTTTATATCTCAAATTATGCAATGTTAGAGCAGAAATGCAATGCCATGAGCTACAGTAGTACATTGTCTTTCCTGGGATACATTTTCACGTTCATAACAAACCAAATGTTATGAAAATTGATTCAGAATTAAGCAGGTTACAGCTGATTGTGTCTGCATGTTTCTATACCAGGGCTAGGCATTCTTTTCTCTTGGGGGGGGGGGGGGGGGCCACATCAGAAACCCGAATTGTTGTTGGTGGCCAAACAAATCTCGCCAGGCAAAACCTTTAATGGTATCTCTAGATTAAATCATAGAAAACATACTGTGCACTTATTTTCAGCATTTATGTTACTTACTTTCTACAGAACTGACTGTTTTTAGTTAAAGTGTGTAACAATACACCTTATTATATAAACCTAAAAGGGAAAAGTGCACACGCTAAATTTAAGAGCACGGGCGGATCTGAACTGGTGGTATGCAGACACTACAATCTGACTGCCTAATATGTTTAGAAACCAGTATAACACGCTGAAAGGCTCTATCCATTACTCACCAAAATGACAGACCAAATCAGACACAAATGAAACCACACAGCCAGTTAAATATAACACCATATATTGTATGTATTGCTGTAGTGTAAAAAATGTGGCTTCAGTGGCGATCTAGAAATGTTGTACGATTATTTTTGCAAGATGTTCTTGGAGTAAGGATTAACATTGGTCTCTATGGAGCAGATAGTTGGACTTCCTCTCAATGTGAGGCTGGTGAGCCAAATGTGTAAATCTGTGGGATTCCACAGTCATATGTCTACGACCAGGACACGATTAGCTACTTTTTACCCAAAAATTATGCATGAAGAGTGAAAATTGTGGAATCAGTGGCAAAATAGAAATATTTTTTTCACAAGATTCTGAAGCTCCTCTTCAGTCTGGCGATGACATCACGCACCCTGAGCTGCGCAATACACACCCATTATAAAGTCAGAAAAATCATAAAAGTTAAATTGTGACAGTTCAAAAAGTGTAAAAGATATCAAAAAGATTATAACATACAATAATAGCTCAGGGTTTTAGTTAAAATGGTGTCTGGAGCTGAAAGTATGAGGAAGAAGAAGGATTTGAAAGTTGAAGAAGTTTAAGAGGATTTGAAAATGTTCTCCATAGAGATTCCATTCCAAAAAAGATTTGCAAAAAGCTTAATAATTCAAAACGTTTGAAGGTTATAAACATGAAAAGTTATAGCCGGCATGTCCTGAAAGAGCTGAACATTTTGATATTCGAACGGTTTCTGTAGCTTAAAAAAATGTAGAAGGAAATACGTGCTAAAAAACGTACGGAAGAAATATAATCCGAAGTTGGATGAAGATTCGAAGAACAATACTTAGAATGCTGAATCAGCATTCCAACAATAACAAGTGCAAGCATAGCGAGATGCAGCGGTTTCTTAATCCACATAGCTCACACTACCTCAACACAGCCGGTTTAGCTGGTGGTCCTCTGTGCCGAATCCCAGTGCAGTCGCCCGCTTTTTAATCCACGAAAAGTTTGCTTCAGATCCTTTAGCTAAGCAGTCACCGGTAAATCATGCTCTCTGAGTCCACTAAACAGCGACTGCTTCGCCTGTCTGCGCACAATCTCCTCTCACGTCACTTCCCCCGTCACATTTTATACAAGCCAGCCAAAATAAAATAATAGCAATAACAATAACAGACCCCATTCATATATTGTGTAAACATTGCAGGCCACTGATGACACTCATAAGTACAGCACTTTAAATACGTGAAGGAAAATAATAACCAACAGGTTCCCCACAAAGGCAGACTTAGGTGTTTCCATGAACAAAACCAAACAAAGCAAAAAAACCTCTCAGCATGCCAAAAGTTAAAACATGCATTGCAGGTCAATAAAGCACGGTTTCAAAATGAAACCAAACAATCAGATTTTTCTGAAAAGAAGAATCCAAACCAGTACACCCATGCAATGTCCCCAGACCTGTACACCCATGATCATAGGAAACACAACTGTGGATTGTCAATGCCAAAGATTGGGGAAAATAAAATTGACAAATTATTTTTGCACATTCAAACATGTAATACACAGATGCTTTCAAGGACACAACCCATCCTGTATTCCTGTGTGTATCTTTGAGTTACCTTGAAGTGCATCAGCCATTACGACTGTCTTTTAGACTACAGCAGAGCTCTAACACAGTACAGAGTAGAGGTCTAACTGAATCCCTCTCAGTACAGAGTAGAGGTCTAACTGAATCCCTCTCAGTACAGAGTAGAGGTCTAACTGAATCCCTCTCAGTACAGAGTAGAGGTCTAACTGAATCCCTCTCAGTACAGAGTAGAGGTCTAACTGAATCCCTCTGAGTACAGAGTACAGGTCTAACTGAATCCCTCTGAGTACAGTGTAAAGGTTTAACTGAATCCCTCTGAGTACAGAGTAGAAGTCTAACTGAATCCCTCTGAGTACAGAGTACAGGTCTAACTGAATCCCTCTGAGTACAGTGTAAAGGTTTAACTGAATCCCTCTGAGTACAGAGTACAGGTCTAACTGAATCCCTCTGAGTACAGAGTACAGGTCTAACTGAATCCCTCTGAGTACAGAGTAGAGGTCTAACTGAATCCCTCGCAGTACAGAGTAGAGGTCTAACTGAATCCCTCTGAGTACAGAGTACAGGTCTAACTGAATCCCTCGCAGTACAGAGTAGAGGTCTAACTGAATCCCTCTCAGTACAGAGTAGAGGTCTAACTGAATCCCTCGCAGTACAGAGTAGAGGTCTAACTAAATCCCTCTCAGTACAGAGTACAGGTCTAACTGAATCCCTCTGAGTACAGTGTAAAGGTTTAACTGAATCCCTCTGAGTACAGAGTAGAGGTCTAACTGAATCCCTTTGAGTACGGAGTAGAGGTCTAACTGAATCCCTTTGAGTACGGAGTACAGGTCTAACTTAATCCATCTAAGTACAGAGAAGAGGTCTAACTGAATCCCTTTGAGTACAGAGTATAGGTCTAACTGAATCCATCTGAGTACAGAGAAGAGGTCTAACTGAATCCCTTTGAGTACAGAGTATAGGTCTAACTGAATCCATCTGAGTACAGAGTATAGGTCTAACTGAATCCATCTGAGTACAGAGTACAGGTCTAACTGAATCCCTCTGAGTACAGTGTAAAGGTTTAACTGAATCCCTCTGAGTACAGAGTAGAGGTCTAACTGAATCCCTTTGAGTACGGAGTAGAGGTCTAACTGAATCCCTTTGAGTACGGAGTACAGGTCTAACTTAATCCATCTAAGTACAGAGAAGAGGTCTAACTGAATCCCTTTGAGTACAGAGTATAGGTCTAACTGAATCCATCTGAGTACAGAGAAGAGGTCTAACTGAATCCCTTTGAGTACAGAGTATAGGTCTAACTGAATCCATCTGAGTACAGAGTATAGGTCTAACTGAATCCATCTGAGTACAGAGTACAGGTCGAACTGAATCCCTTTGAGTACAGAGTAGAGGTCGAACTGAATCCCTTTGAGTACAGAGTAGAGGTCTAACTGAATCCCTTTGAGTACAGAGTACAGGTCGAACTGAATCCCTTTGAGTACAGAGTAGAGGTCTAACTGAATCCCTTTGAGTACGGAGTAGAGGTCTAACTGAATCCCTTTGAGTACGGAGTACAGGTCTAACTGAATCCCTCTGAGTACAGAGTAAGGCAAGGCAAGGCAAGTTTATTTGTATAGCACATTTCAACAACAAGGTAATTCAAAGTGCTTCACATAAAACCATTAAAAGCATCAAAACACAAGGCAAAATAAAAGGAGATTTCAAAAACAATTAAAAAAACTGTAAGAAATAAAATGCAGTAGTAAAATGCAGAAATGCAGGAAATTGATTAATATATGAATTGAACGTGGTTCAATTAAAGGCAGCAGCAAACAGAAAAGTCTTCAATCTTGATTTAAATGAGCTGAGGGTCTCAGCAGACCTGCAGCTTTCTGGGACTTTGTTCCAGATATGTGGAGCAGAAAAACTGAATGCTGCTTCTCCATGTTTAGTTCTGACTCTGAGGGGTCGGGATGGTTCATAAGGTAGTAGCAGATCGGAGATGTATTTTGGTCCCAAACCATTCAGTGCTTTGTAAACCAACAGCAGGATTTTAAAGTCAATTCTTTGTTGGACAGGAAGCCAGTGCAAAGACATCAGAACTGGGGTGATATGATCCGCCCTCCTGGTCTTAGTGAGGACTCGAGCTGCAGCGTTCTGAATCAGCTGCAGCGTTCTGACGGACGTTTTACAGAGACCTGTAAACACACCGTTACAGTAGTCCAGTCTGCTGAAGATAAATGCGTGGACAAGTTTTTCCAAATCCTGTTGAGACATAAGTCCTCGAATCCTTGATATATTCTTCAGGTGATAGTAGGCTGATTTTGTAATTGTCTTGATATGGCTGTTCAGGTTGAGGTCTGAATCCATAACTACACCTAGATTTCTGGCTTGGTTTGTGGGTTTTAACATCAGTGACTGAAGCTGAGCGGTGATTTTCAATTGTTCGTCCTTGGTACCAAAAACAATTACTTCTGTTTTATCTTTGTTTAATTGAAGAAAATTCTGGCACATCCAGTTGTTGATTTGTTCAATGCAGTTACCCAGCCCTTGTATGGGATTATAGTCCCCTGGTGACATAGTTATGTAGATTTGTGTGTCGTCTGCATAATTATGAGGTCGAATAGAGCTCATAATTAGATGAGTAGATGAGTAGAGTTAGATGAGTAGAGGTCGAACTGAATCCCTTTGAGTACAGAGTAGAGGTCTAACTGAATCCCTCTGAGTGCAGAGTAGAGGTCTAACTGAATCCTTCTGAGTACAGGTCGAACTGAATCCCTTTGAGTACAGGTCGAACTGAATCCCTTTGAGTGCAGAGTAGAGGTCTAACTGAATCCTTCTGAGTACAGGTCGAACTGAATCCCTTTGAGTACAGAGTAGAGGTCTAACTGAATCCATATCTGACAACAGGTTCAAGTAATGAATTGTAATACTTCCTTCCCAATTTCAGCAGAGAACAGTAAATGACTTGGAGGGAAGGGTGTTATTAGCTGATGTTGATTGATGGTCAGAGTTCTACAGGCTACCTGCTCTTATTTCACACTATTTAGCATATTTTTTTCATCCGTCCAAATGGTCTCCATTATTTAATAAAAGTGAGCTTCCTGAGGACACTCAAGTCTAGGACTCTCCATTCCGACCATTGTGAAAATGGTATCAATGATCATTTGGCTCCTCATCAGCACACGCTGATGCTCTTTTAAATGGACTGATTCCAAATCGTAATGTCCTGTTACTGTCCGTGTGACTGTTATGGTGGACATCAGTCTTCATTCTACGTTTTAGGCCCATTACTTCCACTCTCTGTGTCTCTCTTATTTCCACTCCATGGCCCACTCTCCTTCGCCTCCCTCAGCTCTATACTGCTCTGCTGCAGACCTCCTATACAAAAGACATTTGTGCTTAACAAGTTATCTGTTATGGGTGTAACACAAAGCTACTACCTGTATATCATTCATGTGGGCAGAGCCTCCATAGGAACTTGCAATGAATCCTACTGGCCTGGGACCTTTCTGATGTGAAGTGCCATTTTCAAATGTTCTTGTTCGTGAGTGTGCCATATCAACATTAGGTTATCAACAAGTTTAACTATGACACAACATCAAAATGTCAAAATAGGCAACGTGCATAGCAGATTTTTAAAGAAACATTTACATTGTAATTATACATGAGAGCACATTGGAGTTGAAACCATTAACCTACCAACCTTTAGACCGATCTTCATCAGAAATAAACATCACAAATTCTGGAAAGAAGGAAATCAATCAAACTACTGTAGTTAATGGGCCGCACGACTGCCAATGTCTGTGAAAGAGCAGCTTTTCTAAACAAACTCTCTTGCACACTGACGGCTAGTGTGTTATGGGTTAAGCTACCGCATGCTAACGGTGGCACGCGGCCCTAAGGTTGCTGACTCCTGGTCTACACCGCTTTATCTTGTGTTAAATTGTTTTCTACTCCATTTATACTCCTGACCCTGTTATTTTAGCTGCTGGCGAAATGTACAAAACAACGAAATTACTTCAACATGTATCTGAATGAATCAAATATTAACAAAGCAAGGATTATTTGAAACCCATCTCAAAAAATGAAGTGATTTTTTGAGACGCTCGCTAACTTTATCTAGTTCTTTCTTCTTTTTAGATCCAGATCTACAGCTTTTTTTCTTACCTTTCACAATAAAAGCCCGCCATTATATCTTTTCAACCATTTTTTGTCATGAGTACTTTAACACAGAATGCAAATATTACATGTTCTGATTTGGATATCATTTTTCTGAGCTGTAGCACCACATATGAAGGTATCAACCAATCACGTTGACACATGCACTTCAGTGTACAATAACAAGGCTTCTTGCTCCGAACCAAGACGGCACACTTTATTTTTATTACTCCTTTCCACCTTGACAAAAGCAGCGCATACCAGATCTACCAGATCTTACCTTTCACAATAAAAGCCTGAGACATATACACTGCCTCAATGTTGACCAGAGGGTACTCAAATTCAATCAGAGCATTTGAGTGAAATTCAATGAAATAGCTTTCAATAGGCTATACAAAAATGTATCTCAAACAGACTGTCTGTTTCAATAATACCTGGTAGTTGGTACTCTGCCTCCGCAGATCTATTGGAACCTTTTTGTTAAAAAAGTGCTGCAACTGCGCAAATTTGCATCCCTGCCAGTCTGAATAGTTTTGATGCAAAATATTTGCAAGCGAGTATACTGCACTGGTGTGCCCCTTATACACCCCCCCCCCCCCCCCCCATTGAATTAACTTGAGAATAAACCTCACTGGATGTATGAATGTTAACTCCCAGTACAGTACACTCATGTGTTTTTAGCCTGCAGCCTAGCAGTTAATGTTTGTTGTCAACAATCACCTGGATAACTTTGAAAAGGTCTGAGTCAACAATAATAATAATAGCAATAAAAAATATGTATTGTTCCATAAAATGACTCATCAAAACAACCATTGACAGAGGAGCGTTATTCCCTTTCTCTTCCAACCCCGTCCTTGCTTGTTTTACATTCTCCTGCTCTTTGCCGCCTGCAGGCCCGTAGAAGGTTAAAGGATACTTGGGGGAGTTGTTGGTAACACAATTTGGAGAAAAGAGATGGTCAAAACGCCTGATATTCCCTAAATGGTTGCCTTTCAACAGGCTGCCAGTTTATTTTATACGTACAACACAAAGTAAAAAATATTACAGGTGTTCAATACAGATGTAAGGGTTTGAGAATTATCAGCTGCACTCCAGATGTACATTTTATCCAGAATCGCTTTTGGACCAGCGCAGAGAAATGTGCTTCTGGTGTGAACAGCCAGGCAACTGCATACCGACATAGTGCGTTCCTCCCACATCCAGTGTGAAGCCGGCATAAGACTGAACCTGTGCAACTAATATTCGGTGCATCTTCTGTACATATTTACCAATAGATGCACATATAAATGTATGTCGACACTGTTCACTTATTGTTCAGATTCCAAATTCAAGGATACACCTCTTGAGATGTGTCGTCTTATTTTTCAAAAGAGTTGCTATAATGTCAATTTTCCCAGCACAAATTCCATCCGTAGAGTAAAGCAACAGAGTCAGGTAGCGACTGCGGCTAAGTGGAGAGCAGAGCCATCCTTAAGGATCGGCGGTTCGATCCCCGTCTCCGGCTCCGCTAGTCGCATGTCGATGTGTCCTTGAGCAAGACACTTAACCCCAAAATTGCTCCTGTAGCTGTGACTACGGTATGTGATCGAATCTGAATTGTAAGTTGCTCTGGATAAAAGCGTCTGCTAAATGACTGTAATGTAATGTAATACTCATCACTCTTCCCTATCTTTCTCTTCTCTTACAGGAGAGGAAAGAACACTGAGCCCCAAATTGCTGATTGAATTAAGAGGACATTAGTAATTTTCACCAGTGCTGTCTCTGTGCTATGATGCTTTCTAAATCCTGACTAAAAATCCTGAAATAAACTATTGTTACGTAGAAAGTCACACAACTGATTCACGACTGCTTTCTCAAGGATCTTAGAGAGGAAGGGAGGGTTAGAGATCGGTCTATTGTCAGCCAACACCTCTGGATCAAGAGTGGGCTTCTTAAGAAGAGGTTTAATTACAGCTACTTTGAAGGACCTGTTAGTAAAGACAGGTTGATCATATCTAATAAAGAGGTGCTAACTAGAGGTAAAACTTCATAACTAGTCTAGTCGGTATAGGGTCTAAGAGACAAGTAGTAGGTTTCGACAGAGACATTGTTGAAGTTTATTGGTCAAGGTTGATGGGAGTAAAGCCATCTAAATATACATCACTGTTTACAGCTGTTTCATACCTCCATACCTAGGTAGGTATGTACCCAAAAAATGTTGAATGTCACTTCCAGAACAAACACACAGCATTTGCTGAAAAGTATCACACTGTAGATGAGCGAAAAAGAGCGATTTGTCAACTGCTGCAGCAAACTCTCCTCTTCATAAGAGTTTGATATTGTTATAGGTAAAATAGCAATAAAATGTCAATAATTGTCTTTATTGTTGTTCTATAATTTCATAAATACAACAAACTATAGTTGTTGTATAAATAATACAACTATATATAAAACTTCATAAGCTGTGATATCAAATAGCTTTTGCGGCTCCAGACAAAATGTTATTTGGTGACAAATAGGGCAAAATGGCTAGTTAGTTAGCTAGTTTAGTCCAGTGGTTCACAAGAAGTCACAAGAAGTCGGGGGCCACAAGATAAATCTGAGGGGAAGCGAGATGATTAATGAAGCAGGAAGGAAGAAAAAAAAAATATTTCTGCTGTACTAATCTTTTTCAGGCCCTGTGGGATTCTGCACACTAGCAATGTTGTTGTCTAGATTAAAGACCAATTTGCACTAGAGCGCATACAGAAAGTGGCTTTACAGCTGACCTAGCCTGGACCTTACCGCTTCCCGGGGCCGTTTCAAGATGCTTGGTAAATACGGGCTCTGAGCAGCAGTTAAAACAGTTGAAATATTGTTGGATGGATGTTGGATGGATGGAATGAGTGAGACAATAACCTGTGCAGTGTAGCAGTTTGTTTCTTTCACCTGAGACAAGAGCACTGTTTGAATGAAACAAAGTCAATAAATGAGCCAGGGAACAAGTGCTGCCATTCCTTCTTCTTTCCTGTGATTACACATTGTAGGTATTGACAATTCAGAGAGACAGAAAAACACATTTCCTGATGTATCGCAGCCTGTTCACAGTTTATGAAAATCCACTTTCATTTCACTTTGAACTCTATTGTAGTTTGTTTTAACAAATGAAGACCCAGCTGACAGTTTGCAGTACGGAGGATAAAGGGGGTGCGATGCTTTGAGAAGATTACTTTGATACCTTGAAACAGCTGCAGTCCCTTTGGCAGAAGATGATGGGACACTGATTCTTGTATTCAGTGTAAGCAGCACACACACACAGGGGCTGCTCTGCAACCATATGTCCTCTGTGCCCTTGTGTGACCATGGCTGCACCCCGCTGCTCTTTATGGGTGTAAAGTGGAAATAATTGGCTGGCTTGTCTGGGAGAGGTCAGCAAGATGGAGAATGAAAATGAGAGAGAGCTATCTGGAAAAGGTCAGAGAGATGGGGAATAGAAATGAGAGAAAGTGGAATATTTAAAGCCAATGGAGTGTGGTTTCCCCAGGAGAGAGGAGGGCGAGATGGATGGATGAACACGGAGGTGAAAAGCAAGCACTCTCACACCTCCATCCTCCCTCCCTGCTACAGCTCTGTCCCTTTATCTGTTCATCAGGGTCACACTGTCATGTTGGGGGAGAAGCACACAACATTGGGGAGAAATGCACACACACATACATATTTGGCAATATGTATCACTCTTTATTATTGATTATCATCCTTTTTGTGTATTAAGCCAACGAGGGAGACCAAATAAAGTTCACACTTAAAGAGTCAATCATCCAAAATACTAAATTATATTGATCTTCTCACTTCTCTCAAGTGGTCTCTGTCCATACAGATAGCTTTGGTTTTATCTGTTCATAGCCTGTATTTATCAAGCATCTCAGAGCAGAATTTAGTCCTAATGAGCCAAAAATGCTGAGAGTGACACAAAGTTGACCCTACTTTTAGATGTAGGAGAAAAGCATTTTATCAAGTCCCATCTCTGCTGATTCTTAGGACAGTTCTGAACAGAGCAAAAGAGGAAGTCAGGTTACATGGTATGAAGAGCAAAAGAGTCCACATTGTAAGGAGGACAGGGTGACCGCCGTCCGTGTCCCGTGTGAAACCACCAGTCAACATGTTGAGTTATTGTAAGTCACGTATGTGACTTCATTCGTACGTAAACCAGTGGCGGGCCGTGGATTTTATACCTGGGCCTTCAGTGCTGTCCTACTACAGTTGAATTACCTCCTAATAACCTCATTATGAAGCATCAATCCAGCAAACCTGCAGCAGATCCACGCATTCCACCACACGTTATTCAAAAAAACGACACGATAGACAAATGAACAGTCGTAACGTTACTATGTAAAAAAATAAACGCAGTTTGTCACTTCCCAAAATTTAGAGAGTTTAATCCCAGTACATAGTTTCGGTTCCAGTAAGAAGTCCTTCTCCATTCATGGACGCCAGTGATGACAGTCGAGCCTCCCCAGTTGTATTTCGCCGGTCTGCTGCGGCAGGTTCGCAGCGGGGCCGGGATCCCACCTCCGCCGGGTTGTGGAGCGGTTTCCCTGCGAACATGTTCGTTGAGTTGTAGATCCACTTGAGTCTCTCCAACAGTTTTCAAATGCTCTGGTGTCCTCAGGTTAGCGTAGCGTAGCTCCAAACAGCAAGAGGTCAGTTAAAATGAAACACATTCCTAGCCATAAAATGTGCAATGCTTCTCAGACGCTGTCAGCAAGGAATACCGTTCATACAAATCTGATTGGTTGAAGACTATGACAATCAACAATATCGTCCCCATTTACTTAAACTGCAAAGGGATTTACTAGTGAGTATGCAGACCTCGGGCCTCTCTTCTTACCTAGAGACACAGAGGTGTTTAGGCCAGCAGAGAAGGCTTTGCAGGCCCTGATGGCCCACCACTGCAACTACAGGAGACCATCCCCTCACACTGTAGAGAATCAACTGGCTGACGAACTGAATGTGTTCTACTGCAGGTTTGATAAGCCCAGTCCCTCCCCCCAACTGCTCTGCTCTGACATCAAACAACCACCTTCACCCCCTGCCTCCTCCTCACCTCTCCCAACCGACCCCCCACCGTCACTGAGGACCTGCGAAGAGATTGTGATTCTGCTCTTTCACAGACAGAAGATCAGGAAGGCTCCGGGCCCAGACGCTGTGTCACCCTCCTAGCTGAAAGTCTGTGCTGACCAGCTGGCCGCCATCTTCACGCAGATCTTCAACTGATCACTGGAGCTGTGTGAAGTTCTGTTTGTGGACTTCAGCTCAGCGTTCAATACCATCATCCCAGAAATACTTAAACCCAAACTCTCCCAGCTCACTGTGCCAGCCTCCACCTGTCAGTGGATCACAAACTTCCTGACAACTTCCTGATTTATTTGCATCACAAAGTATACAAGTAAACCGAGCTGTCCGGAGTCAACTCACTTCACAATAGCTTTGTACATTATTTTATACCTCCATTCTACCCTAAGACCCCCCCCTTTAGAGATGTCCTCCTCCTCCAAACTTTCAGCTGGACAAGTTACACTGTGCACCTCGGACATGTCATAACAGAGGGTTTTTTGGATTCACCACAGTCTCCTTTCCCACTCATCTTCTCTTGATTCTTCCATCACAGCGACCGGCTCCCGTTCATCCCCTGCGTTAGAAATCTTGCCTTACTTGTTCATCTACGTCAAACCCCCTCTATCTCCAGCCGGGCTCCAAGGCCACTATACTAGACCCCCTGTCTCAGTGACGTGAATAACATATGACAGGCCATTATCACAGTATGAATGTGAATATACATGGATACGTTTCAAATTATGTATATGATTGATTTTACACAAATATATTTCAAGACACAAATACATTTTTCTCCCACAGTGCGCATCATCTCACCTGCAATGATGACTGTTTTGACTCCACCAAAATCAACAGCCAACATACACAGACTAATGTTTTTTAAAAAGAAATGGATACATTCCATCAGGTTTGTTCATCTAGCAGACTGATCATCCATAAAGTGAGCAAAAGGTGAGAAAACAGTGTAGCTGACGCTGATCGGCGTATACACGTTGCCATGACAACACCGGAAGTTGACTTACGCGATTTGTATTATTATTCGTTTATTTCTGCAATTATAATACATGTTATGTTTACTGTAATTTTGGGTACCTTGAGTTAAACTCATCGTTTTGACCTTGTTTTACTGATGAAGATAGACGAGCTTTTGTTGTTGTAACACAGGGGTGCCCACACTTTTTCAGCTTGCGAGCTACTTTTAAAATGACTATGTCAAAATGATCTACCTACATTAAAAATGCTGAATATATATTTATATATACACTGAGTATACTTTATATTTACAATATATGTTGGCATACCTTGCATAACTGCATGAGCCCTTATGGCACAATACAATTCTGTACATTGTTGGTCGTTACCTTACTCTGATGATTGCACTGAATGGAATTGGCCAGAGTTGCATAGTCCGGACAGTAGCTGCTGGTATTCGCCTCAAGCAGACTTCAAATGATCATCAGTCATGGTGGAACGGTGTATGACTTAATGTTCTTCATGTGGGAAAAGGCTGACTCACATAAATGAGTAGAGCTGAATAATGCAGTCAGGAAGGTATCACATGTCCTCATGTTTGGGGACTTTTCCTCTGTGAGGAAACTGTCCATGAGCCCTGGACTTCAGCTTTATGTCAGCTTGCAGTGTCAACATCTCATCCTCCACTCCAGACGAGTTGAGGTGAAACAGCGTTGAAATTTGTGAGGAGAGTGAATCAACCTCAATATCTTCCCCAAATGTGCAGCACATAAGTGTAGCAACTGGCTCGAGTAAAGCAAAGTCTTGAAAGCGTTTGTCAAACTCTGACTGACACTTGTCAATCTGCTCTGTGTAGCGCGCAGTGTCACGTTACGCACACGCCTTCTGCTGAGTCTCCAGTTCTGACGCCAGGTTTTGGAAGTTTCCCAAATCATGGCGCTGCAGCTTTAGCTCCTTTAGTAGAAATGAATTGGAAGGCTAACTAATTAGCTCGCCGGAGTTTTGCAGTAGCTCGCGCGGTTGACTGCGCATACGTGGTGACCCGTGTGTTAGAAAAGCAAGTGGCAAATGCCATGAGGACATCTCATTTCTTTTGAATGGAATGAGATCGACCCGCACTACCTCCGCGATCGACCGGTCGATCGCGATCGACGTATTGGGCACCCCTGTTGTAACATGACCATTAACCCGGAAGTTAAGCAGAGCTCAGAAAGACGACAAATGGCGGGTGAAACCAGCGAACCTTTTCTTTCCCGTCATGTTATTCTACTGCTGGTCTACCAGGTGAACAAAGTAAAGCTTCTTAAGTTAACTGATTAAAGTACTGTTATACTCGTAGGTGATGAGAGTCAGAGTATTTGTTTCTTTGTTGTTTGTACATGGAGCTATTTTGTGTCTTCTAGTTTTCACGGTGTTCCATGAGAGGACAATAATAAACGTGAACGTCAGTAAGAAGCGTGGACTCTTTTATGACCAATGTGGATACAAACAGTCATAGGGTTCTCTGTAGACATAGACAGTGTTTGGCCTTCAGATCTGAGAATGTTTCACAACCATGGAATGCCCCTCCAGCTGGTAGAACTAACGAGGCCTCTAAGTGACTTGTAACTTCTTATTTTACTTTACTGAGTTTCTGGCGGTCAAATGTGCCATTTTTCTTCAGTTTAAACTGCATTCAATCCAAAATGTACAAATGTAATTGACTCTGGATTTGAATCCATCTGACTTGGCTTCAATTGTCCTCGTCAGGATTTACTCCCACATATATTCCTCCACTTTTAACACTTTCCTATTCCCCACTCAGCAGCATATTAGCATTAAAACAATTTGAATGGAAACAGAATGTTGCTGTGTTCAATATGAATCGATTTAATCAAGCATGCCTCTGAGGCATTAGCTCACACTGAGAAACTTCCAGTGTGGATGGAGAGAGGCAGAACGAGTTTAATTTATCATTGTCCGCCATGTTGACCTTGGCCGTGTTGTAAAGCCATTTCAGGTGCGAGTATGAAGAAATGAAAAGCTGTCAAGCAGCAGTCATTAGGGAACCAAGCCAATAAGAAGCATGTTAACAGACAGACCGTGTCAGATAAATTCACTATTGTAAATGGGATTCCTCAAGGTAGTGTTATTAGCCCTATATTATTTAATATTATGATAAATTACGTCTTTATGGACATTGACAGAGATATTGGCTCCTTGCTCTACGCTGATGATGGAGCAATATGGAAACGGGGAAAACATATTAGACATGTGATCAGTAGCATCCGAAAGGCTATATTTAATGTTGAGAAGAGGTCGTATGACTGGGGGTTTAAGATGTATGTTGCTAAGTCTTGCTACATGCTATTTACCAGAAAGAGAAATATAAGCAATACTCATCTTAAATTACATGGACAAAGTATGGAGAGGGTGACAGAGTTTAAATATTTAGGCTCATGGTTTGATGAAAGATGTTTGTGGAGAACTCATATTAAGCATCTTGAAACTAAATGTAAAAAGGTGATCAATGTTATGAGAGCAGTCTCTGGACATGAATGGGAAGCAGATAAATGGTCACTAATGGATATCTATAGGGCCGTTATACGATCATGTATAGATTATGGTGTATGGAGCAGCTGCCAAGAGTACATTCGAAACATTAGATAGAATTCAGTTCAGAGCTCTAAGACTTAGCATGGGTACAATTAAATCTACCCCAAACAACGCACTTCTGGTAGAAGCTGACGAACTGCCATTAAGCTTAAGCTGCATTGACAGGGACCCACTTACCAGACTACAACAGATAGGAGCAATTGGCAAAGCTATAAATAGTAGTAATCTAGAAGAATGTGATGGAATGCGCGCTCATTGACTGAAATCGACCGACGATAGGCTGAGCTACAGCCCCATACACATACATGAACTGAGAAAATCCTATAAATGACAACCAGAAACATGCTCTGATGTTGTTAGGAATCTCAAAATGATTCCTAACATCTGTATTTGGATGTATTGAATAATATGAGTGCTAAAAGTGAAATATATAGTTATATAGTATATAAAAGTACGCGATTTTACATACTAAACATCAGTAGTGATGGCACATCACACGCACATGGAAACACACACACACACACAAATTCCATTCAGTACCGATCAATACCATAATGATGACCTCGCATGACCTCTCTGTACTAAAGCCTCTTATTCTTCACTTTATCCCACTTTAACCAACAACTACTGATCGGTTGTGCTATGATTTGGGAGAGCTTTTAGGGAGCTGCTGCAGTATTTCAAAAACACAATATCAAGAAAAGTGCTTTTTTTTCAGGCGAACCTGAATATTTTCAAATTGAGCTGTGTAATGTCTTCATGCACTATATTAACCAGCAACATATACACAATATGACACACTGAACAATCTCCCCAGTGTTGTGATCTGATTATTGCCTCAATATTATTTTATTTTAAATTATTAAAATAGACCTTGTAGTACAGAACTGTGGTCTCTTTAGTATGGGTATGCTATTTTCGAGCAGAGGCCTTCAAATAGGGCCCGAGTTTAAAACCTCAGTGACTAGCGCTCTCCGGTTTGCCCCGTGGCTCCGCTTAAGAGGCTCCCACATGAAACACATTTCTAGGACTGCCTTCTTTCACCTACGCAACATTGCAAAAATCCGGCACATCCTGTCTCACAGCGATGCAGAAAAATTTGTTCATGCATTTGTTACCTCTTGACTAGATTACTGCAATTCCGTATTATCAGGCTGCTCTAATAAGTCTCTTAAATCTCTCCAGCTGATCCAGAATGCTGCAGCTTGTGTACGAACAAAAACTAAGAAAAGAGATCATATTACTCCTGTATTAGCTTCTCTGCATTGCACTTCCTGTTTAATCCAGAATCCAATTTAAAATCCTTCTCCTCACCTACAAAGCCCTGATTGGTCAGGCACATCATATCTTAAGGAGCTCATGGTACCCTGTTACCCCACTAGAGAGCTGCGCTCCCAGAATGCAGGGTTACTTGTGGTTTGTGACAATTCAATTGAATTCTTCAATTGAAGAACCATACTCGAAGATAGGGAAATAGCTACATAGTATTTGTACTCTGCCTGCTTTTGTTTGGACGTTAATAAGAGAGTGGAGGGGATACATAAAAGGAGCAGTGCAGCCTGATCAAAAATGAAAATGATTTTCTCGTTTTATTTTAGTTTTAGTTTGTTACTTTCCTCTTGGACCTGCAACACCTGGATCAGATGTTGTTGTACTGGCAGGAGGAGATTAGCCTACATTAGCTCTGGCAGTGTAGTTAGTTCACCTACACCCTGTGCTCACTGCTCAATCACAATGTGTGTCACAATTGCATGCATGAGATATGAACCGTTTTTTTGTTAGATTCAATTATCTTACAGAGACAGCTGTCGGTGAGTGAGCAGCACCAGGACAGCTAAACCTGCTGCCAGTCCAGCCCAGTATCATGGCAGGTTGTAAAAAAGTCACAAAATGCAATCTGTTGGCTTCATGTACATCAACGAATTGGCCGATTATCATGTTGCTGTCACGATTAGGCTTTGCCTCCTGTGTCTGTGCCGGGCAGGAAAGATCACTGCAGACCCATCACACCCTGGACCCCCTCTGATAGGCACGACAGAGCACTGTACGCCAAAACCACCAGACACAGGAACAGCTTCTTTCCACTGGCCGTCACTCTCATGAATAATTAAATCAGACGTACTGCATCTCCATTTGCACTAATATCTCAAATCCATTGTTGTTGTTTTTCATGTTCATATATACTTTTGGATATATATTTATGTTGTACATACCTCCATTCTACTTTGTTGTCTTGAATGTACTTGTTTTTATTTTTTATATTTTTCTTGTTTATTTGTATATTCTATGTATGTACGTTGAGAGCAACCTGAAAACCGGAGTCAAATTCCTTATATGCGTGCGCATAAATGGCCAATAAAGCTGATTCAGATTCTGATTAATTGTAACATTTTGGTGACCTAAAAATATAATTTCAGTGTCCGGTTGTACTTAGCTCCACCCCTCCCGTCCCTTCTGGTTCCAAAAAGCAAGATTGTGACTGCTGAAATAAACAAAAATCAGAAATCTAGGCTGCAAAACCACAGTCCACAAACCACTGGCCCATGTCCATGGTGACTGCGTCCATGTTTTGTACCCAGTCTACGGGGCTAATCCATTGACAGATAAACACTCAAAACTCAAAAGACGTTTCACCTGTTCTCAAGTCATAAACACAGGAGAGGGACAATTTGGATCAGACTTAGAAATGGATGACCAGATATTATTGTACACTTGTCTCTCAGGGCATCCTTAGTTTTGACTGTTATGTGCAAAAAATGATTGCTGAGAACCAGGACATAAAATGTTGCCTCTTAATTGTTCTTATTGCAACATAACCAATATCCTTCTGATCCACGGATATCATTTTAATGTAGTTATATTTTGTTTCTGGTAACACCACTGTAAAGTTTAACCCCAACAATCTTTATTACATCATGTTGCTCATTACAGCCAAACATGTGCCGCAGGTCAGAACGACTGTAAATAATACCTTCCAGCCAATTTGGAATCCAGTATCCTTCGCAGTGATGGTACTACAGGTCTGATCACATTTGCAGATTATGCACATTATGAAATTCTAAGAGATTTCCGAGCAGTTATGCTCGGAAATGACTCCATGAAATGACTCCATGTATTCACAAATGGGGGGGGGGGGGTCCAGAACATATTGAGCATCAAAATTAATTTCTTTTTTTTCTGCATCAATTTCGGGTGGAAATGTCTTTATTTATGTCAAGGAAAATACTACATTCAGGCTCCTTTCAAAATATCTTTAAAACATAATGGAGCGTCGTGCTGTAAAGCTCTCAGGCATTCTGTGTATAGCATTTAAAAAATAGTTATGCTCCTGTAGATCAACTTCTCTCAACATTTAATTACTTCATTTCAACTTTCTTCACATTCAAAACATATCGCACATATCAAGATAGAAAAAAATGTAGCTGCCCTATCAAACCGAAACTAACAGAAAACACTTTTGACAAGTCAGACTTATCAAATGTCGATTGAATGACTCAGAGAATGTAATCATAAAGGTGTTAACTGAGCCAACACAGAGCGACACAAGGTATTCTTATTCTTTTTGGGAACATTGGAACAAATGTCTGGATGTTTTTTAACCACGAGTGACTTTGTCGTATTGTATTGTATTTTTTCTTTTGTTGCTATATGGACTCTTGTGTCTGGAAGTAAAAGTTGAATATAAATCTTGTCCACACAAATGTTAACTTCACCACCACTTGGATCCACTTGACCATAAACATTCAAACCAGCAGTGTTATTTCAATCAGGAGAGACTTATCATTTGTTACACATGCATAAGAGTTGAATAGTGCAAAGTCATTGGCGATTGGACTCCATCCTGAAGTAGGATAACAGAGGGGTAGTGATGCTGAGGTCAGATAAGGCATGATCCCCCTGGAGTCCACACACTGGTGGTGGTGATGATGATGATGATGATGATGAGGGGCGTGACTGTGATGCTGTCTGGAGGGGACTGGGGTGGAGGAGCGTCGCATACGATTTGAGCAGAAATGTCAACTGACAGCAGCAGAGAACATTTTATAAGTTTGACAGCAGTGATGTGATTGGCTTAAGGAAACTGTGCACCATCTGGTTGGCTAACAGAGCTGACAGAGTAATCACAGGGAGAGAGAGAGACTGGGATTATGAATGAAAAGGAGAGTGAAGAGATTCTTTCTGACGGAACCATTAATGTTCCATAAGCACCTTTCAAAAGTAAAAGATGTTTCACCGAGGCTCCACATACGCACTCAAACTCTCAAAGAGGCCCTCTGAAACGGCTAGCATAGTTCACAATACACAAGCCGGATTTTCCACATTGCTGTTGGCTCGTTGCACGCTGTTCAAAGACCAGAGCCAAGAGGCTCACCGATGCATCGCCTAGCAGGCAACATGACCTGTCGGGGAGCTACAGCCAATGAGAGCGCAAGACACATGTTGAGGGGAAACATGGGGGAGGGGTGACCAAGTCATCCAAAAAATGGAGGAATTTGACACAAACCGCTTGTCTCTTCCTGGCAGAAATGTAAATCCAAACATTAGAACAGTAGAAGTTACTCTGCATGCCACTGAACGGTGTGTGAAGCAGTGCAGCTGTTCACTGCTGACAGATTGTGAGAAAATGTCAGACTTTTGGAAGCACTGAGGAGGCATGTGACTGGACTGTCACATACCAGAGGAAGGCAATTAGCATGCTAAGGTAATGGATCTCCTCACCTCTGTTAACAGTGCTACATGTACATGTTCCTGTGATGGACACTGCGGTCAGCTGCCGCATCTCTTCACTTTGACATGATTGCAGAGCAAAAGAGTTTGCCTCATCTCATTCATTTTCATATTTTGTAATTTCCTTTAACACCTGTGCATTGCCAGGATATAACCATATGTTTCTTCCACGGGTCTATTTCTGCCCTAGAATATCTTCCGTCAAATCATACGTTCTACCTGACGCACCAAGATTTGAATAGATTATTCCCGCGCAGGTAGTTGAAGATTGAAAACACAATTGCATTTACATTGTGTTCAGTGTGGTCACAATGGTGCTTTTGGCTGATTGGATCACAATCTCTCCTCAATGTGTTTTGGTTGCATTTACATCTGTACTCAGATGTGGTCAAGCACTATTTTAATTCAAGGTTTAAAGGGGGTAGAGGTTCCAAAGCCGAAGCGAGAAGCTGTTTATTTTGACTGTGTATGAACACAACCTGCTGAGTAACTTTCCCAAACACTCCTGCAGTCATAGAAACCACCTCATGAGAGCTTTTAAATGAGCAGGGATTGGTAAAAGTCTGTCTTTGTCATCCTCCTAATCCTTCAACCCTCTCTCTCTCCACCACCGCTCCACAATCCCTCACTCGCTCCGCCCTGCTCTAAGCTCAGACCCCTCATCCCTCTGTGTTGTTATTTTAGTCTCCACTGCACTCATGCCGGCCTAATGAAGTGTGGATGAGCGCTATGGTAACTGGATCGCATTTATCATTGACTTTGAGTTTCGTTTACAGAGCTCTGAATAATTTATTATGCATGAATAGGGGTTTAGAGTCTATCACAGTTTGATAATGTATTCCTCCTTGAAGCCTTCCTTGAATCCTGATGAAGCGAGAGGAGCTTCAGCACACACACACACACACACACTACGCGTGTGCTGATGAAGGCCTGTGCGTGTTGGGAAACAGATATGCCCTGATTCCTTCATTTTAGCTTAAGGACAACTGTTTCTTTTATTTAATTTATTTGGGGGGGGGGTCACTGATATTAAAGCATTTAAAAGATGTAAACCTACAACTAAGCTACAACTGTATCAGTTATAACCAAATGTAAAAAATGTGCATCGAAGAAGTGTTTAGGATTCTTTTCTCTTCTTCAGCCTAACACAAGTACTGTGGTTGCAGATACAAAAAAATTGTTAAATCAGAGAAAAAGATGAATGAAGAAACCTCGGAGTGAGAGGAGGATCCCTCTATCAGGGTGGACAGAAGTCTGGTAGATGTCATTTGTATAGAATGATCAACCCAATAGAATTCCAACATAGTCACACCATATGACAAATGATGTTCTTCATTAAAGACTGGAAAAAAGTCTAAATCAGATTCATGATGTGAATTCCCATTGTCTTCGTAAATTGAAGGCGTGTGTCAGTTGATCCTAGTTAGCAGGTAAACCCCGCCAATGACCGTAAAAGGATGTGAGACTGCAGGGCCGTGTGCACATAAAAAATGAAATGCCCATACGAAGGTCGAGAGAGGGCAGCGCACCGGGCTCCTCGTGCCGCTATCGTATCCTGTAATAGGGAATGATTCTCTCACTCACTCACACACACACACACACACACACACACACACTCAGAGGCACTTGCATTGAATTCCTTCGTTTACACCCGTTGGAATGGTTTTGACTAACATCAGCATGAAGACAAATAATCCACAACTCAAGATTCAGTGACTGATTATACAGTATTATTTAACATATAATAGCATCGGAAATGATACCCTCCTGAAATACACTTATGAAACACAAACTGTGTACTTTTGTATGTAAAGCATCAATACATTCTTAAAGTATATTTATGCTACACTGTCATGTCTCGTCCTGTCTAAGTTATGTTTTTTCTAGTGCTGGGCAAGTTAGCGCATTAATTAATTAACGCCGACAATAGAGGACTGCGTTACAACGAGCAGCAGCTGTTGCTCTCACTGGAGACGACTGGACATCGCTGGGTCACCATCATCACCTCGGAGTTACAGCATTATATTGATGACCAGTAGAGCTGCATTCACATGCTCTGACTGCCATGAAGACACACATTTTGCTGCAACGTGCTGAAATATGTTATTCCTGTTGCACAGCAGTGGAACGTTAGTCCCGCCCATGATGCTGATTAGGTCATCATGTGTCCCACGACACTCATTGGATCGATTGCTTTTTCAACCGATAAACAGCTGTCAATGCCATGATGCCAGACGAATTGGTCAACGCGGTGAAGTAGGCAGAATTAAAGGTGTGGACCCAGGCACAGTAGGACTAGATTTTCTATTTCAGCTGACAGCCAATTCAGAACGAGGAAGAAATGGCCTAATGATTTAATTGCGGCTCAAATGTCATCCAGGCTGCAACGCCATACTGGTAATCAAATCATGATTTGATAATCGCAACGACGTCTAACACAATCAACATAAATACAGGTTGATGAGCTGTATCGACATTTAAAATGAGTGATTACAGGACAACGTGTTGTCTTCTTAATTGCACTGCCAAACAGCCTCCATGTGTACTCAGTTTCTGGACAATGAAACTAAAGTAATACCTGTTAACCAGCAGCCATTGCAAACCTCTCGCTGCTGTTAAATCGATGTTTTACATTGTCTTACAAAGTTAACATAAATGTGTCATTCCTGTTATGCAGCAACATTTCGGCCTCATGACTTTTGGAAAAACAAGATGGGCCCTAGTGACATGTTTAACTGTCAGGCATTTGACGAACATCAATATGGGTGTTTTGGTTTTTATTGGTCTATACAACTAACGGGGGACAATCTTAGTTAGCCTTTAGTAAGTTAGTCTTCGCTCTGAAGAGTGATCCATCTTTAGCTAGCTGTGCGTCTACACTTAACTATATCAAATATCTCATGCAAATGCACACTCACAGTGATATCATTCGACGAGCTTTGACCACCATCATCTAAATCCTTTTTTCAACGAGGCTGTCCCTGCTGCAGACGAGGCCTTTCTTCTCAATCACTTGAGTGCAGCTTTTCATTGTTTTCTATGGAACGCCGTGCTCTTCAGACCTGTAGCTCTGTCGCTGCGTGTGCTTCTGAAAAGCTTCGGGAAGGACATTTGAGCTGCACTTTATTGGACATGGTGAAGTTAAAATTTTGCATGTAGAAGAAGTCCAGCGGTTTATCAATGAATTCAAATGAACTCGTTATTTCTCCAAACTAAAGACACAAACAAGTGGACGAGGAGTAAATTATGCCTATGTGTGTTTATTGGGAAGCAACACAGAATACCTGAGAGCCTTCCTGCATGATACTCCTTTATATTTGGTGTTTTCCTTGAATAAATAAAGACATTCCCACCATAAATTGGTGCATAAAAATCATCAGATTTGCTGTTAAAATAACGCCAACTTTAATTATTATTATCTTATGATTATGGTAAGGGGAGGAAGAGGTTAATTTAAAGGAGCAGTGTTTCTGATTTGTTGGCATTTAAGTGTGAGGTTGCAGATTGCAACGACCTGATTACCCTCTGCTCATTCCTCCCTTTCCAACTCTGCCATTATGTTCGACGCTGAGTGTAAAACCATGGTAAGCAACGTGGTTGAGGCGCAACAGAAGTCAGACGGCAGCTTGCCATTCCACTGTTTTGCACTCTGCGGCTCACATTTGAAATAAGTTAACAAGTTGTCTTCTTTACTTGTGGCACTGTGATCTGTACCAGATTACGATCGGTCATCCAGCACATCCAGTAGTGCCTCACAGTTTTCAAATAGAGCCGTGATGAGGGAGGGCCTTGGTGACGCCTGCTGGTTCCCCCTGTGGAACATTGGGATACTTTACAGTGCTCACAATGTCCAGTAAAGCCACTGACTCATGCAGATACCAACTTTCACTTCAGCACTTAGTTTCCAAAGTTGACACAGGCTATTATTTATCAACACCTATTCAATGTCAAGTTGTTAGCTGGGTAAGTCATGTCGCGAAGCCCGGCTTCAGTAGTGATGGCACATCACACGCACATGGAAACACACACACACACACACTAATTCCATTCAGTACCGATCAATATCATAATTAGGCAAAGTGGTGACCGCCTTGACAGATCTCTGGAAAGAAGCCCACTGGCTGTCTGTCAGCACCAGCCCCACACCCTGACTGTATCTGCCTGTGATGGGTGCAGAGGCTACAGGAGGCTGGGGGAGGACAGTCCATGAAAGAGAAGAAGGGATGAGAAGTGACGTGTGAAGAACGAACAGATCTCTGCCAATAGATCTCTGAAGGTCACAGCTTGGAACAGATCAGAGCACTAATCTTTAAAGCGATGCTTTATTTCATGAAACCTTTAGATCAGGTCCGAAAATAATCGAATAGATATCCATTAATTGGCCGAGAATGTTGAGTGTGTTACGTCATTTACAAAGAAAAAATAGAAAATACTGATTTGCAGAAACCACGAGACTGAAATGAAATTGAAATTATTCAGTTTCCAAAGAGGACTAGGAGAATCCTGCCATTATGAAATGTATAGAATTTAGCTCAAATCTGAACTTAATTCAAATTAAACTACCATTTATTTTGCCATTTCTTTTCAAATTCAGGTTGCACATTGTCTGCCAATTAGACATCCAAAATATGAAGTTCATTTTGCATTCAATTTCAGTCTTTATGCCAGTGTTATGCTTACGTACGCTGAAAATGGTTTGTGAAGATATAACTTTGATTTTTATTTACACTTTACAATACCTTTTTACATGTTCGTCATACCTCAGATTATAACATTTAAATTGAAATGCAATAGACTGAATAGTTCCAGATCTGGACAAGCATATGACGGTGTGACAGTGAAGGCTAGGGAGGAGCATTCCGTGTCGGCCCGCCCAATACGCTGCATATACAATGATGAAAGGCCTTGTTTTAATAAAAGGAGAAGTTGCTGGGAGACATACAGCCAATCAATGATGAGTAGAAGTTCATATTAGATATGAATTAGCTGATAGGGAAATGAGCAGCACAATGTGAGGGAGAGGGGGGGTGAAAACAGATAATATGACGATAACACCTGCCTGAACTGCTGACAGCTGCAGGTAGGCTCAAAATCCGATGTGATGTTGGAAATATGAGATCAACTCGTATAAAAAACACTGCTTACTGACCGACCGGAGCTCGGTTCATGGATCGATAGATTATATGACACAAATATGAAGAAGTTAGTCATAATCCAGAAAAAAAGCAACCCAAAGTAACTGACACATGCAGAAAGAACAGCTGGTAAGAAATCGCTGACTGTGTGAATGTGTAAATGAACAGATTTATGATATCACTTTTTTATATCGAGCACGACAGATCTGACTGAAATTACATGTGTTTATTCTGTTAAATGAAAGTTTTGCAGATGTATTCTGATGTGACAATATGTTAGCCTTATTCTTTTAGCTGCAGAAACAGACATGGGAGCAAATAGAAAATAGAAATCTGTATATATTCTTATATTCATTACGCGTGTGTCTCTTTCTCACAAGCACACAAAGTAAGGAGCCCCCCCCCCCACAGAATCTGACCTCTGACCCCTGTTATCTAGAGCCAGGCCGATCAGTGCAACCTACTATGATGAGCTATAGTGCACACTAGTTACTAGTTATGAAGCACACACACACACGCCATGTGTTTTTTTGACCAACAATGTGCTGGACTTTACAGTACAATGAGTTACTCAGGCTGATGTATTGGGAGTAGCTCTCTCTAGTGACACCGCGCTGCCTGCTCCGTCTATATAACAGGGCAGCAGAGGGCAATGAGGTCTGAGGAGGCTTCTTGACCGGTGAGAGGCATGGCCCTGCTCCCGTACCTGAGTTAACTTTGTTTAGAAAACGATCCATACTTTGCTGGTACATTTTGATTATTAGCTTAGTGTGAGCGATGACTTACTTCCCGCATTCACTGGCTTATAATATAGGTGATAATACAAGATATCTGCTCTCTGACATCATTTTACTTGTCGTTGTTAAGCGCAACATTCATTTTGCAAAAGAGAATAGCTTTAACAAGACAAGGAGCGTGCATGCAAACTGCCCGACCCAAGTGTTCCTTGAGAAAATGAGATTTTGATGGACTAGTGAAGGACAATAAAGCCCTGTCTGACTTGTCAGAGCTGGTGTTAAGTGGTAATAGTCTCCATTATCGAGGAGGATCAGTGGAAAGTAAAGAGGGACACTTGAGGTGAAAGGACGACGACGTGACAACAGCACTGGAGATGATCTCTGCTCGTCTGTCTGATCCCGTCTGATTAGCTCATCAGTGTCAAAGGTGGTTTTGCATTTTTGAAGAGGAAATCAAATTGATTCAACAGTGTTGGAAAATTATACTTCTGCCTTTCCAGAGCCTGGTCGTTAATCCCATGCTTACCAGGATCAAATGGAACGCCACATTCATCCGTCCTCTGTGAATACTTAGCCCACTGCAATTCATATCTAATTTACTGTTTAATCGACCACAATCTCCACTGGAAGGTAGGGTTATAAGGAGCTCTGTCACAACAGCCTGGATAACCAGAGTTATTTTCAGTTCATCACCCCATATGTCTTCAGATCTTGAATCCAACATTACAGGCAGGTCAGTGCTTGCACTTTAGTTGATCCCTGCTCCGGAGTCAGGGAACATCATCTTGAGCTCTGCAATGCTGGATTTAGCCGTTGTGAGCCTCTTGGCGTTCCTACTTCACAACGTTTGTAAGTAACAATTATGGAACAACAAGAGAATAACCTTTCTGATTAAGTATCGGGATGGGAGTTCAGAATTCTAAACCGACTCGCACAGCTCAATCTGTAGCTGCTACCCGGTCATGCCGGGATCGGACCAGCCGGACCGTATGCCGAGGTGTCATGGAGTTCAGATCTCTGTAAGGTGTGGACAGCATGTGGACACAATCCAGACAATTTATCAATCGTAGGTCTCCATCATCGTCCCCCCCACACACAGGAGTTCCTCTCCTGTGGAGAGTAATGGGAAGAGAGGACAATCAGGCTGGAGCACAGCTGACGAATTTATGGGAAAACGTGCATCACTGAATTAGCGATTAGCAGAACTTTATTAGCAGCTATTCTTCGATCAAACAAGTTTACTATTACTGCAGGGACGAAGAGTAAGTAGAAATAACGTCAGACTTTTTTGCCAGTTCCTTTAGTGCACTGCGTCGGCTGCACTCCTGGCTGCGTAAAACAATGGGGCAGAAAAGTGCTATATACTTTATACCTATATACCTTTATACCTATATAGGTATAAAGGAACCCGTGTCAGTTCAGGAAAAGGCAGAGCAGACGCCAGGATAAATAAATCAAATGCTCCAGTGTCACGTAATATGGTCACCAGTACCTTCCTGTCAGTACCCACCAGAGACTGTGGAGGCTTCAATGTTCCCCACACGAGGGAGGGCCACGAAACACGCTTCAGCAGTCCAGGAAACACACCGACCAATTATGTGACACCCGCCAATGTGCTTTCACATGTGAATTGGTGTGTTTTGGGTTATGTAAAGCCAATATGGTTTAGAGTGAGCATTGTATATGCTAGAAATATAATAATTTTACAAAGGACTGATGTGCTTTCACTGTGTATGGAGTGTGCATTCCACCCTGTGACCAGCAGGGGGCAGGGTCGCGCCTGTTGCTTTGATTTGGGCAGGCGTTACGACAGTAGAGTTAGACTACAACGGAGCGATGCTGTTTTCCTCATTCTGACGAGCAGGCGAGATGAACAGACGTGAAATTGCCCTGTGTCATTTGTGTGTCCTGTTTACAGGTGGGTGAGGAAGAATTGAGTTCTGAATGAGTCGGTTTAGATAAGCCTGTCGTTAGCGGCAATGTAGCTAGGAGATGGATGTCTGAAGATATATGTGTTTGTGTGGGTGTCTTGATTGTCCGTTGTGCCGTGTTAGCGAAAATGGCGCGAAAGTATTGTTTGGGGCTCTGAACATTTCATGTGTAATATTGTCTAAGACTGTTAAAATGTGTTTACCATATGTTTTGCACCTTGTGTTTTTTGGTAAATAAATAACTCATTCTGACGAGCAGGCGAGATGAACAGACGTGAAATTGCCCTGTGTCATTTGTGTATCCTGTTTACAGAAACGTATCATCTGGCTATTTGGTACCAATCCTGGTACCTGTAACATGCATTGTAAATCATCTCGTGTGACGCTACACAGCGTGAATATCTGCATTCTGAAACGCTTCGTGAGCCAAACACAGACACGAGAGAGAGCAGTGGGAGAGTGAGTCGGAGAAGCAATTTCACATGGTGTGCTCTAAGAAGAGAAAAGTGGACCGTGAAAACAGAGCTTTTAACAAAGAAAGGACGGACTCTTATTTGTTCATTCTTACTGCTGGCGCTACTAAACCACTCTGTCTCATGTGTTCAGATACCCTGGTCATTATTAAAAGCACCAATGTGAAACGCCACTACGAGACCAAACATGCATCTTTTGAAAAAACACTCCAGTCTGAACTGAGAGCAAGATGTTGAGATGTGTAGAGATTGTTTATTATAAAGTTGATTGAGACCGTTATGATGTGAAATAGATTCAACAAAATAGAAGGAAAAAAGTTAACTCCAGCCACACTCTTTCATTTTTCTAAAATCAAGCACTTTCTTTTAAGAAGTTTTTCAAAAGTAATTTTTTGTGTATTTTATTTTTAGATGGATGTATTTATAATCCACCCAGTTAAATTTGAAAACTGAGAACAATAATTGTTAAAATATAATTGATGTGTACTTTCTTTATTTGATTTGACAGTTGATTACACAGAGACGTTGTTACTACTAGCTAACAGGAGAAACCTATGGACAACTCATCTAGGCAGCTGGTGTAACAGAGTTAATGATTCCACTTGCCATCACTGGCCATTGGTTGCTAGTATTACTATATCATTTAAGTTATTGCTAATCCTTATCATTTTCATATAAATTCCTCTATGTCAAATATAATTTACAACGTACCATTACTTCCCCACGGAGACAAGTGGGCTATGTGTAACATTAGCGCCCTCTGCTGGCAGACTTTAGTGGTGCGCCCAGCTTTCCTGAACTAGTCTGAAGCAAGCTCTCTCCGTGGTAGTGTTGGGATCTAAAGGAGCGTGTTTGGGTTATCAGCATTTAAGAAACTGAATTCTTGACATCAATAGAATTATTGATGTATGTAACAATTATTAATGATTATTAATATAAACGGGGCACCACCCTGCGAACAGGGACCAATAACCAAACGATAAAACTAAGTCTCATAATTAGTAGTCACTCATAATGTTAATAGTCTGCGTATGACTATACATTCAGTGACAGTGAAGGGTTTTAAGTTCGAGCACAGGCTACTACATACAGTCTTATCAAATACATATGCACAAGTAATCACAGACGACTGCTCCTGAAAGTATAACAGAGTTTATTGAATCAAAATAATAAATGATCAAATCAATTAATATTGCAACCAACAAACGTTATCATACAATTTTATATGCCTAAACTAAAGAATGAATAAAATGGATGAGAGTGTATGTCTGTGTGTGTGTGTGTGTATGTGTGTGTGTGGGTCTGTGGGTGAACAGGAAGGAGTCTTACAGCTACGCTAAAGACTACAAAGATGGCGGCGTCGAGTGACGCTGGCCAAAGGGGAGGGGCCTTAAGAACTACAGCTAAAAACTACAAAGATGGCGGAGTCGAGGGACCCGGACAAAATGGCAGAATGGGGCTGCTGTACGTAATTCACGTTTGCCTGGGCAGCACGTGATGTGAGGCGCTCGTTTGAACGAGGTTCCCCAGGGGTAGAACTAGGAGCTGTGTGTGTGTGTGTGTGTGTTTCGTGAAAGGAGGAAAGAGAAAAAAGGAGCAAGAACTCGAAGTGAATCACGCTTCGGCGTGCGATGTGGTAGGGAGCCTGATTGCTGGTTCTATCATGCATAAATATACCGCTGTCGTCTTTGAACTGCTGGTAACTTATGCCGTGATAAACCACGCACCTCAGCTCACTCACCGAGTCGAGTTAATGAAAAGAGAACTTCCACACGGAGTGGAAGACAATGAATGAAAATAAATCAAATAAATCCCAAGCAAACAGTCATAGTTGATACACAAATACAGCGGCGCTTCTCTGCGCCGTAATGATTGCGTAATACCTCAATATCACGCGACAGTAATTTAAACACACAAAAACACGGGAATATCAACATATAAATGAATGGCCTGACTTAAACTTAAGTTAATTTAAGCTAAGCTATGCCCAAATGCCAAGAATCTTACTTGTAGATGCTTCGTTGCAACGTTGAAGGGTTCTTGAGCAAAGTTGTCCTTTTTTTTCGAGAGGAAGGGGGGGGGGGGTGCTTCTCAGCGCGGCGTTGAGCTGGCGCTGTTTCGGTCTGTCGTGGCGCAGCTCGCTCTGGAGCAAACGCAGACGTGATCTGTCCTCGCGGCAGGGAGGGTGATCTAATTTCGGCTGACGGCGTGGTCCGTGCGTCTTACCGGGAATCGTCGGTGAAGGAGGGAGGCGTTGTCGTCTTTCCTTCGCCGGAATGTGTGCACCAAAAGAAAAAGGAGCAAAAAGCGCTGAACTGATCGCTGAAGCAGATTCGTTATCGCGGGCTGTTTCATCCAGCGAAACGGCTTGTCAGGGTTTGAGTAGGGTTGAAGGGCCGTTGCTTCCTCGTGGCCAGCGTTGCGCTGGCGGGGAAAGTTGGTTCTTCTGTGGCCTGGACGGGGGGTGTCCGAGCGAAGAGAGCGTGGTGTGCTTCCTAACTCAACCGAGGTCGAAGGGGGAAAGCATAGAAGTGTGAACTAAAAACAGTTTTATAGAACATCGGCTGAACCACAGGGGTCCTGGGGTCTCCTGGCCTTCGGCCAATGAGACTGCAGCGGTTACCATGGTTTTTTGGGGGGGAGGGGGAATTCACACCTGAGTGTGAAATTTCACCCAGAGGAGGCTTGTTCTCATCAAACTACAAGTCAGGATGAGACCTGTGCTTGAAACAGTGAAGGCCCGATTCTCTTTGTCCACAGCACATGTTTAAGCCATAGGCCAGAGCCCAACATCCCCCCTTTGTTCTGAAGAGCGAGGTGTTGGCTTCGGTCTTTAGAGCAAACCAAGGGCTGGCATGTGCACCCATGTGGTGGGGAAACCTGAAGAGGTGAGACAGTCCAAGTGTTCCTGAGACCAAAAGCAGTGGTTAAAACAGGCAGTGTTCATTGTTCATAGAGTTCAAGGTTCATAGTGGTCAAGTTCATGGTGTTCAAGTTCAGAGTTCATTGGCATCTGGGCAGATGACTAAGGTGGCATCTGGGCAGATGACTTTAACTACTTCTACCTACATCTACTATCATACACAATTCAAATCATAGGTGAGCAAAACATTATTCCCAAATAATTCAATCGCTATTATGATGTTGTGATAATCTAGCATTGCGGCACAGTGTCAAAGAAAGTAACAACCCAAATAAAACAAAACACAAAACACAAAAGAGAGAGAAGGAAAGAATAGAAAGACAAGAAGCAGGTGAGGGGCAAACAGTGGTTACTGGTTCAACTCCTAGACAGGACTGGAGTCCGTCGGCGGAGCAGTCGTAGGTTGGCTACGTGGTGTTATGAATAGGAGGGAATCCAGTTAGTCTGTCGCTTCTGGATCTATTGGTACATAATATGTGCGTCTATCTCTCTCTAATCGGTAGATTTAGAGCGAGTCCTGTGTCTAAGTTTTAGAATCTATCGATATTGGAGTTGCGTTGCCAAGACTATAGGCCAGAGGTACCTGTGAGGGTTGCATAACAGTAGTGGTAGCAGATTTACAGATTTCGTTAGCACGGCTAGTGTGACTAGCTAGGCTGGTCTCTCGCTGCTCCAGCTGTTGACAGCTGAGCCTTCTCGGATGAGGTCCTGGGTTAAATCTGACTGCTACGGCAGAGGTTATGTCTTCTTTGGTTACTTCTGGTAGAGTCTATAAAGCATGCAAAGGGTTCTCTATGAGAGTGGAGCATCAGTTTACAGTCGCAATGGTTTGTCAGGTCATGCAACTGTTCTGGTTGAAGTTGGATGTGTTAGCGGTTAGTGCATGTCTACAGGGTGAGTTGGAGCATGCAGTTAAACGTTAGTAGTCAATAGTAAGCTGCCATTCTGCCGGTTGGTTTCGGCACTGGCGAGATTAGAGTGTACTTCCTGTGAAGTGCATCTCTCTAAGTTTCTGTTGTCAGAGATCCCACCCCCCTCGCGCTGTTCAAGTGGCGAGGGCGGATATCCCACGTTACCGTCAGCACTCAGGGAAACGTCGCGAACAGTTTCATTCTGGAGTGTGTCATGGCGGGCTGGTGATATCTCCCTCCCCCCACCCTCCTAATTAGAGATGGAGACAGGTCCGGCGCACAGGTCAAGTTCAGTTACCTACGGCACTGGCGACTTGACAGGCCGGGGAGATGACTCGGCTGAAAGAAGGCGGTGGCTTCGTTGAACAAGCTGGAGGTGGCTCATGCTGACAGAGCAGGAGAAGAAGGCTTAGTTGACGAAAGATCTTACGAGCCAGGGTGCTCGAAGGGCCTCTAAGGTTGTGGCACCCTAGAGGTGTATGCGAAAAGTTGGGGGAACACATGAGGCTCGTTTCTGACCCGGAGTCGGGTAGAGCAAGAGTGTTATGACCCCCCAGTAAGACTGAAGAATATGTATAGATATATACATAACGGGCATTGCCTTTGCGAACAAGGTCGCCCAAGAAGGTTGAAGAACGAGGTGCGAAATTGGGAGTGGTCGTTTCCGGAAGTGTGCTGAGTTCTCATCCCCCCCCCTACCACGTCGACTTGGCAGCAGGGGGAAAGGTCACTTGGCTTAGTCAGGTGGGCTGCGAGTCAGCGTTACCTGATGTGTTGCCCTTGAGGGCGTCTTTCACCCCCCTGGTTCCGTTGGTCTTTCGACCGCCAGGGTCGTCTGTTCCTCGGGGGTGACCAGGGCTCGCTAGGCCAAGTCCTCTCGTCGTCTTCCGACGCTAGGTCGGAGTCACTCGACTGTTGGATGCCTAAGACTATGGCGGTGTCTTCGTACTGATTTGTCGGCCGTCCGCATGTCTTCCATGCAAGTTGCGCGTACTTCCTAATCTCTGGCATGGTGAGGTTACTCGTTCTGCACTGCATGGTAACATCGTATCTCACGTTGTCGTGGAGATTGTGCAGGAATAGCGACTTGAAGGCATGGTCTTCTTCTAGACCTGGGGCGTTACGTCCTTGGAAGTACGCAGATCTCAAGCGCCTGAAGTAGTCTCTCGGAGACTGTAGCCTTTCCTGGGAAATGGCAAAGGCGCCGAGGGTGGCAGAGGCTGGGTCGGTGTACAGGGAGTACTCCTCCCTAAGGGCGTGACAAAGGGATGAATAGCAGTCGCGGATGCTCGGCTGGAGCGTTTCAATGAAAGCGTGGACGCTTCGCGCAGTGGTTTTCCACACTAGCTTTAGCTTTTCGCGCGATGAGGGGCGCGATAGGTCGAGGAGGCAGCGAGCGATCTCCCTAAGGTAGTCATCGATGCTCGAGTCGTGATTATCGGGATTGAAGCGCTCTACGTCTTTCGCCAGAGACTCAATCTGTCGAGTACACAGGCCTCCAAGGTTGATGGGGCCTGAGCCATCCGAGTCGTCTAAGTCTCCATACTCGCGATGGTGGTAACGACTATCATCCTCCCTCCCTGAGGGGGATGGGGTCAGTTCTTGTCGCGCGCGTGAACTGCGTGGAGGATTGCGTTCGCCTGAGGTGGTTTTGAAGCCACCTGGGCCGACTAGGACCTGGTGTTGGTCCTCTCTCCTCCTGGTCGGGGATGTCGCTTTCAAGAAATGCAAGGTGGTTCGGGTCTCGGGGAATGAGGGAGCCGAGACCAAGAAATGACTGGGCTGAAAGGCTCGATAGGGGGTAGCAGTACCTACCGGGGTTGCTGGAACACCTTGAAGCGCTTTCAGTTTGTCATCACTCTCTGATGCTTTAGAGAGTTCTAGGTTGACCTCTCTGAGGTCACTGCGCAGGCTACTATTTTCTGACTGTAGGGCTCTACAGTCACGTGACAACTCCTGAACCTCTGTTCGGAGTGTCCAGATCTCGCGTTGCTGCTCGTCGCTGTGTGCCCGGGTTCGGGCAGCTTGCAGCTGCATTTTCTGATGGTAGATGAGCAGTATTTCGCCGATTACGTCCTGAATCAGGCGCTCTCTGTTACCTGCTGGGTTATTTACATAAGCCACCAGCTGCTCTAATTGCTCGTCGCATAGGACAGCAGTGTATTTTGCAAAGTACTCTCTTTCCTTTGCTGTGAGTCCGAGGACATCAGCCACCGCATCTCGTAATGCGGTGTCTTCTGGAGCTACAGCTCCAGGTATGGGGGATTTCTCGTTGCTCATTCTCTCTAATGAGCACGACTCCCAGTAGTTGTTAATTCCCTAGTGTTAGAACGGAAACTGTTAGTGTTTACGGTTCTCAGTGAAATGTCTAGTTCTGTAACTTAGGATTTCTACTGTTAGATGTTAATTACTGTTAGTGTTACGGTTCATGCAGGCGCACAGTGAAATGTCTAGCTCTGTGACTTACGTTTCTACTGTTGCTGCTCTGAGGTATCACTACTGCTTTGCAGCCAGAGGTGCGAAAATGCTAATGTGGTTTAGCACTTTGGGCCTGTGACAGCTGTGTGTAACTTCTTTGAGGGATTTAAGAAAGCAAGCAAGGTATTACAAATAAACGATCAAATCTACTACACAGCTGGCTGTTAGTTTTAAGAAATGAAACGAATAATTAAACCTGGAAACGAAATAAAATTTCGAGAAGGGAATTAAAGATTAAGATTAAAAATCTGGATTTAAAATCAAAAATTTAATTACAATAAGAAAAGATTTTGAATATCAAAGCCTACCTATTTTGGGAAATAAGTTTCAGGAATTTGGATCATTCAAAAGAAGAAAAAAAATAATTTTTCGAAAAAAGAAAAAAAATTTTGGAAACTTAATTATTCAAAAATAATTATGGATTAATGTGCATATATACTGTAACAAAACTGGAATAACGTACCCTCACACGGGGCACCATTATGTTGGGATCTAAAGGAGCGTGTTTGGGTTATCAGCATTTAAGAAACTGAATTCTTGACATCAATAGAATTATTGATGTATGTAACAATTATTAATGATTATTAATATAAACGGGGCACCACCCTGCGAACAGGGACCAATAACCAAACGATAAAACTAAGTCTCATAATTAGTAGTCACTCATAATGTTAATAGTCTGCGTATGACTATACATTCAGTGACAGTGAAGGGTTTTAAGTTCGAGCACAGGCTACTACATACAGTCTTATCAAATACATATGCACAAGTAATCACAGACGACTGCTCCTGAAAGTATAACAGAGTTTATTGAATCAAAATAATAAATGATCAAATCAATTAATATTGCAACCAACAAATGTTATCATACAATTTTATATGCCTAAACTAAAGAATGAATAAAATGGATGAGAGTGTATGTCTGTGTGTGTGTGTGTGTGTGTATGTGTGTGTGTGGGTCTGTGGGTGAACAGGAAGGAGTCTTACAGCTACGCTAAAGACTACAAAGATGGCGGCGTCGAGTGACGCTGGCCAAAGGGGAGGGGCCTTAAGAACTACAGCTAAAAACTACAAAGATGGCGGAGTCGAGGGACCCGGACAAAATGGCAGAATGGGGCTGCTGTACGTAATTCACGTTTGCCTGGGCAGCACGTGATGTGAGGCGCTCGTTTGAACGAGGTTCCCCAGGGGTAGAACTAGGAGCTGTGTGTGTGTGTGTGTGTGTTTCGTGAAAGGAGGAAAGAGAAAAAAGGAGCAAGAACTCGAAGTGAATCACGCTTCGGCGTGCGATGTGGTAGGGAGCCTGATTGCTGGTTCTATCATGCATAAATATACCGCTGTCGTCTTTGAACTGCCGGTAACTTATGCCGTGATAAACCACGCACCTCAGCTCACTCACCGAGTCGAGTTAATGAAAAGAGAACTTCCACACGGAGTGGAAGACAATGAATGAAAAGAAATCAAATAAATCCCAAGCAAACAGTCATAGTTGATACACAAATACAGCGGCGCTTCTCTGCGCCGTAATGATTGCGTAATACCTCAATATCACGCGACAGTAATTTAAACACACAAAAACACGGGAATATCAACATATAAATGAATGGCCTGACTTAAACTTAAGTTAATTTAAGCTAAGCTATGCCCAAATGCCAAGAATCTTACTTGTAGATGCTTCGTTGCAACGTTGAAGGGTTCTTGAGCAAAGTTGTCCTTTTTCTTCGAGAGGAAGGGGGGGGGGGTGCTTCTCAGCGCGGCGTTGAGCTGGCGCTGTTTCGGTCTGTCGTGGCGCAGCTCGCTCTGGAGCAAACGCAGACGTGATCTGTCCTCGCGGCAGGGAGGGTGATCTAATTTCGGCTGACGGCGTGGTCCGTGCGTCTTACCGGGAATCGTCGGTGAAGGAGGGAGGCGTTGTCGTCTTTCCTTCGCCGGAATGTGTGCACCAAAAGAAAAAGGAGCAAAAAGCGCTGAACTGATCGCTGAAGCAGATTCGTTATCGCGGGCTGTTTCATCCAGCGAAACGGCTTGTCAGGGTTTGAGTAGGGTTGAAGGGCCGTTGCTTCCTCGTGGCCAGCGTTGCGCTGGCGGGGAAAGTTGGTTCTTCTGTGGCCTGGACGGGGGGTGTCTGAGCGAAGAGAGCGTGGTGTGCTTCCTAACTCAACCGAGGTCGAAGGGGGAAAGCATAGAAGTGTGAACTAAAAACAGTTTTATAGAACATCGGCTGAACCACAGGGGTCCTGGGGTCTCCTGGCCTTCGGCCAATGAGACTGCAGCGGTTACCATGGTTTTTTGGGGGGGAGGGGGAATTCACACCTGAGTGTGAAATTTCACCCAGAGGAGGCTTGTTCTCATCAAACTACAAGTCAGGATGAGACCTGTGCTTGAAACAGTGAAGGCCCGATTCTCTTTGTCCACAGCACATGTTTAAGCCATAGGCCAGAGCCCAACAGTAGGTTGCTCTGTGACAAGCTCCGTTGTGAAACATCTCATTTGGTGTCTGACATACAAATATATATAGATAGATTTCTGTATAAGTACCTTTTTGTTCGGATAATTGTTTTAATTTATAATTTCTAGAGCAAATGTTTTAGCATTTAGCCTTAGTAACATGCTAACAACAGCTAGCTTAAGTATTGGTCTCTTTAATTTGACAGTGTTCCGGAGCTTGTGACCACGAGACTGTCTATGAGAGTAACTGAAGCTGTTCTGTCTGTTACCAGGTAACGTAACGATGGCCTGCCTCGGTCGGCGCTAGCTGCTCTTGGCCTGTCTCGAACGATTCCGTCGTGACGCCCTTTCCGGTCATTACGCTGTCATTTTCTTCGGCGATCGCCAACCAAACGTAAATAATATAAATTCATACATATCAAATAATCTATGTGTCAAATTTCATGAATATATATGGACGTTTATATGTCTAAATACTATAGGAAAGTGACTTTGATGAGAGAAAGCAGAAAGAACGCTCGGGCGACGCTTAAACAGCTCGAACGGAAATTAAGGAGCTTTTATTGCATCATTTGGAGTTGTTGAAGCGTGATATCTTATTGTGAAGGACAGAACTACGGTCCCGGATGTGTTGACAGCATTGATGGTCATTTTTGCGACCCTGGAACAAGCGAATATCCCCGAAAAACCAGCAGCAGCCAGTGTTTACAACGAGGATAGAAGTCCGTACGGATTAGGCCAAGAGCAGTGCACGGCTAATTCACCCGTGTTAGCATCGTTTTAACGACTCTGGTAAAGGCAAAGCTAACTGTAATAATTACAACAATATTTCGTTTGAAAGGTACGAAGTTTAACTTCAGTTTAACACCATTAAATCAACTGAAAACATTACACGATCATTGTAAGTAAATTGTATTGAAACATTAGCTAAAAACTGTCCGGTTTGGGGTACAATTCCGTTATATTGCACTGAAATGTAATTTTATTTACATGTAAACGTTAGTCTGAAGCAAGCTCTCTTTGTGTGTTCCGGAGCTTGTGACCACGAGGCTGTCTATGAGAGTAACTGAAGCTGTTCTGTCTGTTACCAGGTATATTGCACTGAAATGTAATTTTATTTACATGTAAACGTTAGTCTGAAGCAAGCTCTCTCTGTGTGTTCCGGAGCTTGTGACCACGAGGCTGTCTATGTGAGTAACTGAAACGAAAAAATTCATCAAACCACTGAGGATTAAAAGCTACTGGGAGGTGTTATTTCCCCCCCTATTTGTTTACGTTTCTTTCAGGTTGTTGTCCTAAAAGAAGATAATTCACCAAAGAAGTTTGTTGCTCCAAACTCCTTTTGTAGAAACTGTGGGGGGCTTGAGGTCACCCCACAGAGAGGAGGCCGGAGCGCACGATCCAACTGCTGTTTACAGTAGAGACCCTGCGATAATGAATCTACCAAAACTGGTTTACAATTAAAAGGAATTTAATCCTTCTAACAGAATATAAAACAATAAAACGAACGAAAAACCCGTGCAAAAAAACTCATCTTTAGCTCCTCAGCCCGTAAACATGTGTGTCCGCTGAGAGCAACCGCAAGAAGAGAAAAAAGTCTTAAAGAAAACCTCCCACACACAGTTTGAAACCCCTCCCCTTCTGTCTATCTCAATTCCTATTGGCTAACTTCAACCTCCTCCTCCTCGCAGGATCCTTGCACGGGTGTGATCTATAATTGCCTGTCTAGAAATGTCTCTGTCCCTAAGCCTTACTCTTAATACATTCAATGACTGTCTGTTATGGCTTAATAATATATATATGGCTTAACCCTTCTATGATAAACATTCTATATAAAAGATAAGACTTTGCAACTTTTGGCAAAAGCTTCAAGTCTACAAATTCTACTTCTAGCTACTAATCCTAAAACACTTTTATGATTATAACTAATTTTGAATTCTTAAATATGAATCATTAAACACTTCTATTATAACTTCTTAACTTCTACACTCAAATTTCCTACAAAACAACTTCTCAAGTCCAATCAATTTCATCCCACAATGAAACCACTGGGGTCGTCCAGGCAGCTGCAGTGGACAAGCCTTTCTCACTGTCACTGTTTGTCTCATTGAAGCAGTCCCGCCCAACAAACATGGCCCATTCAGTAGTGAACCCTCACTTGAAGTCAGAAACCCGTTCTTCCATGCATCACCACCCCTTCTCTACTCGTGGTGGCATTCCTGAAAAAAGATCAGGTTGGGCAGAACCTATGTGGACAAGTTACCCCGACCCGGACAATCAAGTTGGTTTCATAGACACACACTGCCACATAGACATGCTCTCTGGAAAGCTTGGCTACAGCGGGACATTCAACAGCTTTCAAAATCACGACAAGAGCAGGGGTGTCCAAACTACGGCCCGTGGTCCATTTTTAATTGGCCCGCGGCAAATTCTAAAAATATTATGTAAAATGGCCCACGCTTGACTGTATTGTACTTCTTAGTTTCACCACTAGGTGGAGTTACTGTCTTGAACAAGGCAGCTTATCCGCAAAATAAGAGCAATCAAAGAAAAGTTTTGCCACCGATGACTAACAATGGCAGAATCAAAGAAACGCAAGATAGCAAGTGAGTGTAGAAAATTTCAGACACGGTGGGAAAATTAATATTTCTTCATAGAAGTCAAGGGGAAGTGTGTCTGTTTGATTTGCAATGAAACTGTATAATATACGACGACACTATGAAACCAAGCATCAGACCTACATGTCCTACACTGGTGCCGAGCGAGAACAGAAAGTTAAGCAAATGGCAGCTAGCCTGCCAGCTCAACAACAGTATTTTTTCCATGCTAACCAAACACAATAGCCAGCTACGAGGTAGCTCAACTCATTGCCCGCCACGGGAAACCTCTCAGATGGTGACTTCATAAAACAGAGCCTCACTAAAGTCGCAGGTATAATGTGCCCGGAAAAAATGCAGGAATGAGCTATGAAAGGCGAGCGCAAAGGAATGGCCTCTATGACGTGCGCCAAGGTGCAAGAGAGCGGAGGTGAGGCTGTTAAAATGCACTGTATCATCCACCAAGAAGCCCTCTGTGCTAAGACAGTCCAGCTTGGTGATGTGATGAACACTGTTGTGAAAACTGTCAACATAATTCGAGCACGAGGGCTCTACCACAGAGAATTTCAAGCTTTCCTCTCTGATGTTGATGTAGAATACGGGGACCTACTCTACCATTCTGATGTGCGTTGGTTAAGCCGCGGCTCCGTGCTGCAACGGTTTTATTCCCTGAGATCAGAAATTGACCAGTTTTTGAAAGAGAAGGACCGACATCTTCATGAGCTGAGTGACCCTCTCTGGTTGGCAGATCTGGCATTTTTAGTGGATCTTACTGGTCATCTTAACACACTGAACAAGTGCCTACAAGGCAAAGACCAGCTTGTACCACAACTTTATGCGCACATGAAAGCATTCTGTGTGAAGCTCCGTCTCTTTGAGACAACTACGCAACTTCCCCATGCTGTCCGAAGTCAAATGTGCTTTTCCAAAGGCCAACCTTTCTGCTAAAAAGGGGAAATATGTGTCCGTGATAACGTCTCTCATGATAGAATTCAGTCAGCGCTTTCAGGATATTTCTCTCATTGAGAAAGACATCAAGCTGTTCTCGACTCCCTTCCTGATGAATGCAGAAGAAGTGGAAGAGAGTCTGCAATTAGAACTTATCGAAATGCAGTGTGACGATTCTCTGAATCAGCTTCTCTCCCTACCCGACTTCTACCGGAGCTTGGAAAAGGCCAAGTTTCTTCTGATGAGACACGCAAAAAGAATGATGAGTCTGTTCGGCCCAACATACATATGTGAGCAAACATTTTCTCTGTTAAATAGGAATAAAAACAGACAGTTCAGTATTGTATGCAAGATAACAGGTATGTTTATGCATGGCAGTGGCACTAATAGGCCATCACTCATTTTCATTTCCACATTTATGTTTAAAATAAAACCGTCAATTTGAATAGCTTGTAGCCTATGCATGATTATCATGCAATTGATAGACAATGTTGATATTGGCAATGGTATCAGTCGACAAGGTATGTTTATAAATGGCAGTGGCACGGCCTCCCTACTCACTGTACCTTGCACATGTTTGAAATAAAAACATGAATATATGAGCCTGTGTATTATTTGAATAGCTTAGTATTGAATGCACAACAAAGAGGTATGTTTATACATGGCACTAGGCCCAGTTTAATATAAAACACAATTTTATACAATATATATAGTCGGGGGTCCCTGCTCCATCTCTCTATCAGTTTGGGGGTCCTTGGCCTGAAAACCGTTCAAGACCCCTGCACTAGAGGTGAGGCGATATACCGCATCTCTAGTGAGTGGCCCAGCCCTTGGTATATTTTTCTTTAGTATGTGGCCCTCAAGTGAAAAAAGTTTGGACACCCCTGGTTTAGAGGCTGCATTATTGTGGTACTCTTGTATGTCACAAAAAGCTTTTATTGAAAGCAATCAGAACATGTTATTTTCTTGTTTGAGAGAACCTGCTGTTAAATGTGGGGAAATATACGTTGTTTGCACTTAAAAGAAATTAAGTAAATTGTATTTACTGTGCTGTCCTCAGTATATGTGCTGTGATACACCTTGGCAGTTAGACAAACTCCTTCCTGACATCACGACTCTGAAGACAGTGCCCGTTGTCCACAGGTTTAATGATGTAAGAAAGAGGAAGACTAAAACACACAAAAGGCATAATGAATACAAATAAAATGATTTCTCTTTAACCTTACACATACACACAATGTACATATACTGATTCTTCAATGAAATACATTTGCTTTGTTTTTAATCGCTGCTTTTTATGTATTTACTGCTGATATGAACTTTAACAACAGTCATAGCGGAGTTATTAACGACTCGACTCGATGCATAAAACTTCCCAAAACTAAACATTGTCACAAAAATAATCATCTGCGATCATAAGTAACAACAAAACAAATCAATACATACCAATGATGCTATCAAAAGGCATAAGATGCAGGCAGACTCAACTGGATTGGAAAACTACCGAAAACAGCGGCTCTGAGCCACGCTCTTCCTTCACTTCCTGATTGTGTCACCTGACATTCAAAATAAAATGTATAACATACTGACTTAACAATTGTAACAAAATATTTACAAATTAATATTATATTAATATTCTATATGTAGGATTTTTCATTTTCTTGCACACTAATTCAGTTTGAAAACCCTACTGTTAAATGGGGAAATGTAAGTTGTTGCACTGTTGCCCAACTTCAATTTTAACATATGAAGTTAATTTTACTTGAAAATATATTCAAGAATGTAATGCAATTAATATGTCATGCACTACTTGAAAGCAATCTAAAGTCCAATCTTTTGGGAAATTGATTGAATTATTGCTAATTTTTTTCAGTCAAACAAACTGAACAGATATGTACTTATTTAAGAAAAACAAATATTTTATAGAGTTTGTATATTATAATGCAATTAATTCAAAACAAAGAAGGTATGACCCATTTGGGGTGGGAGCCTTATTTTTCTTGATGAAAATCCTGTAACGACGGCGCGCATGCGTGTTTCTGTCATGTACGGGGTTTTCGCGTCTGAGTCGGAGCTGACAGCGATGCGGAGCATGGGACCGAAGTTGGACATTGTCGAACTATTTGTCGACCCGAAGTTTCCCTAGTTAGCTAACGTAACGATGGCCTGCCTCGGACGGCGCTAGCTGCTATTGGCCTGTCTCGAACGATTCCGTCGTGACGCCCTTTCCGGTCATTACGCTGTCATTTTCTTCGGCGATCGCCAACCAAATGTAAGTAATATTAATTCATACATATCAAATAATCTACGTGTCAAATTTCATGAATATATATGGACGTTTATATGTCTAAATACTACAGGAAAGTGACTTTGATGAGAGGAAGCAGAAAGAACGCTCGGGCGACGCTCAGGCAACGCCCGAGTGACGCTCTTTACTCTGAGAAGTGTCTCTGTATTTTCTCCGTATTGCAAATATAAGTTAGCATATGAGTGTAGTTTGTAGCTAGCTTTACACTACTTTGTCTAGCCAATGAAAATATAGCATTGATGTGTGACATAATCTGTAGTCGAGAGGAGGGAGGCAGAAATGTGTCTGAAAAAAACAGTTGTGGCCGCGGGAAAAACGATCAAAGAATCATAGCGCGAGTTAAAGGTAGGCTGCTGTTTGTTTAGTCTTAGCTCTGAAACATAACAGCAGACATGTAAAATAAAATGTTTTTCTTGTTTATCATAAGCCAGGCTACATCAAGTATAATAATGCACAATGATCTGATCAATTCTGCAAATAATGTTGGTGTGCGTGCGCGTGCGTGTGTTTGAGAGTGAGAGAGACTGTACATTTATTGAAAGCCAGCAAGGCAAGGCAAGGCAAGGCAAGGCAAGTTTATTTGTATAGCACATTTCAACAACAAGGTAATTCAAAGTGCTTCACATAAAACCATTAAAAGCATCAAAACATAAGGCAAAAGAAAAGGAGATTTAAAAACAATTAAAGAAACAGTGTAAGAAATAGTGGCTCTTATGTTTAGAACTATTGTTTATGTAGATAAGCCTCCAATATAACACAGTGCTGTTGTACAGTATATAAGGTTCACCAAAATGTAATGTTTTTGACTTAAATGTCTCTCTTGTGGTTTATGTCCCTGCCTGAAAAGATAGAGAACAGATACAGAGAGAAGGAAGAGAAGAGAGGCAAAGGGAGACCGCAATAAGCAGAAAAACAGTAGAAAGCAGACTTAAAGAAGCAGAAAAGACCAGAAAGAAGACATCAGGAGGCAGAAAAGAACAGAAAGCAGACTTAAAGAAGCAGAAAAGAACAGAAAGAAGACCGCAATAAGCAGAAAAAGAGTAGAAAAGACAGGAAGAACCTTTAAAGTAAGAAAGGTAGGTAATGTGTGTCTGTGTGAGAGTTTTTTCCTTTACAGGAGGATCAAGAAAATAAAAGATGGATATAGAAATTGTAAATCTACAATGGTTTAAGGTAAATATATGTATGTCTATGCATGTGTTAAATATGCATGCGTCTGTACATGGTAATCTGGCAATTTATAGAATTATTCAATTTATTGAGACATGTACTGTGGCTTTAAAACTAATGTATTTAATTTCTTACTGTGCCAAAATAAATGTGTATTTGCAGATGCCAAACATGCGGCAAGTCAGGAAGAGGGAGAGGAAGACGAGGAAGTGGACCCAGGAGGCCATGGCACAGGCCCTACTGGAGGTGAAAGCAGGCAGGCTTTCTCTACGGCAGGCAGCCCAGCAGTTTGGGGTCCCTAAGTCCAGCCTGAGTGACCGAGTCAGTGGAAGGGTGTCCTCTGACTGTGTCTATGGTCAGAGGACACTCCTCACCCATGAAGATGAGGATTCCCTGGTGGAGTACTGTTTGTATTCTGCCAGTCACGGGTTTCCACTGACGAAGCCTCAGGTCCTGGCCCATGCTCTGGCCATCTATAACCTCCGCCACCGGGAAGCACAAAGAACCGTGCTTGGCCAGACGTGGTGGATAAACTTCCGGGAGCAGCAACACCATCACCTTACTGCCCGGACCCCAGACATCATTGACCGTGGGAGGGCATCCTGCGCCAAGAGGGGGCCAATTGAGGAGTATTTCGGGCTCCTCACCACCACCCTGGAGGAGCACGGGTTGAGGGAGAAACCCCGTCAGATATACAACTGCGACGAAACGGGGTTTCAGCTGGACAAGAAGGAAGGTCATCGTGCCCCGGGGGACTAAACATGCTTACAGGCAGGCCCAGGGAACCAGAGACCACATCACCGTCCTGGCCTGCCTCAACGCGGCTGGGGAGGATATCCCCCCATTCATCAATCCCACCTGGATCCAGAGCTAGTCCGGGCGGCACAGAGGGAGGGGGTCATTCTCTTGTGCCTGCCACCACATACGTCTCACATCCTTCAACCTCTGGATGTGAGTTTCTTCGGACCCTTGAAGGCAGATTTCTCTGGTGTTACAGGAGCTCTGTCGGCAGTGAGCCACTCCTTGGTTTCTAAGAAGGAGTTTTCAAGGGTCCTAAGAGACTCCTACCAGAGGGTGAAGGATCGGAGACTGGTGGTGGCTGGGTTCAGGAGGTGTGGCCTCTACCCTCTGGACCCAATGGCTATCGACTGGTCACGGGTCATGCCGTCCGGGCCGCGGCGTGGGGCCTCCTCACCACCTCCGCCAACCTCATCTGCATCTTCCTGGGCTGCGCCTGATGTTGCCCTCCCCTCCCAGCATCCCCTTTCTCCAGCCCATATCCCCAATCCCCAGAACCAACCCCCACCTGCCCCTCCTCCTCCCAATCCCTACATGACCCATCCCCTGGTAACATCAGGCCGGATAACAGTAGACCTGGCCCACCTCCTGGCCGAAATAAACTACAACCGCAACACCGGCAAGGTCAGGAGGAACATCACCAAGGCCAGGTTACTGACAGCTCAGGAGATGTCTGACGTCATCGTGGAGGCAGAGGACCGTGCTGCAAGACGGGAGGCCCAAGCTCTGGCCAGAAGAGACAGAGAGCAGCAGCGGGCCGGAGACACCGGCCCGGCAGCCACTTCCTCTACCCTGTCTGGCGGCTCTCGCCCCAGCCGCAGAAGACCAGTGTCCCTCGGGGCTACTACAGCCACCAGCTCTGGACTTTCCATCGCCGGTCCCTCATCCCGCTCTGCCCCCTCTCGTGCCTCCCACGGTCCCCGGCTGCCTGCCAGCAGCACATCACCACCACTGAGCCTGCCTGCTGAGGAACACCGCCACCTTCCCTTGTCTCCTGGTCAGCGCATACCTATTTGAATTCACGTATAAATCAGAATTTATTAACTGTTGTTACGCATAAACATTATTATAAGTATGTATTTTAGAGTTGTAATAATAAAATATGATTATTATTTCAGAGCCTTCAACATCGGCTGCGGGACGTGGCCTCTATGGGTCCCAAACTCCTTCCTCTCCCTCCCACTGTAAATCCTTTAAATAATCTGAAAAAAACCCACAATATTATAACACAATGGTGACATTAGCCATGATGAAGAGTAAACAAAGCATGGTTATGCTTTTTCTGTTATTTATACAGCCTCCCAACCTGCAGAGAACCGACCTTCATCCAGCTCCTCGTCTGCTGGTCCTACGACATCCACCGGTACTTCATGTTAACTTGCATTGTATGCCAACCCATGAAAATTTGATCATTGCCTTTAATTCAAAGTAATTTTATTTGAATAGGTCACACTCCTGAAGAGATGGAGCAGACAGTTTGGGAGTGTGGCCGGTGCCAGGAACCTGACCCTCCAGAGAGCTCGGAGGGATTGGTGTCGTGGGTCCAGTGTGACAGCTGCCACACATGGTAACACACCATGTGTGTGGGCTGGGACGAGGAGCTGGATGATGAAGATGATTATTTAAAATGCCATGTGTGTCCTGATTTTTAATTAAATTTTTGATTGGTTTGTTTTTAAATAAATGTTTGCACAGAAATTTTCAATCATTTGCACAAGTTATTTGTCTTTCACTTTAACAATGTAGCTTTTTAATCATGAATACTTGTTTTTAGTTGTAACGTTAATATAACTCTTACTCTGCACTGTGTGTTATGATAATAATTGTTATATACAATATGTGTACACAATTGTTAAATTCCATACTGATATCAGCTGGTGTTTTGCCAGTGATTGACATGAGAAGAGTTTAACAAAACATCCAGCAGGTGGTGGTATACACTCAAACTGAAATTAAGGAGCTTTCAGTGCATCATTTGGAGTTGTTGAAGCGTGATATCTTATTGTGAAGGACAGAACTACGGTCCCGGATGTGTTGACAGCATTGATGGTCATTTTTGCGACCCTGGAACAAGCGAATATCCCCGAAAAACCAGCAGCAGCCAGTGTTTACAACGAGGATAGAAGTCCGTACGGATTAGGCCAAGAGCAGTGCACGGCTAATTCACCGGTGTTAGCATCGTTTTAACGACTCTGGTAAAGGCAAAGCTAACTGTAATAATTACAACAATATTTCGTTTGAAAGGTACGAAGTTTAACTTCAGTTTAACACCATTAAATCAACTGAAAACATTACACGATCATTTTTATCAACATTGTAAGTGAATTGTATTGAAACATTAGCTAAAAACTGTCCGGTTTGGGGTACAACTCCGTGAAGTGTGTTTTTTACTAGACAACCAATGTTATCAGTAATGTGCACTGACCTATTTCAACCGACAGATGAATTCAATGAGTTCAACTGGCTAGCTACGTTATGAACTGTGTAGAATACTATGTAAGCTCCGCTATAATGGTATAACAGTGATGTTTACGGCTACATGCAGCATTTACTGCTTCGACAATGCACCAGCGCTATTGTGGACACTTGAAAATTATTTGTTTAACACAGGTCAGTCTTTCCCGGTGTTTACCCGGGTAAAACACGGTCCAGTATGGCGGTTACGTTCATGTACAAGCCAGTTAGAAAATTATACACAGCCTATTTACTGCGGTAATGTATGTAACATTATGAATGTTTTGTGTATAACGTGGGTACATGGGATATGGGGTAATATCATTCCGTTTGGGCGGCAGCGGAGGTAACGTTAGTAACATGTTGAATTGACGTCTGTTAAAATGGGGGAGCCGGCAACACTGTTGTGTTATACATCACTTTGTTCAGAGTAAAAATGCCGGCATGTGAAGCATTCTTTAACATCAGTGTTGCGGGGGTTTGTCACTGGTGTCCCGAACAAGAACGGAGGCGTTTATACTGTATGGGCTGTGCTGTGAGTTATTCTCTGAAACACCAGAGTGCGTACAAATATAATGAACTGTGAGGAATCAAAAAGACAGCGAGTGTAACTCATAGATACACCCATAGACTGTAGTTGTTACCGGCTAAAAGCCATAAACCAACCTCCACTATAGAGAGGAGGGATTGTAATTATATGTAATATCATATCTCTTATTCATGGACAATATTACCTTTGTACAAGCTCTGTAAACATACAAGTTAAGTGTTACATGCATTATAAAGAAGCAAAGGTTTAATATCCTAAATAATTTGATTTGGCTGGCAAAATACATGCTCAAATTAAGATTTTTAAGACCTTGTTTCTAAAGCATCTATAAGGGAATTGGCCTTTGGCTAATCCCTAAACATGTAAATATAACAACTTGTGGCAGGTTTTCTCTATCAACACAATGTGCTTACCTTTTTTTTGCCTTTTAAAATGATTTGATTTGATATAAAATGTCATGAAGAAAATTATAAATAACTCACTCAATACTGCAATGCCATCCTTTCTAGCAGGCATATGTTTTACTGTTAAGTTTTCAGTTGGCTATTTTGCACCTCCTCTTCCCCCTGTATGACAGACATGGTCAGTACCTATTCAGTCACATAGATGGGGTTGTTTTGGTTTCAGTGGGATACATGTAAGATCTCATATTGATGAGATAAAGCTGTATCATGGTAGTTATTATATATTTGCAAATGACAAGGTCTGCAGCTCAAATGCTTTTTGAAAAACTGAATATGTCCTATGTGTCTCTTTTGTTTCAGGGGGGGGATTGGATGCAGTGCAAATTCGCAAGCTCCAGTCAAGAGATTCTTCTGAAACATTATCGTCTTCGTCACGGAAAAGGTGCACACTGGCCTTGTATTCACACGGACTGTGTATGTGTATTTAAAACACCTGGTGCATTAGGATCACACCTCAAGATCACACACAACTGGGAAAATTCAACATTTCGATGTGAATTGTGTGATTTTAAAGAGATCTGCAGTGTGTAGAAAGATCGTAGAAAAGTATGAAAGCATAAAAGTATAGCTATTATAACCTGTAACCCTTTTGATTTCAAAGTATAACCAGCACAACATATAGCATGTTTAGACTTTTTATAACCATCATAATATGAATTGTTTTATGATAGCTGTGATTTAACATATAAACTGTTTAGAGTTAGACACTTTGTTTAAAATAGTAACTTGAGCCTTACAGTGCTTCGGGTTCTAGCAGGATCAAACCAGTTACCACCAGTTACATTCTGTGTCAGCTCAGAAAGAGGAGGACTCATGTGTGAGTGACACATGAAATGAAGGAGGTGCCAGCCTTAGAGCAGCAGAAAAAGCAGCAGAAAAACTGAGAGTTTGGGGGCCTTCTCCCCACCCCAACTAGAGAATGGGAATGTCAGAGAGCTGACAGAAGAAGACCTCATTACAAAATCAGCAAAGGCTGACAGAGAGGAATGCTAGAATGAGTTATTGTAGCCACTGATACTGTTTCATTGAATTGAAATTGTTGTATGTGAATCTTGTGTGAAAAACCAGAAATAAAAACACAGCCTTACCATTAGTAAGTGACTGAAACCAAAACAGTGTTCTGGTCCTTCAAAACAATGTACCCCTCTTCCCCTGTCCGTTAATGGTGCGATAAGATGTGACGACTGAAACATGCAGAGGAGCTTAAGGTAAGTTCTCTGGGTGAAGACTTGGCAGTGTTCGTCATAAATGGTGAGAATGTTCACAATATGCAATAGTAAAGTACAGACGATGTACATAACTATTACATACAGGGTGTTAGGGTTACATCCCATTGAGAGCGCCGAGGGCATTAGCCGTAAAAGACTTTCAAGAAGACAATTAATTCCGAAATCCTAATGATTTAGCTATGGGGTGAGATAAAAGGCCGAAGGTATTGTTCTGAGACCTGCAGCAGGAACGCATATCCTCACAGGTGGAGCATCCGACGGAGTGACCACCGTGTTAGGTGCGAACTACTTCCCCGCTGTTAGATCCGGGGGTTTTCCTTGGCCCGATACGGGGCTACTTATTGACTCAGCTCTCTATTAAAAGATTGGCAAGCTGGTGTTCTTTCGAGGAACTCGCCTGGCTCTGCTAACTACCGTTACTCCTGACGTCTTCCCTGCTTCCTCCGGTAAACACGCACTCGGCTGAGGGGCCACCCTAGCCCCGGGCGCACCTACCTGTCACGTCAGTTATGGTAGCTTCCTCTTTTGGATCCGTGCTCTTGGTAAATTGCCAGGTTTGGTTTTAACGGCTTGGATTACATATAAAGCCGTAAGGGATTGTTAAGTGGATATTAGGACAACCATTCAGAACTCAGTTGTTAGACATACATAGATTTAACTTTTTACTATCATGAGGAACATTTACTACGTAAGCAAAATGAATGCAATTGAGAATTGTACTTTAAATGCAGGTTAGATATTTATTGCAAAATATATTTAGCAAGGGCAAAGCTTCAGCTCACATAAAATAATAATACTACACATGATTTCTTACTTTCAATTCTTTGATTATACTCATGTTTAGATGCCGAGACCGCTCGGTTGGAGCTGGCTTTGGGTGCGGTGAAAAGTTCTTTTTTGGAGTTGTCAGGGGTGAGGGTCTGGCCAGACCCTCCTCACTCCTGCCTGCTCGGCAAACGACGTCTGTTCAGCGATCTTTGATCTTGTTAAAGTTGAGCAGGGAGGATAGGTGGTTCTTCGTCTTTCAATCTTTGCTCATAGAAGGGCCGTCTTCTTCTTTCGTCTTTTCTCGTCTTTCTTCCTTCTCACTTGGATCTTCCTTCTCGGTTGGATTCGTCCTTCTCGGTTGGATCGTCCTTCTCACTTGGAATCGTCCTTCTCACTTGGATTCGTCCTTCTCGGTTGGGTTCGTCCTTCTCGGTTGGATCGTCCTTCTCGGTTGGTTTTCGGTCTTGCTTCTGTCGTCTTTCTTCTTTCCTTCTTTCTTTTCTTCATTCACAAAGGGCCGTCTTCTTTCTTCTCTTCATTCTTGAGCAGAGACGAAGTCCACCGCTGTGTCTGTCGAGCGAAGTCCAGGGTCCTCTCAGGTGGAGCACTCGAATGGCTCTTACGACGTTATCCTCCCGTCCGTTCTGTTCTTTTATAATATCTTTGGGTTATCTTGACCCCCCCCCCCCCTCTCTCTCACTCGGCACCTGATCCATTATTCGTCATTATGTGTGTGCTAATGCTGTGGATATGTGGAAATCAGCTTGCCTTCCGTAGGCTTGATCTTGCAATCCTAACGTCTCTGCATTCTTCACTTCCCCTTTTCTCACGCACATTTCGAACTCAGATTGGTTATCATCATCACGGTTACAGTTGTTATAATCAGTTACAGTTGTTAATCGCTTTATTTAGCACACGCTTGCTTATAAAATAATCATTGATTTCATCCTTCCTCATTGTTGGAATGCTGTTAAGCATTCCAACTATTGTTCTTCGAATCTTTATTCAACTTCTTCTATTTCTTCCGTCGCACCTCTTCTTCTCCTTAGTTTTTTGAGCTACAGAAACCATTCAACTATCAAAATGTTCAGCTCTTTCACCAGAGGGGTGCTATGACTTTTTCATATTTCTAACCTTTAAACTTTTTGAATTATTAAGCTTTTTATTTTCAATGGGATCTCTATGGAGAATATTTTCAAATGGCTTTAGGCACACAGGTGTTTGCGATTGTGCCAATTAGTGATGTTGATAAACACACAGACTCACAGACACACGCGCACATACACTCCTCTCCCTCTCTCTCTCTCTGTCTCTCATACAGTCATTCAGGTCTTAGGGATCTTTAGAGGTCTTTCCCCCCTCCTCCAGCCCCCCCCCCCCCCACACACACACACGCCATTTTAAAATAAAAGCCCCACAGAATGAATCCTAACTGAAATGCTTGTGATGAGCCTGTCATTTAATAACCGGTTTGTGTTCATCAAACATTATGATTCTGTCTCCTCTCCCCTTCTCCCCCACACCCTACACCCCATTTCAAAATAAAAGCCCCAGAGAGTGAATTCTAACTGAACTGCTTGTGATGAAGCCTGTCATTTAATGACATCTGTTTATGTGTGTCAAACATGATGATTATGTCTCCTCTCCCCCTCCCTCCCCCACCCAGCCCCACCCTTTCAAAATAAAAGCCCCATGGATTAACTGTATTTAAACGTTTAGCTCAAAATTAGGCTTTTTTGTTGAAATAATGAATGCTCTTACTAATACTGCGACAACTACTACTACTGCTAATATTTCTAGTATTACTACTACTCCTACTACTACTTCGACTACAACTTCTACTACTACTGCTACTACAAATATCACTTCTGCTACAGCTAGTACTTATTCAAATGCTAATACTTATACTGCTAATAATACTTCTACTACAACTTCTACTACTACTACAACAAATATCACTACCGCTGGAATTCTTTTAAGCGACAGAAACAGTTCGAATATCAAAATGTTCAGCTCTTTCAGGAGAGGGGTGATATGACTTCATATTTGTAATCTTTCAACTTTTGAATTATTAAGCTTTTTGCAATTTTTAAAAAATTGGATATCTATTTTCAGCAATGTTTTTGAGATTCATTTCAGCTTTCAGCATTCCAACGCATTTTCAGCAGGAAATGCATTTTCTAGTTATGCTTTTTTTCCCTTCTTCTTTCTTTTCTTCTCTTCTCAACGGCCGTTATTTCCACATCCCTTCAGGATTTCACATTCCCCTCACCCTGCTTACTTCCTCAATTTAAACACTCACACAAACTCACTCTTTCTCAGATACACCTATTATTATTATTATCAGGTTGACATTTGTTAAAATCACTTTACATTTGTTATGTAATTTGCTTTAAAATAATTATTAGATTTCATCTTTTAACTCTTAATTTTACGCTTTGTGTCCCTTTAACTTAATTTACAGGCCTACCATGTATTCCTCATTTAAGGCTGGTCCTGGGATCTCAACTCTTTTTGACACCGCCGAGAAACGGGGCAGGAGCCGCTCACGCTACAAGTGAAAACACTTTTTGGAACCATCTTGGACATCATTTAAAGAATCGAGAAACTGTACGATGTCCCATTCTCAGGTGTGCCTTTAAAACAAACACTCGCCCAACGTTCAGTTCTCACAGAACTAGAAAAGCTTTATTTTTGAAGGCTTCAAATAAAACCAAATAAAATGTGTCTGGAGCCGCAAAAGCCATTTGATATCACAGCTTATAAAGTGTTATATATATATATAGTTATATTATATATACAAAAACTATAGTTTGTTGTATTTATGAAAATATAGAGCAAGAATAAAGACAATTCTTGACATTTTATTGCAATTTTACCTGATATAACAATATCAAACTCTTATGAAAATGAGTTTCTGCAGCAGCTGAGAAATCGCACTTTGTCGCTCATCTCCAGCGAGACACCTTTCAGCACATGATGTGTGCTTGTTCTGGAAGCATACAGTAAGCCAGCATCGTTGGCAGTGAAAGCAAATGAAGACGTCCACGCAGAGTCAAACTCTCTATTTTCCTCCGTGACTTTTCTTTTTTTGGATTTCTCCATTGATAGTTTATAGAGGGTGGGGGTCTGAAAATCATGATTAGCCATTCGCTTTCACGGGGGAAAAGCGCTTGACAGGGGTAGAGGATTTAACTGCCTGTGGGAATAATTAACATAAGATTCTGTTCATTCTTGCTTATAAATTATATTCTCTCTATATTTCTCGTTTTGGAGGCATGCGAAATATCTTCTTCGTTCGGCACAATTTCCCTGCTCTATTTCCTCGTCTCTCCCCCGTGTGTCACGGTGTGTGTAAACCTCGCTCAGGAAACTTGTCAGAATATTCATATTGAGCTGCATCACCTGATGTGATTTACAATGCAATGCATTGGTCGGTGTGTTTCCTGCATCGCCGAACAAGTGCCGTAACGGCTGGATAAGACGCACCGGTTTGTCGAGAAGAGTTGACCTCACGAGAGCTGCATCGAAAACATGCATACACGATCAGGGGAAGGTCAGGATATAAAAAGCATCAACTCAGAAATCAATAGTTAAAGTGTAATCGAAAGATAAAGTGTATGATCGTTACATAACGAATGTTTAATACATAGAGTGATTTAACAAATGTAAACCTGATAATAATAATAATATGTGTATCTGAGTATAGTGCAGTCTTTGTGGAGAAAGTACGGAGAAAGAGGAAGTAAGCAGGGTGTTGGCTTCAAGGGATGGGGAAATAATGATGGTTGAGAAGAAAAGACACAAAGCACAATAATGATGAAGGATGAGATCAATAATCATTTTATAAGCAAATGTGTACTAAGTAAACTGATTTAACAAATGTAAAAACTGTGATTATGATAACTAATCTGTGTTAGAAATGTGTGAGTATAGGAAAAGGGGAAGTGTAACAGATGTTGAACACCCAGACACGCGCAGAGCTTGATTGAGTAAGTGCCCAGACAGGGAAGTTGGGGTGATTTCCTCATGCACACACACAAAAGTTAGGTACTTTTCGAAGCACATGCACCAAATCAATGATGTCATGTTAATCACGGGCTGAGGGACACCGTGTTGAGGAAGAGGGGGGAGAGACGCGAGAGGCAGCCCAAAAGTGTTATAAAAGAAGTAACTTGCAAACAGCAAGACGGGAATTCACGATGGGACGCCGACCGAGCCATCCATGGAGAAACACTGGACCTCGTTCGACAGCCGTGTCGGAGGACTTCGTCTCTGTTCACGGAAAGAAGCCGTTCGTGGACAAAAATTGAAAGACGGAGAATCACCTCTCCCCCCTGCTTTACTTTAACAACTGGACAACGGATGGACACAGCCGCCTTAAAGACTTTGTACTGAGCCTTGAGGATCGCTGAACGGACTTCGTTTGCCGCGCAGGAGGAGCCTGGGGGGTCTGGCCGAACCTTCGCTCCTAAAAACCCCAAAAGGATTTTTTATCACATCGACAATCCAGCTCCACCGAACTGTCTCGGCATCTAAAACCTGATCTACCCTGCTTCCTCCGGTCTGAGCGCACTCGGCCGAGAGGCCACCCTGGCCCCGGGCGCTCCTACCAGTCACGTCAGTTATGGCAGCTTCCCTCTTCTGGATCCGTGCTCTTGGTAAATTGCCAGGTTAGGTTTTAACGGCTAGGATTACTTCTAAAACCGTAAGGGATTGTTAAGTGGATTCGGTCTCTAGGATAACCTTATAGAACTCAGTTGTTAGACACACAATAGATTTAACCTTTTACTGCCACGAGGAACATTTACTACTGAAGCATATAAATGCACTTGAGAAATTTACTTTAGATGCAGATTAGATATTTATTGCAGGTTATAGTTAGTTAGCAAGGGTTAAGCTACAGCTCACATAAAATGTTACTACACTTGATTCGTACTTTTAATTCCTTGATTATACTCATTGGTTTTAGTTGCCGAGACAGCTCGGTTGGAGCTGGATTTCAAAGGTTCGATGAAAAAGTTCTTTTTGGGTTGTCAGGAGCGAAGGTCTGTCCAGACCCTCGGTCCTCCTGCTCCCACCGCGGAGTTCGTTCAACAGTCCTCAAAGCTCAGTACAAAGTCTTTCTAGGACTGCCGTGTTCCTCTGTTGTTCAGTTGTTAAAGTCGAGCAGTGGGGAGAGGGAAACCCTCCGTCTTTCAATCTTTGTTCACGAATGGCAATCTTTCTTTTCGTGATGGCAATCTTTCTTTTCGTGAGCAGAGACGGAGTCCTCAAATACTTCAGTCGCGAATCGTCCGTATCTTCCTTCTCAGAGCACTTGGAACGGCTCTCGTGTAGAAATCCCAGCCTGCTTATCGCAAGCATCTCCTTATTTTGTTGATCTGGGCTGTCTGTTCCCCCCCCCTCCTATTCTGAACACATGATCTTTATCCCACCCTTTTGTGTGTGTGCGTATGTTTGGAAAGTACCTTTTTTCCCTCCGCGCCTTGTTCTTGCAACAGAGTCCGAAGCGCGTGTCTGCTTACCCGACCCACGCCCAAAACATCTGTTTCTGATCTCACTCAGCCCCTCACTTCTCTAAGCCTTCTGCTGACACACACACTTTTCACATCTCAACTCTGATACACAGATCATCATTATAATCAGTTTTACATTTGTTAAATCACTCTGTATTAAACATTCGTTATACAATGATCATAAACTTTATCTTTTAATCATCTTTAATTATTGATCTCTGAGTATATACTTCATATCCTTTTATCCTGACTTTTCCCTTGATCGTGTATGCATGTTTTCGAGGCAGCTCTCTCTGTGATCTCAACTCTTCTCGACAAAAGTCAATCAAGAAGGGTTAGGGAGCATGACACCTTTTCTCTCCTTTTTGTTAGTTACTGTGGGATGTTGAAGAGCTGTCATCTCATTGGTTGTCCACTGAGACGTCATAAAGTTAAAGTTGAAGTTGACTGTTGGGCACAGTGGTGACCTTTGCCTATGGCAGTACTGCAAATACGGATGTCTGTCAGTTGTGAAACAGAAAAGAAACCATATAATTTTCCCCCTGATGGCTCTGGCTCCATCCTGCTTTTGGAGACTAGTAACTCTGCGCATTAACATGGTGCTACCAAATTCTCATCAGTTCATTGTTGAGTCCAAGTAGACGTTTGTGCCAAATTTGAAGAAATTCCCTCCAGGCATTCCTGAGATATCACAGTTTAGGAGAATGGACCTGAAAACAGCATAAAAAAGGAAGAAACACTCTTTTACACAACTTTTACTTGGGGAACTGTAAATAAAATATATTCATTCAATGTTAAATAATATGTGCTATACTTGTAAGCTTATATTGCGGAGTTGTGAGGTCACTGTAAGTAGGTCAAAAACTCCGAGCAGGGCATTCCGTCGCCTGTTCGCACGATAGAAACAGATACAGTGGCCCTGAAAGAAACACTTGCTTAAACCACCAGATTAGGGCGGAAACTGCCATCTTAGAGTAGGAGAAGAGTTCTCTTTATCTATTCACACAGAGACTTCGAAATAGCTTAGAACTGCACCCTTTTCGGCACCTTAAGTGTTAACAACATGCATACACATTGACGTTCCAGAGAAGGCGGGATCCGGACGTGAGCCAGTGTGGGTGAAGATGCCCAGTGCTCCAACAGGCTGTCTGAAAGCTAGAAACAGATCCGCCTCCAACTTTGCTTTAACCAATAGGCTTCCATCAGAAGAACCTATTACACGCTTGTGCACTCTGTCTTAAGCGCCTTTTAGCTTTCACTTTTTTAGGGTCCGTGCACGTTTAACTGCTGGACATAATACTTCTGTTACAAATAAACCTTATTGCTTGAATTGAGCTAAACGCCTCGATCTCAGTCTGTTCACTCGAGTTACATTCTCAACAGAACCCGAAACAACTCTTTCCACTTCTCATAAGATGGTTTGGCTCAAATTCTGACACTTCTGTCAGTCACTCGAATCTAACTGTCTCTAATTAGCTCGCAGTTCAATTTAAAGATGAGCTGGAATCGTGACACAGCTGTGAAACTGTGCCCACTTAAAAAAGTTGATCTTGTGAAGCTTCTGAACCTGGCTGCTACCCTCATTTCTCAGTTGCTGCGTTACTTTTTTACTGAAGGTAATCTACCATATAATTAACTCGTGATCCCAGAGACTGTTTCCATTTCATGGTTTGTACAGCAGGGACCTGGTCCTGCAGTATATTTACATTGTTAACTTACTTATTCATGTATTTAGCCCGTATTAACTGCACCTTATCATCTGATGGGGAGAGGCAGCCACTGCATAATTTACTTAATTGCTATGCAAATAGAAATGGAAAGTGGGGTCCAATTAAAGATCTTTATGGATGACAAGCACATAAACACACATGCCACATAACCATATGAATACACACACTATGGCATGAGCTTTTATCTTCTGGGCTGAGAAAGATCGCAACAAGAAGGTAATTAGAGTCTGGGATCAAACCTGCGTCCTCATTGATTATTCCGTACTATATGAAGAGCTAGCAGGTGTGTGTGTGCATGAGTACCTCATTAATAACATTTCTCCCTCTGTCTCAGTGAGTGTATTCTGAGCAGGTGTAGCAGCAGCAGGCTGATCTCCGTGTTGTTGATTAAAGGAGTGGTGACCTTGACTCTAGTCTCCTGAGGCAGCACTTACTCATTCAAATCTAGCAGTAGTAATTAACACCCTCATCACATTTCTTCCACATTTTTCTTGCATTATTAACTCAGTTTCACTTTTTAACTTCATGTCACCCTTTAATGATGCACAGAAAGAGAATCCTAACTTGAAAATGAACATGCTCCAATTAGGCGGACGTTCTGAGTGGCCCCCTGTTTGTGACACATTTTGAAATGTGTTGCATAGGCCCATCCTGAGTTTACAGACAACTTTTACTGGTGACTCCTGGGTATGTGGTGACTTCAGACAATAATGAAGCACTGCGTTAATTCATGCAGGACACGGAATCATACGCCCCCAGCTGTAACTAGCTGACAGCCAGCCGATTGAATCACAGCTTCCAATCGGCCACACACCAATCACAGCCCACATTTAAATATGACTCCTCACTGATCCTTACTTTGCCTCCTCCACCCTTTTTTGGTTCAGAGTACATACTGATTTTGCAGGCTTGCTTCATGTTTGAACTTGGTTGAGTGTGGTTATCAGAGTTATGAGCACATGCAGTGTTACAGGGCAATTATTTGATTTTAACATTTGTTTTTAACTGCATTTTGTGATTTACATAACTGGGTGAAAGTACCCTGCTAACTCATGTCAACCACAGAGCAAGGTTGTCCCATTGGGAAACATCAGCTAGAGTTAACCAAGATGGCGGCCCATGTCGGGACGCTGCTTTGCCTGTGTCACAAACCGGGTCGAACGGCCATGACAAAAAAGGGAGACGCATTCAATGAAGCAGTTTATCAAGTATTTATTAAGTTTAAATTAATATAAAAGACAAACTAATAGTGACATGTGAAGTCAGTCATTTCAGCAGTGTAAAGTGTATATGCAGTGTTGTATAGTGTAGAAACAAACCGCAACCAAAATGGGCGTCTCAGGAAGGAGCCAGAGACCAACTGAGAATCCAGAGCAGTTTTATACTGGGTGCTCTGGCACACAGGGCCAGTGTTGCTAATGGCCTCAGGTGCTTCCACTCTGCCTGACGACCCTCTGCCACACCTGCAACGAAGGCAGCCAAACGAATGGGCAGAGCGGGTCGTCACACCTGTTAGACTGTTTTTACTTTCAACTCTGCATGTCCCTACTTATATTCAAGATGGCGCAGCCTCGGTACTGTGCTCTCTCATACTTTTTCTGTTTTTGCTTGTTTGTCCTGTTTCCAGCTCTCCCTCTCTGATCTGCCCTTTTTTATTCTTTATATATATATTTTTTGTTTATTGTAAATTTGTGTTTGTACATTGAGAGCGGTGTGGAAACCGGAGTCAAATTCCATGTATGCATACATGGCCAATATAGCTGATTATCTTTCTGCACCAACATGCCCGACCTATGACAAACACAAAGATTGGCTTACATTTCACTCTCAATATCAACCACAACAACAGGCATCGGAGGGAGAAACAAGTTGAGACTTTGGGCACATGGTACTCCTCTGCTCAGTATTCTCCTAGCCAAAGTGAAGTCCTTGGGCAACAAGCTGGATGGAATTGGGGCAAGATGAAAATTGTAGTAAGACATAAGGGACAACAACCTACTATGTTCCTGTGTGTAAGTTTAAGTGCAATCCTACAGGTCCCTGTTTCAGGAAGCAGGTTTAGTGAAGACTCTGAGTTAGTGATCCCATTTAAATCCTGGTCAGATATTAGATTGTTAAATCTAAAGTTATTGCATTTCTTTGCACTCACGTTACAACATTACAAAGTATGTGGAGGGAAAAAACTCCTCACGATGAGAGTGTAGCAGGCCAGCACACATGGACTGATAGCTTTTCAGTCACACGGCGCTAAAAACGTTACAGAAACTGGTTTACCATCAGAAAGGATTTTAATCCTGCTGTTGCAATTACAGTTATGCAATGGTGTACATTAATCTCATGAAATATTACACTATTAACCCACTTTGGAAAAAACTCTTCCCAGTCCCAGGAGAACACGTCTTCCCCAGGACCCGAACTAACAGAAGAGAAAAACGCTTGGCTATATCCCGCCCTCATATTCGTTCGCGACTCCTCCCCTTCCGTCTATCTCAATTTATATTGGCTACCTACTCTCACACCTCAGTAAACGCCTGTCTTCACATCTCGCTCTCCCTGATCAGCTAACACATTCAAATCCATTGGGCACTTATACACTGGTTTGTTATTATACCCATTACAAGTTGCACAGTTTGTTACAAAGTTTTCTACAATCTCTTTAGAATATGGATGCCACCAATGTTTCTCCAACGCTGCACATGTTCGCTTTTTCAACTCGTGAGATGGACCATGTGCTTCAATCATTAGTAAGTGTACCAGCTCGGCAGGAGCTACCATTCGTTCATCATGGGACCTCCACAATCCTTCCCTGAAGGTTGCTCCATGAGCTAACCACTGGGAATGCTCGTAAGCACCAGCTTTTTTCTGCAACAAAACAAGGTCACCTTTGATTTCTGTTCAGGTGAAATCTTTTTCTTGTTTCCGGAGAGTACTCTTCCCAGGAATGTCACCTGTCTTCTCCCAATTTGAGTCTTCTGTTTTTTGATCTTGTAGCCACACTCTGCTACTCTCCTTAGCACAGCTCCAGTTGCTGCCAGGCAACTTTCTGCTGACGGAGCTGCCAACAGTAGATCATCAACATACTGTATTAGGGTCACTCCTTCTGGCAGTTCCAAATTCTTCAAATCGTCTTTCAATGCTGCATTGAATATGCCGGGGCTGTCTTTGAACCCTTGAGGCATTCGGTTGTAAGTATATCTTTGACCCTGAAATGTGAATGCAAACATCTCTTGACTAGCAGGATCAAGTGGCAGACAAAAGAATGCGTTTGCCAGATCCAGTACTGTGAAATACTGGTGTTGTGGGCTTATGTTCTGTAGAGCCACATATGGGTTGGGCACTGCAATTCCTTTTGTCTTTGTGGCTTGATTTACTTCTCTTAAATCATGTACCATCCTCCAACCTTTTCCTCCAGCTTTGGGAACTGGCAATATGGGCGTGTTCCAATGAGATTCTGCTAATCTCAACACTCCTGCTTCAAGCAGGCCATGAATGGTGGCTGTTATCCCTTCCACAGCATCTTTGCTAAGACGATATTGTGGTTTCCACACCGATGGCTGTCCAGATTTCTTTTCTATGGTTACCAAATGGTGTGGAGTGCAGCCGACATCATAGTCGCCTTTTGCCCACAGATGTTCTGGCATTTCATTCAACAAGTCTTCTGCTGCTGGGTGGTCAGTCAACTCACGGCCGTGATGTTTTTCCAATTCCTGCCTCTCCGATACTCCATTCTCCCTGCTGCAATGTGCTATTTTCCAGATTGTCTTGTCTGGACTGTGATGAAGTAGCGGTGAGGCAGTGGAACACCAGTCTGTTATTTCCTGGGCTCTCTTCATCATCGGTCCTAGTGAGCGGGCCTCCTGCCCTGCTGCTATGGCTAACGTGACATGGGGTTCACTCTCATGGTGTAGTTCATACCATTGTGCTTGAGTTTCAGTGAGTTCACAGTGTGCTGCAACTCCTTCTGCACCCACAAAGATGTCTGTGATCCTGATCATCTCTTGCACTCCTTCTCGTTCTTCCTCCCATGCGTCAGCATATTCTTCGTCAGGTGCCCTCAAGTAATTATAGGTGCAATGGAATGGGTCAATAGGGGAACCATATGCTCCCTGGCTGTTGATCCATGGCTTCCAGTCTTGGTATGTTTTGTTGACACAAGGCTGTTCCCTCTCTCCTGGCACCAGCCTGGTCCAAAACACTTCAGTCTTTTCTTCTGGTTGTTCAGAATTCGTCATGAAGAGAATTCTTCCTCCATGTGTCTGCCATGGAGTCAGTGGTTGACCTTTGAATGTAATTTTAAGTCCGTCTGCTGAACATTGAATTTCAGCTCCAACCCTTGTCATCAAATCTCTTCCCATTAAGTTGACAGGGCATTTGGGAGAGTACAGGAATTGATGAAGCAAACATTGTCTTCCTAGTGTGGTTTCCAATGGTGTTGTGAATCTCTGCACCTCTGTTTTTCCCGAATATCCAACCGTTCTCATCGTTTTATCCGAGAGTGGGGGTGTCTTCCCATTTAGGTTTCGTAAGCATGAGGTTGCGGCCCCAGAGTCAACCATCATCTCTGTGTCAACTCCGGCAACGCTACAGGTCACCATTGGTTCTGTCTGAGCCCTGTAAACCACCCATGCTTCTGGATCTTCTGGGCCTCCTCAGTACTCACCCTGTTGGTGAGCCTCCTCCCATTGTCCTTGTGACATCATGGGCATCTGTTGAGGTCCCATGATGGGAGGTGCAGGTGGTCCTGGCGGACCTGGACTTGGGTACTGCTGCCGCTGGGGTGAGAATGGAGCCTGTCGTGGTGACGCACTGGACTGCATTCCTCCTCCCATTTGCCTTGGGCAGTCTCGGGCCCAATGGCCCCATCTCCCACAGGTGTAGCATTTATCACTCCTGTCAGGGTTTTCTCTGTTTCCTGGTTGGCCATATCCGCCTGCTTGGTAAGCTCTGCCTCTTCCATATGCTCTGCCTCTGTTGGATGCACGTGCACGTCCTCTGCCTCTATAGGGCGGAGGCTGGTAGTACTCCACCATGGGGGCTGGCACTGCTGGAGTTGGTGGCTGCTGGGCTTCTGCTGCTATCATCTGTTTCTTGGCCTGAAGTTTTCTATTGAGTTCTCTGTCAGCCTCTGCTATTTGAAGTTTCAACAGTCGCTGCGTCATTCTCTTTATGTCATCTTCTCCACTTGTCTCCTCCGCTAGATGCCTTTGGGTGTAGTGAGTAAGGTGTTCTCTCCACATGGCATCAGTCATGTTACTCAATCCCACTACTCCACGCAGCGCTGTTTGTACTGTTGGGGGCAGGCCCTGCTGTACAGTGTGTCGCCATACTACAGTGGTGGCCTCATCGCTGTCATGTCTCCCTCCTGTGGCCATAAACCACTCTACTTCAGCTCTTTTCAGATACTGATGTCTCTTCCTCTGATTTTATCTTCAGTCCAGAAAGAGAGTTCATATTGGGTTTTGTGGCCCAGATGCCCCTCATTGCTGACCAGAAAACTCCTCGGAAGTTGTCAAATGAGGTTTCATCCCCCCTATTGGTCGTTCCTGTACTTACTTCCAAAATATTCAGTTGGGCTGTTCCTTCTGTGCGGATTATCATGGCATGGATGTCTCCCAATGCCAATTTATCAGCTGCTGTGAGTTTTTCAAAGACACGGATCCACGGATTGGCTCCACCTGCCAGCGGTGGCAGCACCTTTTCCAGTGCGTCCATGTCTCGATGTCCCCATGGCACAAACTCAGCTTGTCCGTTGGATTTTACCAGCAGGGGGTACTGTTGGGTATGGGCTAATGGTGTCATCTCACCTCTTACAGGATAGATATGATCTCCATAGCGCTCTGGTTGCCTCCTGTTCCTACTGGATCGTCTGGCAGGTGAGCGACCTCCAGCTTCTCCTTCTACTCTCTTTCTTCTGTCCTCATCCGTGTCTTCGTCGCCACTGGTGATTGCTATCTGTCTGTTCTCGGGGGTGAGGAACAAGTAACCTTTTGCTTTATACTCACCCATCCTCAGATTCTCTTCCTTTTCCTCTTCACTTTTTTCCTGTCTTCCTTTCTTGCCTGATGTCAATTCTTGATGGTTTCTTGACCACTCTAGGTCCCAGATAAGCCGTTTGTCCACCCTTTCATAACGTTCCTGGGGCAACATCTCTGGAGTTTGGGCATCACCGAAGGGCCCTGAGGTCTCTCCTTCAACTCCGCCCCCCATTGCCCCTTGCTGGTCATGGCAACTCTCTGGAGTACTTACCTTCACTTCTGTGCCGTCAGTCTGTGGGCTGATGTCTTCAAGCTCGTCCCCAGACCTGCTTCCCTCTTCACTCACCTCGTCCATATCCAATGTTCCCCCCTTGACCCTGTAGATAGGTGCTTGGATTGAGGGATAGATTGTTCTCTTCACTTTCACATATGGCGGGGGAGGTGAGGAAAGCCCAGTCTGTCCATGTGCTTCTGTCAGCACTGACGGGTATACTGGTGTGTAGCCAGGGGTGTCAGGTCTGGGAGTGGTGGTGGATTTGAAGCCAGTCTCCTTCAGGACCTCAGGTAGTCCTACTGCATCTGGAAGGGTGTTCGGGTCGACCGCCTTCCAGTACGTGAGCAGACGCTTGGTATCTGCACACCTCTTTTCTTCCATATTGCGGGCCCTGCTCCTGCCTAATTTGTTCAGGCGACTGGCTCCCACATGATCTGCAACAGCGTTGTTCCTAGCCTTCGCAGCTTCTCTCCACACTTTGCATCTGTGTTTAGCCGTGGGTGCCGTCACTGTTGGAAACCACCCGTTCCTCTGCCACTTCTTCAGATATTTTCTCATCCTCTCCCATTCCTTTCCCCTCTCTTTGGGCACCGTTTGGTCCTCCATCCTTTCTCTGGCTCTTCCCAACATTTCCTGAGCAGTTAAGACGGCCATTCTATCTCCTAGGAGAGCTCAACGTTCACTCACCCGTCGTAGCACCGTCCACGTCAAAGTCGATTCTTCGGAACTGTGTAAATTAGTAAATGTACCAAAATTTGTCAATACGGGATATGTGAAGAAATTTTGAACCAAAACTGAAGCTAGAACTCTTAAATCAAGCGCAACACCTAAATCAGAATCAAAATCAGATCCTAATTCGAATTCAAAAGGTTTAAAATCAAAATTACGCTTAAATTAAAAAATCAATAATTAATCAATAAAAAAATCAATTAAGATTAAAATTCCAAATCAAATTTAAATGGTTTAAAATCAGAATTTAAATTAAATAAAAAAATTAATAATTAATCAATTACAAAAAGCAATTAAAATATTATCAATATCAAAATTCAAATGGTTTAAAATCAGAATTAAAATTAAATAAAAAAATTAATAATTAATCAATTACAAAAAGCAATAAAAAAATTATCAATATCAAAATTCAAATTCAATTACTGTATTCAAAACATTCAAACAGCAAAGCCAATGTAAGTCAAACTACAATTACAATCCACACTGCAATCATTGACACCTCAGCCAGACCACACAGCACAATAATGAATCTCATTTACTAATGAATCACTATTAAGTTCAAGAATTGAAGGAGCACAACTGAAACCATTAATCTTTGTTAAAATGCTTAATTAAAACTAAAGTCAGGATGTAAGGTCAAAGGTCATGGACAATGAATCTCTAAGACTGTATTGTGTAATTTATCTAGTAAGCCACTGGGTGGCGTACTTCTTATTATAAAACTATGCTGTGATTGTCTCTCTAAGCCACCAGATGTCAGCCTGTTTTAGTACTAATGTAATGACAGATTCGAAACACTAGGTTTATTATTATCTAGCAGTTACTCCTCTTGGCCGCTAGTTGGTGGAGTTGCTTTCTGGTGTTTTTCTTCTTCTACGTTTTTTTCTACCTTCCTGTTGACATTTAGCCTTTGCCAGCAAATATGCTAACGGAAATGCTAACGGCTATGCTAACAGCAAAAACGGAGCTTCTAATAGAGCATACGCACACAGAAGTTTCACCAAAATCCCACACTTTAATTTCACTCATACGCCCTCTGTCTCCTCTCACAATCCACCAGTTATTTTCTTTACAAGCACTTTTATTTTCCATACACAGTACAATAAGCCCGGAGCTACGTCGTAGTTAACGTTAGCTCCTCAGACAGCTGCCAGAGATCATGCAATGTTATTCATCATTTTAAACATATTTCCACGCTGCTAAAACACAGACTAGTCACACGTATTATTGGACTTATTGTCCGGTTTTATTTAACCTTAAATCCTCTTGTTTAACAGGCTAATAGCTCCTCCAGACCCGAGTTCATCGTTACGTTATGAAACGCGAGTTTTACACTGCCAGCTGCTACACAACCACTCCCCCAGTCCGCCTAGTTCTTCCAAAAGCCCATTATTCTACTTATTCCGAATCATCCACACGATCTCTAATTTTAATGCACGGCCAAAGCAAGCGAGAGAGTCTTCCAGGATCGGTGTATCATCACCCGTGAACCGCAGCCTCAGAAGCTAACTCCCGCTAGCCTAGCTTCTCTAAACAGCTTATGCAACGAGACCCAAAATTCGTGATCTAAGCCTGCAATGGATTGCACCCCAAAGCCCCTCAAAGCCACGATATTTCAGTTCGCCCAGCTACATAACTGCTTTTAAACTAGTTGTCTACAAAAACCCAACAATGCACACGCTGAGCCAGAGTGTCTCAGTATGTGCAAAGTCAGTCCGCTTAAGCAAACAACTGTTTGATACCAATGTGATGAATTAATTACAGCGCTGTAACTTTAATTTCTTTATTCTGGATCCTCTGTATTCACTGGACCGGTCCCTTTAATGCATTCTACAAATATACTCTCACTGCAAACTGCAACTCGCTCAGCTCAAAACGGCCTGCTCACACACACCTTTTTTTCTTTCACACCTCGTCCTCACAGAACAAAGGCACGCTTAGCAGGGCAAACGCCGGTCGGCCACATCTCCACTAAATGTCCTAAAACTACCTAGACAGACTTCGTTAGGTGCTGTTCTTACCTTTTATAGGCGCCTTAGAGATGTAAGCGACCAATGCCGTCCCGCATGCGTGTCTCGTCCCGCAAGGAATCCTGCCGCTGTCGTCCAAATTTGTGGAGGGAAAAAACTCCTCACGATGAGAGTGTAGCAGGCCAGCACACGTGGACTGATAACTTTTCAGTCACACGGCGCTAAAAACGTTACAGAAACTGGTTTACCGTCAGAAAGGATTTTAATCCTGCTGTTGCAATTACAGTTATGCAATGGTGTACATTAATCTCATGAAATATTACACTATTAACCCACTTTGGAAAAAACTCTTCCCAGTCCCAGGAGAACACGTCTTCCCCAGGACCCAAACTAACAGAAGAGAAAAACGCTTGGCTATATCCCGCCCTCATATTCGTTCGCGACTCCTCCCCTTCCGTCTATCTCAATTTATATTGGCTACCTACTCTCACACCTCAGTAAACGCCTGTCTTCACATCTCGCTCTCCCTGATCAGCTAACACATTCAAATCCTGTCAGTTATGACTTACTCCCTTCTATAATCCTACAACACTTCATGTTTATCTTAATTATGCATTATTAAACACTTTTATTATATCTACTAACCACCCCGGTTTTTGCTCAAATTTCTTACAAGTAAAGTCTCCCTCGGCTCAAAATAAAACCCCTGCATGTGCTTATTTTTGCGAGTGGGAGTGTATTTTTATATAAATACAAAACACTGACTCTATGCACACAGTTGATGTCAGCTGTCAGTGACGGAAAATAATTCCAATAAGACTGCAGATTATATGTAAATATTTCTGAGTGAGCAGGATTGCGGTGCAGCTGTTGAATGTAGTTTGAAAGTCACAGGTATTTCTACGTGTTTCTTCTCGTAATGACGATTCAAATTGTAGTCCTTCAACACTGCGACTTGTTCTCCACAAACTAAGCACATGGCTTTACCTTTGACTTCAGTAAAGAAATATTTTAAAGTCCATGTTTTGTTAAATATTCGACACTGCGTCAGTCTTTTTTTTAACACAGGCTGACATTTTTAAGGGATAACGGCTAACTCACATCTCCCGTAAACTCAGTTCACCAACAAATTGGCGACCATGGCGCACTGGGTTAAGAGGTCGTCTGGGAACCGGAAGGTCAAAGGTTTGATCCCCGACTGGGACGTGTCGAAGTGTACCTGAGCAATACACTGAACCCCTGGCTCCCCGGGTGCCTGTCATTGGCAGCCCACTGCTCCCTATATACAGTGATGGGTCAAATGCAGAGAACAATTTCCCCCTTAAAGGGATAAAGATAGTATAAATTCTATTAATTGCAGTGACACTGCTGCTGCACGTTCACTAACGTATGTAAATTGAAAAAAATAAATAAAAAATTTGCCTTCAAAATAAAATCAATGCAGCACTGTTCTGTACATGATTGTACAGTTATTTACTCTTCATTCTTAATTTCCCAAGGACCTCCCGCGGGCCGTACGATGCCCAGGTCTGCAGTAGGATAAGCGCGTGCCCAACACGGCACTACAAAAATGAATTAAAAAAAACTTGAATCTCTACAAGAGACGCAGCTGACACTCAGCCGAGGCACACCTGAGCTGCGTGGCCTGCGTGTTAAACAGTCTATAGCTGGATGCATGCTACATGGGGCCAAATGCCCTGAGAAGCGTGTCCCCATTTCAATTTCTGATGAGAAGGGTTATTTGCTGCATGTCATTTCCCTACTCTTTCCCCAGATTCCCCTATCTCTCTCTCTACTATCAAATATAGGTAAAAAAAATGCCTTAAAAATCATCTTTTGGATTAAGTCAGAGCTAGATCGAACTAACAGAGAGGGGCCCCTCTCAAAGACACACAGCACTGACTAATATTTGTCAAATCACCACAATAGAGACAGCAGATTAATCAGCATTTGAAGTGAAAAGATGGTAATTTGAACTTCACAAGCCAATTCAGATTGGATTTGTCAAGAAAATAACTTCTCATGTGATCAGTTAATTGCTTACAGAAAACATACTCTGACTGAGATAGAGAGGGGATATTATCTCCTGTGTACATTAAATTATCCACCAGTTTTCCGGCAGCGTCTGTGAGCACATTTAATTAAAAAAAAACTCAAATTCAGTAGCCGTGATAGAGTCAATCATATGGGTCTGTGTGTAATTAGATGATATCTTGGCAAGAGTAAAAGCAGGAATAGTAAATGAGCAGTGAAATGATTAGGGAGGAAAGTGTTCTTTATTTGTTGGCTGTCTGTCTCACCAGATCAAATTGTAGGTCTTATTCAGACGTGGGTAGCATGGACTTAAATTTACTCTGCTACCTTTTACTTAAAGGATAAATTCACCCCTATCCTTTTCCGGAGTTGCCTCGGGTGAGAGGCGCCGGGGCGGTTGTGGGGATACTCACAAGCCCCTGGCTGAGCGCCACTGTGATGAAGTTTTTCTCTGGGCGACTGCAAGTCACTGAGGGGAAGTCTGTGATACTTTTCAGCAAATGCTGTGTGCTTGTTCTGGAAGTGTTTTTCAACATTACATTTTTTGTTGTTTGCAAATTTCTCGCCACATATCAAGCATACAGGTAAGCCAGCATCGTTGGCAGTGAAAGCAAATTAATACCTCCACGCAGAATTCCGCAGAATTTCCTCCGTGACTTTTCTCTTTTTGATTCATCCATTGATAGTTTACTGAGGGTGGGGGTCTGCAAATCATGATTAGCCACCTGCAGGGAAAGGCGCTTGACAGCGGCGTGATAGGATGTGACGCACATTTGTTGATTAATTATCAAAACATTTCAGTGACAGTATCACTTTAAGAGGTGTTTCCTTTTGAAATATTGTCCACTGTACAAAAATAAAATTAATTTGAAAACGCATATGTTTTGCTATGTTTACACTGAGCGTCCACACTACGCTGGAGTTTTTGAGCACCGAAAACGTACCTATTCGCGTGGTAAAACGCATACGTTTAGAAACGATGACGTAGACACCCACCTTCGCTACTCGATTGGTTCTTAGCAGTCACGACGTGTCCTTCCCTGATTCGTCACATGTAAATAAAATATATTCATTCAATGTTAAATAATATGCGCTATACTTGTAAGCTTATATTGCGGAGTTGTGAGGTCACATGTAAGTAGGTCAAAAACTCCGAGCAGGGCATTCCGTCGCCTGTTCGCACGATAGAAACAGATACTGTGGCCCTGACAAGAAACACTTGCTTAAACCACCAGATTAGGGCGGAAACTGACATCTTAGAGTAGGAGAAGAGTTCTCTTTATCTATTCACACAGAGACTTCGAAATAGCTTAGAACTGCACCCTTTCCGGCACCTTGAGTGTTAACAACATGCATACACACTGATGTTCCAGAGAAGGCGGGATCCGGACGTGAGCCAGTGTGGGTGGAGATGCCCAGTGCTCCAACCAGGCTGCTGTTCTGCTAAACACAGCCCCGCCTGCAACTTTGCTTTAACCAATAGGCTTCCATCAGAAGAACCTATAACACGCATGCGCACTCTGCTTAAGCGCCTTTTAGCTTTCACTTTTCTAGGTCCGTGCACGTTTAACTGCTGGACATAATACTTCTGTTACAAATAAATGTTATTGCTTGAATTGAGCGAAACGCCTCGATCTCAGTCTGTTCACTCGAGTTACATCCTCAACACACACCCCTATCACATGACCCTTTCCCGGGAGATCACAAACAGCAGCCTTGATTACCGATCGACTACCAGGTTAATGTCAGGTTAATTCAACATGGAGAACTGATTACAGGTGTTACTGATCTTGTTGTCTTTACAAGCAGCTGTTGTGCAGTTCAAGGAAGCAGCTGTTATTGGATTACGCCGGCGTGACCAGCGGCGTTATCAGACCTATGGAGCGGACGTCTGAAGTCGCTTTGAGGAGGACGGACACAAAACGAAGACTTTCCTTTTATAATTGATGCTTATTTTGTTCTGCACAACTATTGTGAAGTCTGCACATAAACTATAAAAGGAACAAAACATGAATTGCTCTCCAATAGGCCAGAGACTCCAGCCACGAGCAGAGCTATGAGTGAGAACAGAAACAATGAAACTGAGAGGGAACGAGTGAGAGATGTGTGTTGACCACATTAATGGACCCATAATATAGTAAACCTTTATGTGTTGATTTTAAAGTAAATTTGATGTGTGAGAGAGATATAGAGCAAGACCCGCAGCATTGTAACTAAGTCTGAAAAATAAAACTTCTAAAACTTTCTACGAAATGTCTGAGTTTATAGAGGACAATTTTAGTGGAAGATCTTAAGTATCAAACACAACCTTTCATTCTTAAAGACTACTTTATTACTCTGTCATATTGTTTTAAACTAAGCAACCAATCTTCTTCCTGTTTACACTGGCACCCCCCATGCCCAGTGTACGTGAAGAGTCACGTGATATTCGTTTTCAGGCATTTTAGTCTTGACGGAGATCATCTCTAAAACGATGCTGAAACGCCGTGTGGCCGGAGATTCTTTTTGTTTGTTAAAGCGAAAAACGTATTAGTGTGGATGTAACCTCAGGTTAGAACAGAGGGGCTGAAGAGCCGCATGTGGCTCCAGAGCTGCGAGTTGCCGACCCCTGTGTTAGACCAAGAGGCAGCCAGTCAGATGTCCTCCACTGAAACACCTCTGCGGTGTTTCCCAGCATGCAACGCAAATTGTGTGTTCGATTTTGCATGCTTGTAAGGTCATGCATTAAATTGAATTAAATCACACAATTTATTTTTGTTGTACCTATTTTACTAGCTTTTATAAAAAGCCGTTTAATTTTTTGTTCAATCCAGATCATTTAAAGTGAATTCAATCACGTAAGGCCTTCCTGTCATTGCCAATTTAGGTCTTTTTACAAGGCTTGTTAATAACCTATGGCTTGCTGTCAGTGAATGTTTACTCTATTAACTCTATTTACTGCATATGATTGCATCACCTTGGCTTTAATAGGGTTCCTTTTCCTGGTGTTTGAATCAAGCTAATGTGATTTAAAGTACTTCTGGCAGATTGGCTGAATAATTTAGCATCCTTAATGATCCTAGTAGAATTAAACATTAACTTATATTATGCATGTAAATTACAGCAGTTCAAAAGGAGGCATTTTCATTGGAAATAGCTTTAACTGTCACGTTGGGAAATATGGCACATTATCTGTCTAGTGGACACATATTTATACATAGAATAAATTGCTTCATGCTTGATTCATTATAACTGGAATTGCCACATGGCTTCATGGCCTACGACATCTGTCTGTAAAGAATTATAGTTTTATTGTCCAAAAACCTTGTGCTGCTGGCAACAAAAGCCCCATGGAGACACAGGTAGGCTGAAAGCGGTTGCTGTATGACTATCAGAGTGGGAGACTGGGATACATGAGTTGTTAATGTTGAGAATTGGCATAGTTGAAGAGACCTTGTTTCTAGAGCATTACTTTACAGTGTAATTCCATGATATTGGTTCTGTAACCAATGCATATTGAAACAGCTAATGTAAATATTCTGAGATTGTCATAACTCATTTTTCAGCAACTTTGTTCTGAAAGTAATCTCAGTGACTAATGGTGATAATATTTTTTTGAAATTGAAGCGTGATCGCTGCAGAGAGCAGCCACAAGACAGGCTGCAATGTAATCACATTGATCAATTCCTCACTGTCAATATGTCCTCTAAAAGTGCTGGTTTTTATCAGTGACAGACTCATTGTTACAGTACGAGTCTGACAACATTGTGGAAAGAACCCAACAGAGAAATAAAATGTCTTTCTTCACTGTTCATCATTGTGTCTAATCAAGTCTCCCTCAAGAAGAAGTCTCAAGGACAGCGCCGCACTGTCCTATGTTGAGAAACATATTTGTTGTTGTTCGTGGAGCCGGTGGAACATGCAGGTAGGATGATGAGGCGATGTGGCACAGGAATCTTGAAGCAGAGAGAAAACACAAGTTAGGTTCCAAAAACCAGAGAAACGAAGTTAGTCACTTCTATGACGGAAAATAACCTCAGAGGGGCCGAGGTTGTAGCTACCACTGAGCTGACTGAAGGAAGCTGGGGTATTTGAGCAGTCGGTGATGAGGGTCTGATTGTTGGCAGGTGTGGAGATGAGTCCAGGTGCCGGATGATTGAAGCCGCGCCCATGCCATACACACACACACACTGTCAGGATCCAGGATCCCTGTCTGACCCGTTGTGCGTTTCCCCTGATCTCCTCTCCTCATGTGTCCTGTCATTCCCCCGTTTGTTGTTGTGTGCCATGTGCTCTGTGTTTGTCCTCTGCCTCCAGACACCTCCCATGGCCACACCCTTGATTGTGCACAGCTGAGGACACTCCAGCCGACACCGGAGTAGGAGCGGTATTGTCTCAGCGCTCAACCACTGACTCTAAGCTCCGCCCGTGTGCTTTTTTCTCTCGCCGCCTGTCCCCGGCCGAGCGGAACTATGATGTGGGCAACCGGGAGTTACTGGCCGTCAAGCTGGCTCTGGAGGAATGGAGACAATGGTTGGAGGGGTCAGTCCACCCGTTCATTGTATGGACCGACCACCGAAATCTGGAATACATCCATTCTGCCCGGCGACTGAACTCCCGCCAAGCCCGCTGGGCTCTGTTCTTTGCCCATTTCCACTTCACCATCACCTACTGCCCAGGGAGTAAGAACATCAAGCCCGACGCCCTCTCTCATCAGTTTTCCCCAGACGAGGCTAACCCAGCGCTTGACACAATTGTTCCACCCGCCTGTGTCCTAGGGGTCCTCACCTGGGCGATAGAGTCTGCAGTGCGGGAGGCTCAGCAGACCCAGCCAGACCCAGGAGGTGGTCCTCCAGGGCGTCTGTTCGTTCCCCTTTCCGTCCGTTCCCGGATCCTACAATGGGCTCATGACTCCCGTCTCTCCGGCCACCCTGGGATAAGACGTACGATCAACTGGCTCCGGCGCTCCTTCTGGTGGCCATCTTTGGACAATGACACCCGAGTTTACGTCTTGGCCTGTACCACCTCTGCGCGCAACAAGGCCTCGCACAGACCCCCTGTCGGACTATTACGACCTCTGCCGGTTCCCCACAGGCCTTGGTCGCATATGGCATTGGACTTTGTCACCGGATTTCCCCCCTCTGAGAGCAACACGGTCATCCTGACCATCGTGGACCGGTTTTCCAAGGCGGCTCACTTTATTCCCCTTCCCAAGCTCCCGTCAGCCCGCGAGACCGCAGACTTGTTAGTTCAACATGTCTTTAGACTCCACGGCATCCCTATGGATATTGTTTCTGATCGGGGTCCTCAGTTCTCCTCCCAAGTTTGGAAGGCGTTCTGCTGCAGCCTCGGTGCCAATGCTAGCCTCTCCTCCGGCTTTCACCCCCAGACCAATGGGCAGACCGAGAGGCTTAACCAGGAGCTAGAAGCCATGCTCCGATGTGTAGCGGTGGCAAATCCATCGTCCTGGAGTCGTCACTTGGCCTGGATAGAGTATGCACACAACAGCCATACCTCCACGGCAACAGGTCTCTCCCCCTTCGAGGCCTCCATTGGCTACCAACCTCACCTTCTACCCAGCCAAGAGGTCGAGATCTCCGTCCCGTCTGTCCAGATCAACCAGCGCCGATGCAGAAGAGTCTGGAGAGAGACTCGTGCCGCCCTACTTCGTTCTTCCGAACAGAACAAGCGTCTGGCTGATCGCCGCCACACACCCGCCCCCACCTATCTTCCCGGCCAACAGGTCTGGCTTTCCACCAAGGACATACCCCTACGCACTGAATCCAGGAAGCTCTCTCCCAGATTCATTGGCCCGTTCCCCATTGTCTCCGTTATCAACCCGGTCAAGCTCAAACTCCCGCAATCCATGAGGATCCACCCTGTTTTCCATATGTCTCTGCTCAAACCCGTTCACTCCAGTCCTCTGAACCCTCCGGCCGAACCCCCTCCACCCCCCCCCCCCCCCGACTCATCGAAGGCGGTCCGGTTTACATGGTCAACCGTCTCCTGGATGTCCGCCGACGGGGTAGGGGTTACCAATACCTCGTGGATTGGGTGGGGTATGGTGTGGAGGAACGATGCTGGGTTCCTCGCTCCCGGATTATGGATCCAGAGCTAATCCGCACATACCATCGCCTGCACCCCGATAAGCCTGGCGGTTCGCCGGGAGGCTCCCGTTGAGGGGGGGGGGTGCTGTGAGGATTTGTGTCTAACTCTGCTGTATTTCCCTCAGTAGTGTCCTCCTAGGAGTCCCGCCCACTGCCGCGCCTCTCTCCGTAGGCACAGCTGTGCCTCATCTCCGGTGATCGCTTCCAGCTAAATACTCCTGTCACTCTCATCCCAGTTGTCAGTCCGTCCGTTTACCTACCTGGTATTCCGACAGGTGAGTAGTCCCGCTGTTCACTCTCTGAAGACCCGTTACTAACGTTGTCTCTCGTTTCTTCAACCTGCCTGCCGTACAGTGTCGAGCCTCGGGTTTTCACCTGTACGTAGAAGCCTTCCAGTTCGTTCCTCGGAGATCAACTGTTTAGTCTTTTTAGACTTTGTCCATTTCCTGTTTTTTCCCTTGACTGAGAGAAATAAACAAACCTTGGTTTTGAATTAGAACTTTGCTGTCTGAGTAGCCAGAAATCTAGGTGTAGTTGTGGATTCAGACCTCAACCTGAACAGCCATATCAAGACAATTACAAAATCAGCCTACTATCACCTGAAGAATATATCAAGGATTAGAGGACTTATGTCGCAACAGGATTTGGAAAAACTTGTCCATGCATTTATCTTCAGCAGACTGGACTACTGTAACGGTGTGTTTACAGGTCGCTGTAAAAAATCCGTCAGAAAGCTGCAGCTGAAGATTGAAGACCTTTCTGTTTGCTGCTGCCTTTAATTGAACCACGTTCGATTAATATATTAATCCATTTCCTGCATTTCTGCATTTTACTACTGCATTTTATTTCTTACACTGTTTTTTAATTGTTTTTGAAATCTCCATTTATTTTGCCTTGTGTTTTGATGCTTTTAATGGTTTTATGTGAAGCACTTTGAATTACCTTGTTGTTGAAATGTGCTATACAAATAAACTTGCCTTGCCTTGCCTTGAGTCTGCATTTGGGTCCGTGAAACACCCCACATCACAACACACACACAGAACACAGAGACGAGCTGAGGTCACAGCGGAGCCGTGACAGCTGCTCTAACTTGTTAAAGGAACAGTGTAGAACATTTAGAGGGATTAATTGACAGAAATGGAATATAATATTCATAACTATGTTTGCATTAGTGTGTAATGACCTTAAACTAAGAATCTACAGACAGACAAACCAACATTGGCTCTAGAGAGAGCCTTTCATGTTTTTACTTTATCTAAAGGTAGGGATGGGTACCAAAACTCTGTATATAACGAACCGTGGTGCTAAATTACTAAAGATCGGAGTATCCAACGTTGTAGTATGAGGAACATAGAGCTGAGGGAACATAGGGCTGAGGGATGATCATACCTGCAAACTTGTCGCTTTTCGGTGAAATTCACCGTTTTGAATCAAAAAGCTGTCCTCCATGTGAATCGTGTAGATCAGCGGTTCCCAAACTTTTTAGGCCGCGCACCCCCTTCTACATCCCGACCGGGTTCGCGCACCCCCCCCCCCTTAATAAAAAAAAAAAAAGCAACAGAGCCTTTTAAGCCTTTATAGCCGCATAATAATCGGACCAATGAGAGAACAGTTTGCTCGCGCGTGGCATTTGTTTACAAGATTTAGTCTGCTGTTAAATGTTGCAGTGTGAACACAAACCGAACAAAGGAGCAACTGCAACAAAGCAAACGAACTGAAGGTGTGAAAACGCCCTGAAACACTGCAACAAAGTTTCAATAACTTTCAGTGACACAAGGCGTCACTTTTAAAGAGCAATACGGATGGCGAGCACACACGCACAGGCTCAGAGGCAGATTATCACATTTAATTTACAATTAATGAGCGACTAATGTAGCCAGGATGTCTTCGGACAAAGCATCGATGCGGCGCGACACAGTGTTGTCGGACAACAGGATCATGTCCAACTTTTTTGCTTCTTTCTCCCCAATCATACATTCCACCATCTCTCTGGCAGCTGGCGAGCTCACGTCTTCGGCGATTGTGTGCGGTAGCCCCTTTCTCGCTATTCTGTAACCAGATATGAAGCCCGTAGTGCGTCATTTATAGACCAACACATGAATGAGACTCCAGTTGTTTTTGGCTGTTTTGTAACTCCTCCAATTTCGACATAAAGGGCTTTTGACTTGCACTGGCATGCTTGGTGTTCAGGTGGCGACGTAAATAAGAGCTTCAGACTGTTAGCCAGAACCTCACTGCACACCACGCACTGTGGCTTTGGGGAATCTGCGTTGCCAATCCAAGTGAAGCCCAGACACAGATACTTTTCATCATATTTCCTCTTTTTTTCCCAGTCTGCGCCGTCTCATCTTCCTCTGACTCTGGCTCGATTTCTTCTCCCCCCAACGCACCTCTCCGTTCCCCTCGCCTCCGATTCCTCTCTCTCTCTCTGTCCCTCTCCTCTTTTACGACTGATAGCTTCAGATGTCCCACCTGACAGTTTTTAAATTAAAATTACATTTTTTTTTATATTTAATATTATTACACCATCAGACCGCCATTACACTTTTCCTCTCGCGCACCCCCTAGAGGCAGCTCGCTTCCCCACTTTGGGAATCCCTGGTGTAGATCCATAGAGGTTTTTATGGGGGGGGGGGGGGGGGTCAACTGGCCAGCCAGCGTTTCTCAGATTGGAGTCATACAAGGAGAAAAGGTGATGTCGTGATCTTCGCAATGAAACATCTTTGATGCGACGAGTCTTGGCCAATCACGATGTCTACAGCGTCTTCATTTCCCTCCATTACAGTTTAAGTTCCGTTATGTTCCGTTACAGTTCAGACTTGCTGGGTTACGTTAACGTCCACTGCATGCAAAACTTCATCGACTGTTAACGTTCGTCATTATCGAAATGTAGGTGGAAAAAAACATAATGTTATGAAACATGCAGCCCCCCGTGTTCCAGTTCAGTTCACGCGGTCACTCGTTGACGTTAAACCCGAACACCGGCGCATCTGGTGGCAGGTTGTTTTTTTAACTCAAAGTAGAATGAGGCGATTTCGTGGTCATAATAACATTAAAGATAACAAAAAGTGAGGCCCAGATACTGACGAGATGATGAGGTCAAAGAGCTTCAGGAAGAGGAGGCTGGTTGTGTAATGCAGCTTGACGCAGGGCTGAGCTGTGAGTGGAGCTGGGCCTGGATAAAGGTGGACAGATGTGAAGGGAGAGCAGTGCTGCCTTTAATTGAACCACATTCAATTAATATATTAATCAATTTCCTGCATTTCTGCATTTTACTCCTGTATTTTATTTCTTACACTGTTCTTAATTGCTGTTAAATCTCCTTTTCTTTTGCCTTATGTTTTGATGCTTTTAATGGTGTTAAAAGGACTGCACAATATATCGCCATTTCCTCCGGGACCGAGTTTGTGCAAGGCGTACACTATAAAACGCAGATCGGCAGAGATCTTTTCCAGACGTAGTTTGTGTGCGAGTAATTGCAGAATTGCGGCAGTGTATGGTTGATTGCGTGCAGCGTAATGTCTCAGGGAGACATCGATTCAAATTTAGAAAGTGCACAATATGTCGCCATTTCCTCCGGGACCGAGTTCGTGCAAGGCGTACACTATAAAACGCAGATCGGCAGAGATCTTTTCCAGACGTGGTTTGTGTGCGAGTAATTGCAGAATTGCGGCAGTGTATGGTTGATTGCGTGCAGCGTAATGTCTCAGGGAGACATCGATTATTCTTTCAATGTATGTTTTAAATCTCCTTTACTTTTGCCTTCATGCTTTTAATGGTTTCATGTGAAGCACTTTGAATTACCTTGTTGTTGAAATGTGCTATACAAATAAACTTGCCTTGCCTTACAGCTTCCTGCTGTCACAGTATTTTAAATACATTGATAAGGCAGGGTATGCTAAATGCAGCCTCTGTTCCAAGGATATGAACTACAGCAACAAGGGCTCACATGCCCTCTCATCACACTGTTCACAGCCTTCACTGTAATGACCACAGCCAGTGTACCAACAGTCCCAACAATCCCACGTTGCCCCCAAGAGCCCTGAAGTAATGAGGGTTAAGGTGCCTGTACCTTCATTTCAGTGGGTTGCTAATGCAGAGGTGTGTATAGATTACAGCTATTATTTTACTCTTGATAAGGTACTTTAGCCAGAGTAGATTATCATTTTCATTTAAATAATTGAACTGGATTGAATGCATATTAATTGCAAGTAGAAGATAGGCCACAATTCTTTACACAAAGCTTTAGAGTAACAGTGGAAGTTAATATGAAGCCATACAGTGTTCAATGAAAACTAATCACTATATTTGTACAGGCGATGGTTCTCGCTACTCTTGCATATCTTTATTTTTATATGACTAAAACGTTTGAAAATGAGACCTTGGTCTCAATTGATTTTGTCTAAATATAAGTTAATAATAATAATAATAATATTGATTTGAAAAACTAACTCGAAAATTTCGCAGGAAATTTTGACAGTGTGACTTCTACTGCCCGTTGCAATATATATACACGGCAATGTTACCGGTAGTATCTAAGCATGTATTTTCAAGGTACACCACATGCTCTGTGTTTCATTCAACATTGTAAGCCCCCTTCCCACCGCACCCACCCCAAACGGGTCGTACCTTCTTTGTTTTGAATTAATTGCATTAAAATATATAAACTCTATAAAATATTAGTTTTTTATATATATATATATATAATTTTATATTAGCTAGTCTGCTGTTACCAAAGTGCATCCTATGGACCACTTTAAACTGAATGAGATGTATTCACCCTATTCAGTACATCCACCCACCAATTCTCTGTCAGGTTCATGTTCAACTCACTTTCCCATTTGGTTTTGATTATAGAAGAGGTATCTATTGTAGTTATGATCTGGTTGTAAACTTTAGAGATCAGTCCCTTCTGAGTTGGAGTTCATTCTGTTCACATGATATCTATCACACTTCTGTTCATCCTGATAGAGGATCCTCCTCTGTTGCTCTCTCTAAGGTGTCTCCCTCTTTTCTCCCTGTTAAAGGGTTTTTTGGGGAAGTTCTTCCTGTTCTGATGTGAGGGTCCGGGACAGAGGATGTCACATGTGTACAGATTGTAAAGCCCTCTGAGGCAAATTTGTGATTTGGGGCTGTACAAAATAAATTGAATGGAATTGAAAATAGAGACAGACCAAAACCACGCGGCGTCCCCTGAAGAGGAGTTCCCACGTTCATGTAACACATCAGTTGCCCTTATGGAATGTTAATGAAATGAAGTCGGATTTTAGAAATGACATGTGAGAGGCATCATTATACGTATAATGATGCCTCTCACATTTAATTTCACTTCATATCACACGTTACTTTGCACTTATATACTGTCTTTATCATAAACCCCGGAGCACAGAGGAGAGACCGAACTACCGACACTTGTGCTCAGCTGACGATGTTTTCATCAGTTGTAAGATAACGTCAAATAGCGTCAAAGAAAGAGATGGTGTAAACTAGCAATGATTTATAAATCGTAATATTTTTTGGCGTAAGTGCCTTTCCTCCTTTCAACGTACGCAAACAATTAGTGTGGATCCTACACACTGTTTTATAAATGAAACCAGGCCTTTTGTTTACAGAGTGGGTTTAATTCTGTAAACAATGTTCCAACCTTCTTTAATATCCAGCATTTATCAAACGTACTAACTACTAAATGATCATCAGAATGGTCCTCATCTTTCAGGAGTCTTAGCAAAATGATTAACTTATATTGAAGCTACCTAGCACAGTTTCTGTTTCGTCCACATTCTTATTCTATATTTTATTCTGCATATATTCTGTTAATAACTCTGCACTTCACTGCTTTTTGCACTTCTGGTTAAATGCTTAACTGCATTGTCGTTGTAGTCTCTTATTCAAGCCCTGCATTAATTAGTTTGACACTTTTTCACTATTGTTTTGCTGTTGTTGCTGTATATTATCTTCACTTGATTTTAGTTGTATTGCATTTAATGCTTTTATTTATACATTGTATGTCTACACGTAAATGTTATAATCAATAAATAATGATGAAATGTATTTATTAATTAAGTTATTCCCACTATATGGTCATGTACCTGCATTACAAACAATGACGGACAATGACCATGAATGTCATTTGCTTGCTGTTTTTTTCATTCTTTTCTAGATGAACACATTTTGCTTCATTTTTTCTTCTTGCCTGTCTCTCTTTTATGTCTGTATTTTTTTCACAGAATAAGTCGCAGACCCTAGCTGGAACTGACCCTTCGCTAATTCCCACCCCTGGAACGCAGAATGGCCAATCACAGCGTAGCATCGACCAGCTGTCTGCCGACAACTATCAGTCTCTGCTCTCATGTAGTGGTTTCAGATTGTGTTTCATTTTCATATGAAGATAAACAGCCTGGTTAAGTAAATATATTTGTTCTTACCTTCTGTAATACTATATTCCGGACACCGAGTTTTGTCCACCGTCACCGTGAGTTCAAAAAGAAAGTGCGCGTTACAAACCGGATGTGTAAGTAACTCAGTCAGGAGAGCTTTACGTTAACTCGCGCGTCACTAAATGCCATGGCAACAGACGCGACCGAGGTTACTTAAGGCCTCAGAACTTTCTGATCGCTCACTCTGCACTTGGACCGGAGAGCCGACTCTTTGAGTTTTTAACTTCTTGAGAAAAGCTACTTGATACGAACCTTGTTGGAGAACTGAACTACTATCGCTGGACAACAGAAGCGCCTGGGAAAGACCTTCATAATACATAATCAAACTGGGACACACTGCGACCCTGAGTGGGTTTATTTTCACAGTTGAAACATGAGTTATTGGAGAAAAAACATCTGCTCCTTTTACTTCATCATATTACATCAAATATGTCTTGAACATTTAACATTGAGATGCGCTTTGCTCGTTGCTGTGGTATTTTATTTTGGAGGGACAAGAGAGCGATCTGACTGTACGGGACTGCATCTGCACGTGCTGCGTCCAGCACGACACCATCTGCACTATGTTTGATATTATTGTTAAAATATTAAAAGGCACAGCCTCTTGTGTGTTGGTGACACTTGTAGTGCGGTCATAGTTAGTTTATAGATGTCGTTTTTTCTAATTTAATCTTTGATTATTGCTCAATGTAATCCAGAAATATTTCATGTTATGAGAAATCCTTAGTTTTAATTTTCCCCTCTCAGCGCATGTGAACCCCTTCGCCTTCATACCAGTACTTCCTCCACTCGAACCTCCTGCACCAGAACCGATCATCGGGATCTTGTTCCCCATCAACGAGGGAGTGGAAGGTGAGTTCCAGGATGGTGATGATCAGCTCTTCCCTGCAGGTCAGTGGCCTTGGCACATTGCTGACGAGGAGGAAGGAGGCATCAGGTATGTAGAAGAGGAAGAAGAGGAAGTCTTCATGCTCTTCCCCATCGACGAGGTAGTGGAAGGTGCGTTTCAGGATTGGGATGAGCTCTTCCCTGCAGGTCAGTGGCCTTGGCACATTGCTGACGAGGAGGAGGGAGGCGTCAGGTATGTAGAAGAGGAAGAGGAAGAAGAGGACCCTCTCACCCAGCAGTTACCAGCTCTGGGTGTCTTGGAGAAGTTGCGACGGCTGCGTCCCTCTCCCGCTGACCATCGTCTCTCCCTCTCTTTTGGTGTGGAGCATCCCGAAGAGGCTCTGCCCCCGGTCTTCCAGGGGTCAGAAGAGTCCAGCAAGAGGAGCAGGGAAGTCTGAAGAGGCAGAGGAACGGTGAAGACGACCAAGAGGACGCAGCACCCTCCACTTCAGGCCTCGGCCCCTCCACAAAGAAGAGCCGGACAGATGACGACAGACAGTCTCCACCCTCCACTCCAGGCATCGGCTCCCCCTCACACAGAAGATACTGGCAGTGGGCTGAAGACAGCGACTCGGATTGAGACAGACAGGCTGTTTGTTGCAGGATTGTGAAACCTTTGTGTCTGGTAGGACTGATAAAGCACCAGACAGCCTTCCCTCGCGTCTGGCGGGGTTGGCGATAGGTAGCATCCTGCAGCAGGGCTTTTAAATATCTCTTTTATGGATTTTCCTTTTAACTAATTGTTGATGCTTGGAGAAGATGCGACAGCTGCTTCGTGGTCCCTTTCCCGCTGGCCAACGTCTCTCCCTCCCTTTTGGTGTGGAGCATCCTGAAGAGGCTCTGCCCCCGGGCTTCCAGGGGTCAGAAGAGTCCACCAAGAGGACCAGGGAAGAGGACCGCATGGAGCAGGAAAGTGTGAAGAGGCAGAGGAACGGTGAGGACGACCAAGAGGACGCAGCACCCTCCACTTCAGGCCTCAGCTTCCCCTCACACAGCAGATACTGGCAGTGGGCTGAAGACAGCGACTCGGATTGAGACCGACAGCCTGTTTGCTGCAGGATTGTAAAACCTTTGTGTCTGGTAGGACTGATAAAGCTCCAGATAGCCTTCCCTTGCGTCTGGCGGGGTTGGCGATAGGTAGCATCCTGCAGCAGGGCTTTTAAATATCTCTTTTATGGATTTTCCTTTTGAGTAATAGTTGATGCTAGATGCAGAAACTAGAGGTAAGTTAACAGTGAATGCCTGTTATTCTGTTGTGTATTTTTATTCATAAAGTCTAGATGTCTTTACCAGACAAAGGTAAGTCAAGACTTAATAACAACATTAACACAGTTAATTAACAGTTATTCAAAGATTGTTCACTTTACTCACTCTCTCTTTTTTATAGTTAGGTGAAGGTGGCTGAACCAGACAGCGGTATGGTAAAAATTACTAACGTTGAGAAAAAGTCTTTTACTCAGGTATCGATGGCTGTAACACAGGACGCAACATCCAGGATCTCCTAGACCAGGGATTCCCAAAGTGGGGTGCGCGAGCTGCCTCTAGGGGGTGCGCGAGAGGAAAAGTGTAATGGCGGTCTGATGGTGTAATAATATTAAATATTTAAAAAAAATGTAATTTTAATTTAAAAGCTGTCAGGTGGGACATCTGAAGCTATCAGTCGTAAAAGAGGAGAGGGACAGAGAGAGAGAGAGGAATCGGAGGCGAGGGGAACGGAGAGGTGCATTGGGGAGAGACCGGGAGAAGAAATCGAACAGGAGTCAGAGGAAGATGAGACAGAGGAGACCGGAAAGGAGGAAGGGATAGCACAGACAAATCGGGAGCACATCGGCCCATCGCGGAGTCAAGGTGAAAAAAGAGGAAACGAGAGTGAGCATCAGACTGGGAAAAAAAGAGGAAATATGATGAAAAGTATGTGTGTCTGGGCTTCACTTGGATTGGCAACGCAGATTGCCCAAAGCCACAGTGCGTGGTGTGCAGCGAGGTTCTGGCTAACAGTCTGAAGCTCTTATTTACGTCGCCACCTGAACACCAAGCATGCCAGTGCAAGTCAAAAGCCCCTTACATATTTTAAATCGAAATTGGAGGAGTTACAAAACAGCCAAAAACAACTGGAGTCTCATTCATGTGTTGGGTCTATAAATGACGCACTACGGGCTTCATATCTGGTTACAGAATAGCGAGAAAGGGGCTACCGCACACAATCGCCGAAGACGTGAGCTTGCCAGCTGCCAGAGAGATGGTGGAATGTATGATTGGGAGGAAAGAAGCAAAAAGTTGGACATGATCCCGGTGTCCAACAACACTGTGTCGCGCCGCATCGATGCTTTGTCCGAAGACATCCTGGCTTCATTAGTCGCTCATTAATTGTAAATTAAATGTGATAATCTGCCTCTGAGCCTGTGCGTGTGTCCTCGCGATCCGTATTGCTCTTTAAAAGTGACGCCTTGTGTCACTGAAAGTTATTGAAACTTTGTTGCAGTGTTTCAGGGCGTTTCACACCTTCAGTTCGTTTGCTTTGTTCTGATTCAGGGATTAATATGATACAATGTTGCAGTTGCCTTTGTTCGGTTTGTGTTCACACTGCAACATTTAACAGCGGACTAAATATTGTAAACAAATGCCACGCGCGAGCAAACTGTTCTCTCATTGGTCCGATTCTTATGCGGCTATGAAGGCTTAAAAGGCTCTGTTGCTTCTTTTTTTTTTTTTTTTATTAAGGGGGGGGGGGGGTGCGCGAACCCGGTCGGGATGTAGAAGGGGGTGCGCGGCCTAAAAAGTTTGGGAACCGCTGTTCTAGACAACAGAGATTATGTGTTCACTCTGGACCACAGGACCAGATGAGAAGGATGGAGGACCACAGGACCAGATGAAGAGCGGCGGTCTCCTTTCTTTCAGTGGACTGAGTAAGTAATCCCTCACTAAGACTGCAGAAGTATCAGTAATACGATTCCATCATTGGAGGCCAGATTCAACACAACAATGTAAAGGTCGTATAGTAGAGTTAAAAGTATTCATCTCTTGTGTTTGTGTCTCACAGGGCAGGACTCCTCCGTGCTTTTGTCCCACTCCTGGAGCAGCTGAGAGTGGACGTCTTCCAAACCATCATCCCAGGAAGACCCAGACCCACCACTGAACCACTCTCAGCACCCCAGTGAGTCTGAGACCCAGTGAGTACGGTGACGTCCTCCCTGCCCCTCCCCCCTCGACACCACCCGCTCCACCCACCAGCCGAGAGGACGAGGAGCGTCCCGTCCCCACCGGCACAGAGGACGTAGTTTGTCTCCGTCTGCTTCTTCTGTGCTGGTGGGTTTGGGAAGCTCCTCACACACACACAGGAAGCTGTCAGCAGCTCTTTGCATCTGCTCACAAGTCAAGAAGGAGACGGATGCATTTGTCACATAGAACACTGTATGTATACTGTTTATTTGTGTGGTTATCTCTAAACAAGAGATAACCACAAAGCATTGCCATGGAGACCTTATGGGAAGGATGCCCCCGCCTAACGACAGCCAAAAGGAGGAGTCTCCAACCTCATCATCAGGGACCGCCTTTGCCTCCGATCTCCCATTTTCCCCACCCTTCCTAGACACGGAGTCTTTACCTCCCTCCCCAGCTATTTCGGGTCCATACTTTGGATCGCAATCCTCTCTCACACTCTCCCCATCCTCCCCCCACCTGGAGTTCACTGACAACATGAAAAAGCTGGTCATTGCTGGAACCAAACACACACCTCTTCACACTCCCCGACGGCTCTACAACCGTCCGCTGTCTCCCCTACCTGATAAAGGAAATAATTGATATCTTCTGGGTCCAGGCTACAAGGCTAATGATACCAATGACTCTCTCCAGGAAAAGTCGGGGCCCTGTATGCAGCTAGCCGTTTCAATTCCTGTCTTGCAAGTTTATAGAAAGGTGAGGCTGCGAAGAAACAATAGTAAACATGCAAACTTATCAAACTTAACATACATTCCTCGTCAGCCTGTCCAAATAAATTGGGCAAAGAAAGCTTTACCCACATTAAACTTAACTTTATTAAATGTCAGGTCTCTGTCAGGAAAAACATTTTTAATCAATGATTTTATTGTTAGGCACAAACTGGACATTTTGTTTTTAACTGAAACTTGGTTAAATCAAGATAACAGTGCAGCTGTTCTTATTGAATCAACACCTCACAACTTCACTTTCATGAGTGAAACAAGAGTGCATAAGAAAGGAGGTGGAGTTGCAGTTTTATTTAATGATTCTCTTCAATGCAAGCAGATGCCCTTTGGTCATTTTAGTTATTTTGAATATGTGGCTCTGAATTCCACTCAAGCTTTATTCCTAAACATTTACAGACCGCCTAAATATTCTGCAACCTTCTTTGATGAGTTTACTGAACTGCTGTCTGTAATCTGTATTGATTTTGACTGTGTTGTTATTGTTGGTGATTTTAATATCCATGTTGATAATCCCCAGGACAGAGAGTCTATAGAACTATGTGGTGTCCTTGATAACTATGAACTGACTCAGCATGTGACAGGACCCACCTAATTATAACCAAAGGTGTAAACATTTCCAAGGTTGCTGTGACTGATGTTGCACTCTCTGATCATTTCTGTGTTTTCTTTGAGAGTGCAATCTCCTATCACACAAATGTCCAAACCAAGGTTGTGACAAAGCGTTACATCTCTGAAAACACCAGTGAACTATTTATTCAGAAGTTCTCCTCCACACCAGCCCTCTCTTGCCTCTCAGTCAATGAGCTTGTAGATGGCTTCAATTTTAAAGTTAAAAATATTATTGATGCCATTGCACCCACTAAAGTGAAGGTTGTCTCGCTGGTCAAAATAGAGAAACGACAGTGTCGGAAAGCTGAGCGCAGGTGGCGAAAAACGAATCTCCAGGTTCACTGTGACATCTATAAAGAGAGACTTCGCAATTATAATTTGGAACTTAGAAATGCAAGGCAGTCATTCTTCTCTGACATCATAACCAAAAACAAGAACAATACACGCGCCTTATTTGCTACCGTCGACAGGCGTTGCAAACCCTCCAGTGTCGGTAGCTGCTGAACTCCAATCCACCTGGGCATGCAATCAATTTGCCTCCTTTTTTACTGACAAAATTCAGAACATTAGACAAGCAGTCAGTGCCTCCACATCAACCACAGGATATGTGTTGTCCCAATCTAACATCCATTCAAATATCATGACACAATTTCATTCAATCGACCGTAGAAGCCTAGAAGACATCATACAACATCTGAAGTCATCCTCCTGCTGCTTGGATATTCTACCAACACACTTTTTCAAAATATATTTCAAACTGCATGACCACTGATCTTTTACAAATTGTAAACACATCCCTTCTCTCAGGTGTCTTCCCACGAGCCCTAAAAACTGCAGTTATTAAACCACTCCTAAAGAAAGCTAGTTTAGACTCCGCAACGATGAAAAATTATAGGCCAATATCAAACCTCCCATTTTTAAGTAAAATAATTGAAAAAGCGGTTTTCCAACAGCTGACCGACTTCTTGGCCGTAAATAACTGCTTTGATGTTTTCCAGTCAGGCTTTCGACAGCACCACAGCACTGAAACTGCTCTTGTTAAGGTTTTCAACGACATCCACTTAAACACAGACAATGGCAGAAGTTCAGTCTTAGTGTTACTAGATCTCAGTGCTGCATTCGACACGGTCGACCATGCCATACTCCTAGAAAGACTAAAAATCTGGGTGGGACTCTCTGGCACAGCACTTAACTGGTTTGAATCCTACTTGAAGGGCCGAGAATACTTTGTGTCTGTAGCTGATTACACATCAGAGCTGACTAAAATGACATGTGGTGTTCCCCAAGGTTCAATACTGGGGCCTCCTCTGTTCAACATCTACATGCTTCCACTACCTCAGATTATGGAAAACAACAAAGTGTGTTATCATAATTATGCAGACGACACACAAATCTACATAACTATGTCACCAGGGGACTATAATCCCATACAAGGGCTGGGTAACTGCATTGAACAAATCAACAACTGGATGTGACAGAATTTTCTTCAATTAAACAAAGATAAAACAAGTAATTGTTTTTGGTACCAAGGACAAACAATTGAAAATCACAGCTCAGCTTCAGTCACTGATGTTAAAACCCACAAACCAAGCCAGAAATCTAGGTGTAGTTATGGATTCAGACCTCAACCTGAACAGCCATATCAAGGCAATTACAAAATCAGCCTACTATCACCTGAAGAATATATCAAGGATTCGAGGACTTATGTCTCAACAGGATTTGGAAAAACTTGTCCACGCATTTATCTTCAGCAGACTGGACTACTGTAACGGTGTGTTTACAGGTCTCTGTAAAAAATCCGTCAGAAAGCTGCAGCTGATTCAGAACGCTGCAGCTCGAGTCCTCACTAAGACCAGGAGGGTGGACCACATCACTCCAGTTCTGAGGTCTTTGCACTAGCTTCCTGTCCAACAAAGAATTGACTTTAAAATCCTGCTGTTGGTTTACAAAGCACTGAATGGTTTGGGACCAAAATACATCTCCGATCTGCTACTACCTTATGAACCATCCCGACCCCTCAGGTCGTCTGGGACCGGTCTACTTTCTGTTCCCAGAGTCAGAACTAAACATGGAGAAGCAGCGTTCAGTTTTTCTGCTCCACATATCTGGAACAAAGTCCCAGAAAGCTGCAGGTCTGCTGAGACCCTCAGCTCATTTAAATCAAGATTGAAGACCTTTCTGTTTGCTGCTGCCTTTAATTGAACCACGTTCAATTAATATATGAATCAATTTCCTGCATTTCTGCATTTTACTACTGCATTTTATTTCTTACACTGTTTTTTAATTGTTTTTGAAATCTCCTTTTCTTTTGCCTTGTGTTTTGATGCTTTTAATGGTTTATGTGAAGCACTTTGAATTACCTTGTTGTTGAAATGTGCTATACAATGCCTTGCCTTATTTACAGAGTAGCACAATACAAATAAATGTGTGACAAACTTTCTAAATATGTCTTTGTATTGGAAACAATATGATATTTCTAATGTAATTCAAAAATGCCAATGTATGACAATTAACATCCATAAATATAGTGCAAGTGATAATTTAATATCTTTTTGATTTTCATTTGACTCAAAGACATTACTGTTGGTACTGTTAAGTATTGATAATCATAATATTACATGTTGATATAAATAAAATGGTGAAAGCTTTAGATTACGGCCGGCAACGTGCAGCATTATTCTTCCCAATTGAATTCAAACTAAACCATAAATAATTGAAATCTTAATGATAACGTAATGATACATACTTGTAGCTGCAAGGGAACAAGATGTGATGTTAAAGAATAAGGGGGAAACAATGTGGGAACTTAATGAATTATTATCATGATTATCACTTTTTATAACACTGCTGTAGTTTATTTCAAAATGATCAAATATAATTGACCAACACTGGAGAGCCACAGATGATAACAAAATGAGGAACCACATAGAAAATAACTTCAAGGTACATTTGTGATTTTGCAACAAACAGAGATAGAGGGACAAGAGTCACTTCAATAGGTTTAGCTCAGAGCCCTCATCTGTCTCCTCCACACACCACACCTCCCAAACACCTCCCCCTCTGTCCCCCTGGTGAGCTGCATGGACTCAGAGCCCTCCACTTCTAAGGGCTGCCACCACCAACACTATGACCCTCCCCCCCCCCCCCTCTGTGACGACTGGCCAGGTGAGAAGACAGCTGGAGAGACTCCACCAAGGCAAGGCTGCTGGACCTGATGGCATCAGCCCCAGGGTCCTGAAGACCTGCGCCATCCAGCTGTCTAATGTCCTTCAACACCTCTTCAACCTGAGCCTGAAGCAGGAGGAAGTCCCGGTGCTGTGGAAGACGTCGTGCCTGGTTCCTGTACCGAAGAAGACGACACCATCTGGCCTCAATGACTACCGACCAGTTGCCCTCACATCCCATGTGATGAAGGTGCTGGAGAGGCTGGTCTTGGCCCGCCTCCGGCCGCAGGTGAAATCCTCACTGGACCCTGGACTCTGCAATTTGCATACCAGCCTCATGTGGGGGTGGACGACGCCATCATCTACCTGCTGCAGCGAGCTCAGTCGCACCTGGATGGATCCGGTGGCTCTGTGAGAATCACTTTCTTTGATTTCTCCAGTGCATTTAACACCATCCAACCAGTGCTGCTGAGTGAGAAGCTGCGGGTGGTGGGGGTGAACGCGTCCACCGTCTCCTGGATCACTGACTACCTCACGGGCAGACCACAGTTTGTCCGACTGGGCCGTGTGCTGTCTGATACGGTGGTCAGTGATATTGGAGCCCCACAGGGAACTGTTCTGTCTCCCTTCCTGTTCACCTTGTACACCACTGACTTCCAGTACAACTCGGGGTCATGCCATCTGCAGAAGTTCTCTGATGACTCTGCAGTGGTCGGGTGTATAAGGGACGGACGGGAGGAGTACAGGGCAGTAGTGGTTGACTTTGTGGAGTGGGCCGGTAGAAATCACCTGCGTCTGAACGTGGCCAAGACCAGAGAGATGGTGGTCGACTTCAGGAGGAAGACGATAGATCATTGAAACATTTGAGTCATTGCACAATATCAAAAATGATGATATGACATGGTCATCTTGTCATATCACACTTACTGATAGGTCTGTCATTCAAAGTGCAGGCAGCCAAAAGAACACATTCCCCATTACTCAAATTCTGAGAGAGTTCAGTGACAACATTGATAATCCTGCAAGTTCAATGTCAATCGTTCGGCTGTCCTCGATGGAGCAGTTCGGGGGTTCAGACGGCTCTCCTATGACCCGAATATAAAGATACTTTTATTTATCAAAAATAGTGTCTTTCACATATTTTAATCAAACATCAAATACCAACATAACATGAAATAAATACTGTAAAATATATCTCTAAACCAAGTGTGCAATTTATCCTTTAACTGAGAATAAATGACTGTAACGTAATCCAAAATACCCATCGTCAAGAAAACAGAAGTTAACAACAAAATCACAAATAAAAAGACGAATAACCAGTATTGAGGTTTCAGAATACAACTAACTGAATACCCTTCCGCTCACGCCTCCCTTTTCAGTGTGTGTGCTCCTCCTCAGTGCACGTGTTCCTGTTTTCAGTGTGCACGTCTACCTTTTCAGTGCATACGTCCCATTTTTTCAAGGCAAGGCAAGGCAAGTTTATTTGTATAGCACATTTCAACAACAAGGTAATTCAAAGTGCTTCACATAAAACCATTAAAAGCATCAAAACATAAGGCGGTTGTAGTGGTTGTGTGCTCATTTTCAGAGCTAGTTTGAACATTTTCAGTTCGTTTGGGCACATTTTCAGTGCTCCGCAGCGTTCTAATGTCCTTCAGGTTGTTTGTCAGTAAGTGAACGTATCACCTTCCATATGCACTTCAGTGCTGGTGTCGGAAATTTGAGTGTATAACTGTGTGTTTAGAAGTTATAATAAAAGTGTTTAATGATTTATATTTAAGAATTCATAATCATAAGTGTTTTGGAAATGCATAATTAAGATAAGCATAAAGTGTTTTAGGGCTAGATGGAGAATTTGAGACTTGAAGCTTTTGCCAAAAGTTGCGAAGTCTTATCTTTTATGTGGAATGCTTATCATAGAAGGGTTAAGCCATAAAAGACAGTCATTGAGTGTATTTAGAAGAAGTAAGGGACAGATAGATTTCTAGACAGGTCATGCCCGTGCGAGGGTCCTGCGAGAAGGAGGAGCCAGCTGGATTTAGCCAATAGGAACTTTGTGGGATGTTTTTCAACTATGTAAGGCGGGGGAGAAAGAACTACCGGTCTCTTGCTCCGGTTCCACTGTGTGTGTGTAACGTTTTCGGGGTGAGCGGGTCATATTCGATGTAACTGTAATAATGTACTTCACAATGCGACTGTTTTAGCTTCAGAAGTGTTAAATACTTTTGTTTACAATTGAAACCGACTGACTCTTTGGAAAGGCTGGTCTCCCACAGTTTAAGAGGCTCTCGAACTCACACTGGCTTCCGCAAGGTTTAAATATATATTTTTTCTGGAGGGAATTATGTACTGTGAATTACTGCCAACGTGCTCTCAGTCACCGGTGAGCAGCTCCACTGCTAAGAGTGACTGATTCGGTCGACTCTAAGTCACCGCAGTTACATTCTGCAGACGTTGGAGGCATGGCCTTTGGGAGTGGGCTCTGGAGCCTGGAAGCATTACATTGATTGAACTAGGGGTGTCAAGTCAAACAGGGGTTTTCTTTTATGTAAATACAAACAATATAAATAACTGAAAGGAATTTAAACTAATGGTAAATAAAATAAGAAATGAGGCCATCAGTAAAGTGACTGATACTGACTGTGTGAGTGTTCGGAGGGAAAGCAGGGCGGAACCAATCTGCCTGGAGGTGTATATAACCAGTGACGCAGTAACACACGGTGTCGCTGAAAATACCGTCCGGAAATTGGACAAGCAAGTACCAGCGGAGATCGTATCGAGTGGAGATCTGCGGCCGTCACTGCATGACTGACGAGTCGGAAAGGTCTGGAGAGGCAGCCGATAAGAGAGCGGACACTGCGTAAACAACTAACGGACTTGTACCCCAAACCGGACAGTTTTTAGCTAATGTTTCAATACAATTCACTTACAATGTTGATAAAAATGATCGTGTAATGTTTTCAGTTGATTTAATGGTGTTAAACTGAAGTTAAACTTCGTACCTTTCAAACGAAATATTGTTGTAATTATTACAGTTAGCTTTGCCTTTACCAGAGTCGTTAAAACGATGCTAACACCGGTGAATTAGCCGTGCACTGCTCTTGGCCTAATCCGTACGGACTTCTATCCTCGTTGTAAACACTGGCTGCTGCTGGTTTTTCGGGGATATTCGCTTGTTCCAGGGTCGCAAAAATGACCATCAATGCTGTCAACACATCCGGGACCGTAGTTCTGTCCTTCACAATAAGATATCACGCTTCAACAACTCCAAATGATGAAATAAAAGCTCCTTAATTTCCGTTCGAGCTGTTTAAGCGTCGCCCGAGCGTTCTTTCTGCTTTCTCTCATCAAAGTGACTTTCCTATAGTATTTAGACATATAAACGTCCATATATATTCATGAAATTTGACACATAGATTATTTGACATGTATGAATTAATATTATTTACATTTGGTTGGCGATCGCCGAAGATAATGACCGGAATGGGCGTCACGACGGAATCGTTCGAGACAGGCCAATAGCAGCTAGCGCCGACCGAGGCAGGCCATCGTTACGTTAAGACTTTGAAGATTATGAAGCAAACTGCCGTCCAGTTTGCTAGCATTAGCATTAGCACGTAGCAATCTGCGCTTTACAGCTGCATACACAGATCACCCTTTGTTTGTAATGCCGTTGTTTAATGATTGACTGTCCACAAATGTGTTTTATCTGGTTGTGGTAAATTGTAATAGTAAGAGGTCAAATTATTCACTGTTGGTATTGTAAATATACATGATAGCATTAACTGTGTTTATTAACATCAGGGCATTTTAGATTGTAGGATTTGACACTGGTGCTTTATTTAATCAAGCCGTTATGAAAGCGTTGCCTGTGTAAATTAATTTGTGTATTTAATATGGGTTCCGTTTCTTTTCTATTTAACGTTTTTTTACCTGACTGAAAGAACTGAACAGTGAACAGTGCTAACAGTGCTAAAAGTGCTAAGCTAAAAGGCTAGAAGTGCTAAGCTAAGTGGCTAACTGAACTAAGTGAACTGAACCTACCAAAAATAAAAGGAGGAAAAAGGAAAAGTTGTTTGGTTTTTGAGTGGAATCCAGTTGGGACCTGTAAGAAATTTGAGCATAGAACTGTGTTTAGTAGCTATAAAAGTGTTCAACAATTCATAATTAAGAATTCATAATTTGTCATAATCATAAGGGTTTTGGAAATGCATAATTAAGATAAGCATAAAGTGTTTTAGGATTAGTAGCTAGATGGAGAATTTGAGACATGAAGCTTTTGCCAAAAGTTGCAAAGTCTTATCTATTTTATGGAATGTTTATCATAGAGGGATTAAACCATAACTGACAGTCATTGAATGTGTTAGTAAACTCAGGGACAGAAAGGCAGACAGGCGAATACACTCCTGGAAGTTAGCCAATAGGAATTGGGATAAACGGAAGAGGAGGTGTTTCGAACGGATGTGGGTGGTTTAATTTAAAGTCTTTTTTCTCTCTCACGTGATGGCTCTCAGAGGACGGACGGGTTTTATACCTGAGGAGCTGAGTTGAGTTTTTTGCAAACGGGGTTTTATTGATTTCATGGAAATAGTGTACTTCACTGTAAATACTGTACTTGCATCAGTGGGATTAAATTCCTTTTAATTGTAAACCAGTCTTGGTAGATTTCTTATTGCAGCGTGTCGACTGTACAAAGCAGCCGGACACGTGCTCTGGCCTCCTCGCTGTGGAACAGACTCAAACTTCCACAGACCCTTCAGGTGGACTCGATCCCTTTCAAGTGGGGAAAATGCAGACGTTAAGAACTTAACAGTAAAAAGATGGATAACTTGACAGTAAAAAAACATAACTTGACAATAAAAAAACCAGAAGGCCGGGGAACTGGAAAGTCTTGAGAACCAGGACAAGAAAAACCAGGAGCTTTCAGCTGGAACAGCAGGATCAGGAAACTGGAATCCTGGGGAAGGAAGACAATCAACTAAAGAGACAGGAAAACTGAAGAGTATTACCTTCTCTCCTGAAAGCAACCTGAGGATTGAAATTAAACATGGCGGATCAAGCTACTGGGAAATCAGTAGAACAACTCAAGGTGGAGCGAACCACAGCAAAAAGATTGTTTACACGTCTGGTCAACAGCATCACCAGGACTCATGAGGACATGTCTGAAGAGGAGCTTAGAGACAGTTTCAATAAGTTTAAAATCGAAGCTGAGAAAGTCATGGGATCGAATGAAGATGTGGAGGCTGGATTCATTGCTGGACTGGAGGCGGAGCTAGATAAAGATGAATATGCTGTATTAACTGAACAGCAAAATGCTGACCTAGGAAGGACTTCCAATGAGTGTGAGATGAAATTAAAGGAGACCAGAATTCTGATTCAGGAAGCACTTTGGGAAGATTGAATTGTCAACAGCATTACAGGCAGCAGAGAGAGAGTGTGACCGTGCTGCTGCTGTGCGGCCCGATGGTAACCAGGAGGCATATGAATTCATGCTTAACCACCTGCAAGGACTGGTAAAGACCGCAAAGGAGGTGCACAGTCGGTGGAAACTGTGGATCCCCAAAAGTGAGCAAGAGGACTTTCAAGGCAACTTAAAAGGACTTAAACTCCTCCTTCCAAAGTTGGTCTCCAGAAAGGCGGACTACATACAGGCTAGGAGAGACAATGCTGAAAGATCACTTGGGGCCATGACTTCAAATTACCCCATGCCAACCACCATCAGACTGAAACCTACAGGCCTTCCAAAGTTCAGTGGCAATAAACATGACTTCCACAGGTGGAAAAAAGACTGGGAAGCACTCCAGAAGCAGGGTGAGCCGACCGGTTCAAGGGAGGTGAAAAAGTTTCAACTACTGTCTGGATCACAAAGTCACGAGGGACCGTCACCTTACCACCTATACCACTGCATGTGATATTTTCCGAGTCCTAGAGAACCGCTATGGCAATCAAATTGCTATTGCCATTGAAATAGTGGAGGAGTTGCAGAGAATACCAGCTGTCAGAAGTCATTAGCCACGGAAGATTGTGGAATTAATCCAAGCTGTGGAGAAGGCACTTCAAGATTTGAACGATCTTGGAGACACAGGCGCAATCAAAAATCCTCTGGTAACAAAGTCAATCGAAAGCAAACTTCCAGAAACTCTGAAGAAGGAGTGGCTAGTCTATGTCACTGACAGGACAAATGCAGTAGCACCAGATAATCGATTTTACAGTCTCCTGACATTCCTCAAAGGCCAAGAAAGCGTATATGAGCAGCTCGAGCAACTGAGGGATGAGGAGCCAAGTAGGAAAGAGACCAGTTGGGAGCCAAAACATGCAAGAACCAAGTCTACCAAATCAGACGATGACTATGTAGGGTGTGTAGTCTGTGGTGATGGAAAGCATAAGAAGAAGCTCTACTTTTGCAGACAATTTTGTGCACTGAAGCTGGGAGAGAAGAAGGCTGCAGTAAGAAAGTTGGGAGCATGCAAGAGGTGTCTTGAGGTTCATGATGACGCTTCATACTGCAAAACTGACTTTCTATGTAACAACCAAGACTGCAAAGATGAGCATGCTCCTGAGCATCATTACTACCTGTGCCCCAATGCTGAGGTGAAAAGAAACAGCATGGGTCAGAAAAGGCATAGATATGGCCCAGAGAGAGAGAGAGAACCTGGAGGGAATCCACGAAGGATCAAGAGGAGTTCTTCAACAAACTGTCACCTGAATTGGCAAAAGAATGTTGGGATGTTTTTTCCAACACTGCTTCAAGAGCCTTCAGCACTGTGAGAGATCAACTGAGCCTTCTAGTGGAAAGTGGATTGCAAGAGCTACCAGTAATTATGATGCTTCTCGAGGTTACAGCCAATGCTGGACAAAAAAATCTGACCATCAATTGATTTGGCTTCAAACTATAGAACCCACAAGGCTGCAAGCAGACTGAACCTCAGGAGTGAAGAAATTACTCTCGTCGTCCATGGAGTTGGAGGGATGAAGGTTTGTAAGTGTTTTGCACGGTAGGTCAGGGTATGACGGAAAGTGTTTCACTACAAAGTGATGGCCCTGAAAGTATCTGAAGAAATTTGAACGGTCCAGGCCACATCTCTTACAAAGAGAGTCGAAGCTAGAGAAGTGGTCATCGTCAAAAAGATCCCTGAAACACTTCAGTCCACTTTTTCCCCACTGTGAGAAGGTTTTGTCCACTACAGATGGTGGGAATAGATGATTATTACTAATCGGACCCTGAGCAGAAGCTGTTAGAAATTTAAAGTGAAGACGAAATTGAATCCAAGTTCTAAGAGTAGCAAGGACAATCGGGTTAGAAGAGTGGCTGGACAGTTTTTATCGGAAGAGATGAGTATACCAATGCAGGAAGAGAAGATGAATAGCATGATTGAGCCTCCAAAATGCACCAATCAGTCTCAGGGGCATTAATCCAAAATTATATTTTTTGAATATTAGTTGCCCAATAATAAAAAATAAAATTAGATAAAGCCAGGCCACCTAAGTCCCTTGGGCGTTGGAGGAAGACCTTGCTCACTCGTGGCGACTTACCTGCCCAAATAAAGTTTAAAATAATCTTATCAATAGACTTTAAAAAAGATTTTGGCAAGAATATTGGTAAGCATCTAAACAAGTACAGAAATTTGGGGAATACATTAATTTTTATAGATTGCACCCTGCCAGGTAGTGACAGGGGCAGGTTGCTCCATCTAAGAAGATAATTTTTCATATTTTCAACCAAGGGGTTAAAGTTGGCTGTATGAAGAGAGGCAAGACTGCGGCTTATGTTCACACCTAGGTATTGAAACCCAAACTGGCTAAACGAAAAGGTACTGAAGACTGTTGAATTTGGCAAGCCAAATCGTTTATTGGGTACAATTCACTCTTTTTGAAGTTTAGTTTATATCCTGAGAATGAACCAAATTCCGTCAGAATCTATTTAATTACAGGAGAAGATGCCACTGGGTCATTCACATACAACAAAAGGTCATCTGCGTACAGTGACACACGATGTTCTATCCCACCCCGCCGTACTCCCCGCAAAAGTGGTGATGTTTTCAATGCAATAGATAGTGGTTATATTGCAATTGCAAAAAGCAAGGGGGAAAGTGGGCATCCTTGGCATGTGCCTCTCCTTAAAGTGAAATATGGGGAACGTAATGAGTTGGTGCTGACACACGCTTGCGGAGATGAATATAAGAGTCAAATCCAGGAGCCAAAAACATCACCAAAACCGAATATCTGCAAGACCGTGAACAGGTACTCTCACTCGATTCGGTCAAAAGCCTTTTCGGCATCTAATGAAACAACTGCTTCCGAGACAGTACCTTTCCAATGATTTTTGCATCTACATTGAGAAGTGAGATCGGTCGGTAGGATCCACAATCAGAGGGGTCCTCATCCTTTTTTAGTAAGAGTGTAATGGTTGCTTGTGATAGTGTAGATGGAAGAGTACCCCTAATCAGCGACTCCTGATACATTCCAAGAAGAATTGGAGAAAGCTTGTCTTTAAATTATTTTTAAAACTGCGGTAAAGCCATCAGGCCCCGGAGTTTTGCCACTTTGTATCGTTGTAATTGCTGCTTGGACTTCCTCTCGTTCTACTGCACGATTCAGTTCCGCAATTTTATCTGATTCAAGACAGGGGAAGTCGAGGCCGTCTAAAAATGTTTTCATTGGTCCTTTGGTTAAGGTAGATTCAGAAGTATACAACTTAGAGTAATATGCCTCAAAAACTTTATTAATTTCTTGCGGGCTTGTTTTCAAGTTGCCATGACTATCTTTAATTTCAGGGATCAGTCGTGAGGCTGCTTCCCGCTTTAGCTGATGTGCCAGCAGCCGACTGTTCTTGTCCCCGTACTCATATGACCGGCCACGAGATTACAACAGTAGTTGTTCAGCTTCTTTGGTTGATAGTAAATTAAATTCTAATTGCAGGTTCTCCCTTTTTTTTTAAAGTTCAGGTGATGGATTAGAAACACACTGCTTATCAATGTTGTGAATGGATTCCGTTAAATTTTGTAGTTGTTGCCTCCACATTTTATTAGAGTATGACGTAAAGGAAATTATTTTGCCTCGTAGAAACGCTTTAAGCATTTCCCACAGAAGGGAAAAGGAGACTGTAGGATCCGTGTTAATTTCAATAAAAGTATCTATGGATTTTGCAATTTTATTGCAAAAATCTTTGTCAGAGAGCAATAAGGGGTGTAGCCTCCATAGTGGATGGTCTTTCTGATTTAAGGTGAAGGAGATGTCTCATTGTAGAGGAGCATGGTCCGAGATAATAATGGGTAAATATTCTACAGATTTAACGTAGGGTATGAAAGCTCTGTCTAAAAAGAAGTAATCAATTCGTGAGAAGGAGGAGTGAACATGTGAAAAGAAGGAAAACACCTTCGAGCTTGGGTTTGAAAGCCTCCAAGGATCTACACATCCATTGTCATTCATAAACATTGAAAAAGATTTGGACATTTTAGTGGGAGGAACACTTCTGGAGGCTGAGCGGTCCAGGCTAGGGTCCATTACACAGTTTAGATCCCCTCCAAGTATCAGTTGATGTGTATTTAAATTTGGAAGTGAGGCCAAAAGTATGTTAGCAAAGCCGACGTCGTCCCAGTTGGGAGCGTATACATTAACCAGCAAAACAGGTGTATGGAATAGAGAGCCTGTCACTATCAAGATGTAGACAGAACGCTGGACTTTATTGAGCCAAAGGGACATTTTGATAGCTAGCACAGTTTTCATGAAGTCGCAGATTAAGTTTCAGGAAAATTTTGTGTCTGTTTCAGATTTTATAATGGCTGTGTATTGCGCAACTCGTTAAGCGCTAGAATGAGAGCATAACTGTCAGAGTGGAGCGGAGCAGGAAAATATTCTGTGATTTTTTTTAAACAAATTGCTCCAGCTCCCACAATTTTTACTCTTTATACACCATTTTTGGCCAAAAAGCTTGGAAATGTTGTGCTGTCGCACACCGATGTCTGTGGAATCCAACGGACTTACACATTTGGCTCAAAGAGCCACAGAGCGACATGAACTCCAACCAACTACTCCATTAGACTCCATGTTAAATCTGACCACTCATTTCTCAAAGAAAGCAGACGGTACCAGTTTTGCATATTGCGCTTGAGCTCACATTATTAACACCACAAACATAAAAAACACATCAGCGCGTTTGCCAGTCTTATCTCTCTCACGGTATCCATATTTTATTGATTAGTCTCATGGTTTTGGTATGAAGGGCATATGTTTGACAGGTAGTTTTGTTGAAAATCACTGTTCACTCGCTCTCTTAAGTCTCTCTAACACACATGTGCTCCAATCACCAACATGCACCCAAGCACACAGGGGTTTATATGAGCTCATTAGTGATGTTGATAAACACACAGAGGCACTGAGACACACGCCTCTCCGTGTGTGTGTGTGTGTGTGTGTGTGTGTGTGTGTGCGTTGGTATCTCCGGATTGTGAGGGCTTTTCACCTGTTTACGTACTTACTTTGTGAGGACATGCCGGACTTGTGAGGACAAAGTCCATGTCCTCACAAGTCGCGCACTGTAGAGGCACTTATCAACACGTAACTAACGTCCTCCCGCATTTTCTCCGCATGTCTCAACAACTCGGTTTCACCAGAATTCTAGTGTATGCCAGTGTGTGCCCCCAGTGTATAATTTAGATTTCCACATTTCTTTTTATTTTTTTATTTTCCCGCGAATGTGTATCAGTGTGTCGTCAATCATTGGCTAGTATTAGGCAGACTCTGGTCATTGGCTGTACTCGAAGTCAATCACACACTCTGATCAGTGATTGGCTGTTCTCGAAGTCAGTCAGGGAGATGCTGGTCAGTGATTGGCTTCTGAACCTGCGGTCAGGTTTCGCCCTGACGCTGAAGAAATGAGTCTGGATTCGATGGACGTCTTTTGTGGGCTAATACGGACTTGGAATTAACTTTACCGAACTGGTAAGTGAAAGTTTTAACGATGTATTAACAACTAAATGCATTTAGTGAAGGGCTGTCTTTTCGTTGCTTTGTAAAACAAACGTCTCCACTTCCTCGTGAGCCTGGACCCGGCTCTGCACCAGGTGGAATCAATCCTTAATGTTCAGCTGATTCCTCCGCAAACTTTTACTGCACTGTAAAAGTCTGCGGAGGAATCAGCTGTTATTGGAGCTCGTTGCGCTAGCAGCAACTGGCCAAGCCAGTTAGCTGTAAATGCTTTTCCGAGCTACGACGAGCATCAGTTATTACCGGTATATTCGCTAATGCTAATCGCGGTTAGCATTTCCCCATTGGAGGTAATGTTAAAATTAGCTTAGAAGCTAGCGAGTCGGATTTAGATAGATAAGTACTTTATTCATCCCCAGGGGGACATTTGTATGTTACAGCAGCAAGACACACCAAAAAGCAAAGTAACAGAGTAACCAAAATATTAAGTATTAAAAATAATATCCATTAGAAATAAGACGTCTTAATTAGTGACAGCTGATATGACTTAAGCCCGGTGACGTTCGTCAGCCCGAGCATTCATAATTATTGTGAGGAATAATTAACATGGACATGTGATCAGACAGTCTCTTCACATATATTATTATTATTATTATTAAAAGGTGATCTGTGAAACTTTGTTTTTCAGGAAGTTTGTATCAAACAATATGCCCCTGTTAATTATCCAACTTTGAAACCTAATTTAATTATTGCTATCCTCACTATAAATACAGATTGGTTTAGTACTGCAGACTCAGCATGTTCTCTGGAAATTATTGCAGCAAAGATGGCGGCGAGAAGGAGAAGAAAGACTCCTGATCGGGATGCCATGGACCATATCATTCTGGCCAGAGACAAATCTTTTCTGGAAGGAAAATTCATTGACACATTTAAAGGTAAGTCTTTCATCTCATATTGTTTGGACATCACTGACATCATAGTTAACTCACAGTTTTGTACATGTTGTCAATTGACAAGTTACTATTAACCAGTGGCGGGCCGTGCATTTTATACCTGGGCCTTCACTGCTGTCCTGCAGCTGAAACACAGCTACGGTTATTATTTGTTTCATGTTAAAATGAAGCTCAACACCTGTAAATACACTAACTGCAGAGAATACGACGATTCAGTCACGGATATTCTCATCTCTGCGAGCGCCGAATTCACAATGCTCCGCTAGTTCGTACAAAGCCCTGATAAAAGTCTCAGCTTTCTCTCCCGGTATTTGCACGCGCAGATGGAAACATGCACGTTCGTGTATTACATTCCTTCTCGGCACAAAGTACTCATTGAACTTTCCAAGCACCCGAACAAAATCATCTCTTATGTCCATCTTCGGGAAATGCAAACAAACGGAAGATGTTCTCCGACTCGCTTCCCATAGCGTATATCAGGCTGTTCACCTGCACGGCACCATCTTCTTTGTCCAGCTTGGTGGCGGTTCTGAATCTCACAAAACGCTGCTTCTACTCCGGCCATTCTCCTGGCTTATTGAAGGAAAAGTTTGTCGGGGGATTGAACTTTGTCATGTCTCCGCTTTCACTTCTGACACCATGTAAATCAATACAATAGAGGCTTCTTAGTTTGCTCAGCTGGTTTTAATGGATCACTGTGTCTCACTTTACATACATCTGGAACTCCCGTATAAACCCCAGTATATGCGCATTAGACTACCGTATATGACAGTACCCGCCTATGAGTGCTTTTGGCCGGCGGAAGGGTTCATGGCAGCACCCCCGCTGCTCGTTCAGGACAGTGCAGAATGTACGAGCTTTAACGTCACAGTCAAAACACCAGAAAAGTCTCCAATAACACCAGAAAAAGTCGCTAGATTTGTCGCAAGTAGCTTTTGACAAAAAAAAGTAGCCATGAGGGTTTGGAAAGTCGGCAAGTTGCCAGCACTGGCTAAATATGTCCCCAGAGCAACATTGGACGTAACAATAATTCCTATCGCATATAAAACCAAACAAAAATCCATCTTCATAAAAACAAGTTGTAAAAATAATAATATATAAACAAGCATATTAAAGCTACTGCAGATGTAAAAACAAACGCATTTAACTTAGCAGAGCTGCTGTTCACTATCTAAAGACAAAGTGCATCCTCCTTTCTTTGTTAATACAGAGTTTAATCTCACGGTTGTTCAGTACATCCGTGTGTTTTAGTTCCAGTAAGAAGTCCTTCTCCGTTCATGGACGCCAGTGAAGACAGTGGAGTCTCCCAGTTGTATTTCTTGAATACGTTTTAATGCGTTTGAGGCTGAAGATGTCTGCTCACAGAGGCAGCAGATTTTGGGATTGTCACCGCCCCACACGTCACGCTAGCCCACTGACCAATCACGTACTTGTAGGCCAGCTAGCAGCTCTGACACGTCAAAGAATACGCCCAACATGTCAAACTAAAGATCTGATTGGTTGAACACGATGACAATCAACAATATCGTCCCCATTCACTTAAACTGCAAAGAGATTCAAGTGAGAGTCTGCAGGCCTAGTCTTCTACCTAGAGACACAGAGGTGAACGCTGATTGGATGAAAGCTCTACTTAAAACAAGCTGCACTGGAAGCAGAGCAACTGAGGAAGACAGTAGCTGTGCAATGAGAACATAAGATAATGGGAAAATATGTTGATAAATTAGAATACATGTAGTGTATTTATGAAAATGTTTTAAATTATAAAATAGCGATAACTTTGTGATTCTGTTTAGGCCAGCAGAGAAGGCTTTGAAGGCCCTGACAGCCCACCACTGCTGTTAACAAACACAAATACATGCAAGTGTAGAGCTTATTGTATAAAGATCTGTGCTGATCAAGCAAATGTAAAATCTGTACTCCAAATGTACCTGCAGGGCACAAATAACTGTGGGCGGCCCACCCAGATAAAGCCATTGTGTGGTTAACTTTGTTAAGAATTTGCGACCTACATTCCATGTTTTTGCAGGATTTATTTCATTCAGAAGATAAGCCACGAGTAGCGTTAATTGCCGAACAAATAGTTAATTCTTTCCTTGCTATTTTAGGGAGAGGTGTTTTTACACGGGAATACATTGCACCATCCAGTTTTGTGATGGAGTACCGTGGAATTCTGTCACGAACTACAGGTGTAGATGACACAAATAATCCCTTTGTGTTTGATTTCATCTGGAATGGAACACACTATTGGTAAGTTAGCTGCTTGTTGATTTACTGAAATGGATTTCTTTTTATAGAGTTATTTGTTGTAAAAGAACAAATCAATCATCAGTTCAGATTCAGAACAAAGATGGTGTATGCTGCATGGTATACTTGTATCTATTTAGTTTAACCAGGGCCTCATCTTGTGAGTGTGAATTTCCCAAAAGTTATACAGCACAATGCGGTGGGAAAATGTAAGAGTGGTGCAGTGGTATATGTGTACAAAAGGTTCCTGTTTTACATATAAACCAAGGTTGGACAACACAGAAAATATTTCTGTCATGACATTTTGAATGATTTAACCCCAGGAAAGCTTTTGAGTTTTATCTGGGCTATTTGTCTTACAGCATAGATGCTTCAAAAGAGGATGGAACACTCGGACGACTAGCAAATGATAATCACAGAAATCCCAACTGCAAAGTTAAAAAAATAATTTTCAAAGGAAGGCCACACTTGTGCCTGTTTGCTATAAAAGAAATATTTCCAGGCGAGGAGATAACGTACAACTATGGGGCGTCTTCTTGGCCATGGAGATCAATGGTGAGTTTATGTTCTCATGTGCTCTAAATGATAGTGTGTGGTAACTGACGGGGCAACAGTGTTTCATTGTCTCCTGCTTTTCATTGAACTACTTGGCTGATTTATTCAGATCATATTTTATTCCCAGACATTACAATGTCCTTAAAGTCCCAGTGAAACAGAGGTGTAACTTATTTTTCTCAGTTTTCTGTTGTCATTGTGTATAAGACTAGAGTACTCTGTAGGCTAGCTGATCCACTGTAAATGTACACACCTTCATAACTGCAACGCCTCTGCCTTCACACAAGTCTTCCTCAAACTTCTCCAGAAGTTATATGACAACAGCATATATTTTCTCGGTACAATCTTAGGCACCTTGTAAAGAACAGTCTAATCCTGAACCCAAGAAAGGAGTTCCATTCTCGTCAGAAAAATAAATGGTAAGTTCCTTTTTGTAATATCGCAGTCGCATGCTGTTTGGCTAGAATGGCGGGAAACAACACCTCCATGACACATCCGCCTACTTCCTGGGATGGGATGTATTTCATGTCTGCAGTGCACACCGCATGCTAACAGTGAAAGTGGCAGTAGGTATTTAATCAGAATAGAATTTACTAAAGTGATTCCCGGGGAGAATTTGGGTTTCATTGATACAGTTTTGCCCATTTAGAATAGAAAGGTACACAAAGACAAATTATAAGAAAATAGAAAAAAGAAATGTGCAATATACTACAACAATAAATAACATATATGGAAATAAGAAATGTGTAAAATTATATAAACTACAATATAAAACAGTGTAAATAATAATAATGCGGAAGAACTGCAGATAACTTGTCAAACATGAATTAGCCATCCCGGTCAGTAAATGGCATCACTTGTGTGTCGGGGGATGGGCACAGCATGGACCTGCTTTGTGAGGACACCTGTTCTTATGAGGATCATCATATTTCTTCACACACTGGTCAAACAAGTTGGTTTCATGTTAGCTTTTAAGCATTGACTAGGCTCAGGCCTTACGTACACAATTCAAGGCAGGACATACTTTCATACATAATTTGTGGTATTTATTGAATATAAAGGAAGGTCTTGATAGATTTCTCTCATAAGTTGAAGGTATTTTTCTCAGGTTCTTTTGTCTCCGTGTATAGGATTCATCAGTGATCTTTTATGTTCCATCCTTCCTTGCTGGCTAGTAAGCAGAATTTCAGCCAGACAAATGGCCAGTGTTGTAGAACTTTGATTGCTGAATGTAAATGAATCGCTGCTGTTTTTATATTTTCTAAGAGTGTGCCTATTTTTGACTCATTCACAGGAATTCTGTGGTGAATCAAGTGATGCTTTGAATACACCTTGTGCAACTCCCTTCACACCAGTGAATGAGAACGTAAGTTGGAATGTATTCTTCTTTCACATACTGGCAAGACGTTACATGTGGGTGGCTGGGGGAAGACGGTAGTACCGGGCTGTTTTACCTGAACCATATATGTCTCCACTCTTTGGGTCAAACAGAAGCTGGTCGAATGTTTTAGAAAACTTGGTAAAGTAAAATGCTGTCTGGTCACAGTGTCTTGTGAGGACAGCAGATAACTTGTCAAACATGAATTAGCCATCCCGGTCAGTAAATGGCATCACTTGTGTGTCGGGGGATGGGCACAGCATGGACCTGCTTTGTGAGGACACCTGTTCTTATGAGGACCATCATATTTCTTCACACACTGGTCAAACAAGTTGGTTTCATGTTAGCTTTTAAGCATTGACTAGGCTCAGGCCATACGTAGACAATTCAAGGCTGGACATACTTTCATTACTGTTACAACTACAACAAATGACTTGCATACATAATTTGTGCTATTTGAAGGAAGGTCTTGATAGATTTCTATCAGAGGTGTAACTTATTTTTCTCAGTTTTCTGTTGTCATTGTGTATAAGACTGGAGTACTCTGTAGGCTAGCTGATCCACTGTAAATGTAGACACCTTCATAACTGCAACGCCTCTGCCTTCACACAAGTCTTCCTCAAACTTCTCCAGAAGTTATATGACAACAGCATATATTTTCTCTGTACAATCTTAGGCACCTTGTAAAGAACCGTCTAATCCTGAACCCAAGAAAGGAGTTCCATTCTCGTCAGAAAAAGAAATGGTAAGTTCCTTTTTGTAATATCGCAGTCGCATGCTGTTTGGCTAGAATGGCGGGAAACAACACCTCCATGACACATCCGCCTACTTCCTGGGATGGGATGTATTTCATGTCTGCAGTGCACACCGCATGCTAACAGTGAAAGTGGCAGTAGGTATTTAATCAGAATAGAATTTACTAAAGTGATTCCCGGGGAGAATTTGGGTTTCATTGATACAGTTTTGCCCATTTAGAATAGAAAAGTACACAAAGACAAATTATAAGAAAAAATAAATGTGCAATATACTACAACAATAAATAACATATATGGAAATAAGAAATGTGTAAAATTATATAAACTACAATATAAAACAGTGTAAATAATAATAATGCGGAAGAACTGCAGATAACTTGTCAAACATGAATTAACCATCCCGGTCAGTAAATAGCATCACTTGTGTGTCGGGGGATGGGCACAGCATGGACCTGCTTTGTGAGGACAAAAGTTCAGATTTCCTGATGCTTAGAAACTTCAAGTATTTGGATTGTTAAAATTGGAGTTATGGTATAGAAATCAAGTTGTTTTTTGTTGTTTTAGGGAGAAAAAAGAAGATTGATTTGACCCAGGATGAGGCCACCAACTCCGAAGGTAAATATAATAATGCTATGGATGGATTTCTTAATTATTATTTTTTTAGCAATTCAATGTATGTGGTCCTGTTGATGCTTAAGTGGGCCTGCATAAAGACTTAAGGCTTTGTCTACTGTGATAAGTTCTTCTGTACCACTAATACATTGTACTGTTGTGCGGAGGAAAAGACGATGCGCCTCATTCTGCATTTTAGTTTTGGTTCTATTTCTAGAAAAACACATTGCCCTGGCAACCAATGCAGATAGTTCAAAGATGCCAGAACTCACAAGTCCGACCTGCACACTTGCAAAAATAACAGTGCAGAGAGTCAGTCCTAAAGATTTGAGAAACAAATAGGATTTGCCTGCATTCTGAGCAAAGCCTATTTGTGTCTGTCCATGCAGATATCAGATGGAGTTAAATTGAATTTGTTAAATTTTAAGTCTGCTGTTTTTATTTGTCCTTAGGAAAAAGAAAAAAGATGGAGCTTGCCCAGGATAAAGCCAAGAGTTCCAAAGGTATATAGAAATGCCACTAGTTATCATGACTTGATTTTTGATTTTTTTTGTTTAAGTTGCAATAGTTCAGTTATGTGAAAGCCGTATATTGAACTCTGGATATTCAGTTTTAGTCTTCTTTTTTTAGACAAAGTTTTTGTACAATTTCGAATGTTTCAAATATATATTTTAAGTGTACTATGTTATAGCCTTAAGCAGGAGTTATGTAAAGTTTATTTACCGAATACTATCGGTACAGTGGTGACATAATGCTGTTTTTATACTCATTTTAATTGAACTTAAGTATATGTAACTTTGATAAATAATATACTCGATAACCCACAAATGCTACATTTGAGTGCATCAAAAGTTATTCCAAGAATGTTGTAAATCTCGACTAAACTTATGATTGTCTTTATTATAATCTAATCAAGGAAAATATGTTCTTGTGATTGGCAGATGTCTGAAGAAGATCTTCCAAAAAGCCGTGGAGCAAGGTAGAAGTTTCATCTGTCATGAAACACTTTAGAATACACATTTCAAAGGGACACCTTGCTACGAAGTTGAGTGTGAGCAATGTAAGAATGCTCAAGACCATGTTTTGAAAGACAGAACTGTTCAAAACATCCGAGATTTTGTGAGGAACAGGGGCCTGACTTACAAAAGGAATAATGTAACATGAATATCCATTAACCGTAGAGTTTAGTGCATCTGTTGCATTACTGCACCTGTTGCAGCACAGTTTGTAGCGCCGTTTACTGCGTCTGTTTCTGTTGCGGTGCCGGTTAATGGGGCAGTTTGCAGTGCGTTTAACTGCGTTGTTTGCAGTGTGTTTTACTGCGTTTGCATTGCACTGCGTCATTTGCAGTGCGTTTCGCTGCATCGTTTGCAGTGCGTTTCACTGTACACTGCACCGCTTGCAGTAAGTTTCACTGCGTTTGCAGTGCGTTTCACTGCGCTGCTTGCAGTGCCGGTTACTGTGTCGCTTGCAGTGCATTTCGCAGCAGTGCGTTTCTCTGTTTCGTCGCAGTGCGTTTTAAATGTAGCTGTTTTCTTTTATTTACGACAGAAATCTTGTACTGTCTTCTCAATGTTTAAAGTCATGTACATCACAATAAATGTATTTTCATTTAAAGGCATTCTGATCTATCTTTTGATTTTATTTCCTCCATTACCCTGTTGCTGATACCATTTTATACTTATTCTAAACAAACAACAAACTAAAAAGTGGTCACAATTTTAAAGTAAAAGCAACCTTTCAGAATAAACATTGAATATATGCAATTCAAATGTTGTCCGTCTATACCATTCTTATGCAAACGTCCATTTGAACACAAGGATGAAATTATTAGATTTTGATGGTCAAAGGTCACTGACCAGACAAAAAGTCTTTATTTACTAATTATGACAATATCACATGAATGAATACAAAAAATGTGCGTGTGAAATGTTAACATTTAAACCTACATGGATGTAATTTGTAACATGACTGGTTGATGGATGCATACAACTGTGAAGAGGTAATTCTAGTTTAATGGGAGGGGTGCCTTCATTTTCTTATTGAATATGAAGGAAGGTCTTGATAGATTTCTCTCATAAGTTGAAGTTATTTTTCTCAGGTTCTTTTGTCTCCGTGTATAGGATTCATCAGTGATCTTTTATGTTCCATCCTTCCTTGCTGGCTAGTAAGCAGAATTTCAGCCAGACAAATGGCCAGTGTTGTAGAACTTTGATTGCTGAATGTAAATGAGTCGCTGCTGTTTTTATATTTTCTAAGAGTGTGCCTATTTTTGACTCATTCACAGGAATTCTGTGGTGAATCAAGTGATGCTTTGAATACACCTTGTGCAACTCCCTTCACACCAGTGAATGAGAACGTAAGTTGGAATGTATTCTTCTTTCACACACTGGCAAGACGTTACATGTGGGTGGCTGGGGGAAGACGGTAGTACCGGGCTGTTTTACCTGAACCATATATGTCTCCACTCTTTGGGTCAAACAGAAGCTGGTCGAATGTTTTAGAAAACTTGGTAAAGTAAAATGATGTCTGGTCACAGTGTCTTGTGAGGACAGCAGATAACTTGTCAAACATGAATTAACCATCCCGGTCAGTAAATAGCATCACTTGTGTGTCGGGGGATGGGCACAGCATGGACCTGCTTTGTGAGGACACCTGTTCTTATGAGGACCATCATATTTCTTCACACACTGGTCAAACATGTTGGTTTTATGTTAGCTTTTAAGCATTGACTAGGCTCAGGCCTTACGTACACAATTCAAGGCTGGACATACTTTCATTACTGTTACAACTACAACAAATGACTTGCATACATAATTTGCGCTATTTGAAGGAAGGTCTTGATAGATTTCTATCAGAGGTGTAACTTATTTTTCTAAGTTTTCTGTTGTCATTGTGTATAAGACTGGAGTACTCTGTAGGCTAGCTGATCCACTGTAAATGTACACACCTTCATAACTGCAACGCCTCTGCCTTCACACAAGTCTTCCTCAAACTTCTCCAGAAGTTATATGACAACAGCATATATTTTCTCTGTACAATCTTAGGCACCTTGTAAAGAACCGTCTAATCCTGAACCCAAGAAAGGAGTTCCATTCTCGTCAGAAAAAGAAATGGTAAGTTCCTTTTTGTAATATCGCAGTCGCATGCTGTTTGGCTAGAATGGGGGGAAACAACACCTCCATGACACATCCGCCTACTTCCTGGGATGGGATGTATTTCATGTCTGCAGTGCACACCGCATGCTAACAGTGAAAGTGGCAGTAGGTATTTAATCAGCATAGAATTTACTAAAGTGATTCCCGGGGAGAATTTGGGTTTCATCGATACAGTTTTGCCCATTTAGAATAGAAAAGTACACAAAGACAAATTATAAGAAAAAATAAATGTGCAATATACTACAACAATAAATAACATATATGGAAATAAGAAATGTGTAAAATTATATAAACTACAATATAAAACAGTGTAAATAATAATAATGCGGAAGAACTGCAGATAACTTGTCAAACATGAATTAACCATCCCGGTCAGTAAATAGCATCACTTGTGTGTCTGGGGATGGGCACAGCATGGACCTGCTTTGTGAGGACAAAAGTTCAGATTTCCTGATGCTTAGAAACTTCAAGTATTTGGATTGTTAAAATTGGAGTTATGGTATAGAAATCAAGTTGTTTTTTGTTGTTTTAGGGAGAAAAAAGAAGATTGATTTGACCCAGGATGAGGCCACCAACTCCGAAGGTAAATATAATAATGCTATGGATGGATTTCTTAATTATTATTTTTTTAGCAATTCAATGTATGTGGTCCTGTTGATGCTTAAGTGGGCCTGCATAAAGACTTAAGGCTTTGTCTACTGTGATAAGTTCTTCTGTACCACTACTACATTGTACTGTTGTGCGGAGGAAAAGACGATGCGCCTCATTCTGCATTTTAGTTTTGGTTCTATTTCTAGAAAAACACATTGCCCTGGCAACCAATGCAGATAGTTCAAAGATGCCAGAACTCACAAGTCCGACCTGCACACTTGCAAAAATAACAGTGTAGAGAGTCAGTCCTAAAGATTTGAGAAACAAATAGGATTTGCCTGCATTCTGAGCAAAGCCTATTTGTGTCTGTCCATGCAGATATCAGATGGAGTTAAATTGAATTTGTTAAATTTTAAGTCTGCTGTTTTTATTTGTCCTTAGGAAAAAGAAAAAAGATGGAGCTTGCCCAGGATGAAGCCAAGAGTTCCAAAGGTATATAGAAATGCCACTAGTTATCATGACTTGATTTTTGATTTTTTTTGTTTAAGTTGCAATAGTTCAGTTATGTGAAAGCCGTATATTGAACTCTGGATATTCAGTTTTAGTCTTCTTTTTTTAGACAAAGTTTTGTACAATTTCGAATGTTTCAAATATATATTTTAAGTGTACTATGTTACAGCCTTAAGCAGGAGTTATGTAAAGTTTATTTACCGAATACTATCGGTACAGTGGTGACATAATGCTGTTTTTATACTCATTTTAATTGAACTTAAGTATATGTAACTTTGATAAATAATATACTCGATAACCCACAAATGCTACATTTGAGTGCATCAAAAGTTATTCCAAGAATGTTGTAAATTTCGACTAAACTTATGATTGTCTTTATTATAATCTAATCAAGGAAAATATGTTCTTGTGATTGGCAGATGTCTGAAGAAGATCTTCCAAAAAGCCGTGGAGCAAGGTAGAAGTTTCATCTGTCATGAAACACTTTAGAATACACATTTCAAAGGGACACCTTGCTACGAAGTTGAGTGTGAGCAATGTAAGAATGCTCAAGACCATGTTTTGAAAGACAGAACTGTTCAAAACATCTGAGATTTTGTGAGGAACAGGGGCCTGACTTACAAAAGGAATAATGTAACATGAATATCCATTAACCGTAGAGTTTAGTGCATCTGTTGCATTACTGCACCTGTTGCAGCACAGTTTGTAGCGCCGTTTACTGCGTCTGTTTCTGTTGCGGTGCCGGTTAATGGGGCAGTTTGCAGTGCGTTTAACTGCGTTGTTTGCAGTGTGTTTTACTGCGTTTGCATTGCACTGCGTCATTTGCAGTGCGTTTCGCTGCATCGTTTGCAGTGCGTTTCACTGTACACTGCACCGCTTGCAGTAAGTTTCACTGCGTTTGCAGTGCGTTTCACTGCGCTGCTTGCAGTGCCAGTTACTGTGTCGCTTGCAGTGCGTTTCGCAGCAGTGTGTTTCTCTGTTTCGTCGCAGTGCGTTTTAAATGTAGCTGTTTTCTTTTATTTACGACAGAAATCTTGTACTGTCTTCTCAATGTTTAAAGTCATGTACATCACAATAAATGTATTTTCATTTAAAGGCATTCTGATCTAGCTTTTGATTTTATTTCCTCCATTACCCTGTTGCTGATACCATTTTATACTTATTCTAAACAAACAACAAACAAAAAAGTGGTCACAATTTTAAAGTAAAAGCAACCTTTCAGAATAAACATTGAATATATGCAATTCAAATGTTGTTCGTCTATACCATTCTTATGCAAACGTCCATTTGAACTCAAGGATGAAATTATTAGAATTTGATGGTCAAAGGTCACTGACCAGACAAAAAGTCTTTATTTACTAATTATGACAATATCACATGAATGAATACAAAAAATGTGCGTGTGAAATGTTAACATTTAAACCTACATGGATGTAATTTGTAACATGACTGGTTGATGGATGCATACAACTGTGAAGAGGTAATTCTAGTTTAATGGGAGGGCTTTGTTTGAGTTTATGTGTGTGTATTAGGGGTATACAGTTCATGAAATTCTCGTTTCAATACAATACAGTGGTGCCATGGTTAGGTTCGGTACATTTTCAATACAGCAAATAAGCAGAAATGCCTCGCTGGTGAGACTCGAGGGGGCGTGTCTGAAGAACATGGCTCTTCATCTCCCATTCAGTAGTGAGGTAATGTGTCGTTACAGTCAGGTAGCTTTGTGTAGTCCGTGACGTCCGGCCGTCTGTTGTTAGAGGAACAGCGGGAGCCTCGGACATTTGATTCTCTGTTTGGACTTTTGTTTTCTTTAACAAAGCAGGAATTATGGTCTGGCGAAATGGGCTCGTGAATGAGTAGTGTCACGGGGCTCAATAACATTAAGCATGTTGGTACAGTCTGGTGTTCCAGTCCAGATTAGGGTCTCGTATCTGCGGCTATAAATATAACAATCGCCGTGGCGATTGCTTTAGCCCTGTTTGAATCGGTAGGGAGTAGCTGCCTAAACACTGCGGGAAGAGGTTGAAGTGGGTGTGCTGCTGTTGGTTTTACTGGTAAACTAGTTTAGCGTAGTGCGCCTCCCAGAACACATGTGCCTCACCAGAGTAGAATGTTGTTCTTCTGTGGTGGGCGTGTCAGACAGCACGTTGTCTGTTATGTCAGGTGGGTTGCCATATCTATCTATCTATCTATCTATAGGATGGTCCTCATAACTCAGGGTCTTGCCATGTTTGTGTGTGTATTGGTAATGTCCCACTGAACCAGGATGGTCCTCATAACTCAGGGTCTTGCCATGTTTGTGTGTGTGTGTGTGTATTGGTAATGTCCCACTGAACCAGGATGGTCCTCATAACTCAGGGTCTTGCCATGTTTGTGTGTGTGTGTATTGGTAATGTCCCGCTGAACCAGGATGGTCCTCATAACTCAGGGTCTTGCCATGTTTGTGTGTGTGTGTGTGTGTGTATGTGTGTGTGTGTGTGTGTGTGTGTGTGTCTGTGGATATGTTATGGCTGGACTGTTCACCTGATTACACACCAGCATTATGAGAACTTAGTTGGTATATGCGGACCATGCTGAGGTCCTCATAAAACAAAGAGTGTAAACTCCGTTATAAGTGTCTAAATAACATACAATCTCTTTTTCGTGGAAAGTCCTTTTTTACCAGCAGCCCTGATTTCTGATCCTCATAAAACAAAGAGTGTAAACGCCTTATAAGTGTCTAAATAACATACATTCTCTTAAGTCCACCTTTACCAGTTGACCTGATTTCTGTGTATCCCTGTGTATAGAACAGCGCCTGCTATCGGCTTGACCATGCTGGTGCAGTTTCATACACATTTTGATACACAAGTTAAATTTCGCGGGCTGGTTTTACGTCGAGGTACGTCGGAGTGACGTAGGGACGTCACGTCCTGGTTTTCCCGCGAGGGAGGGACGTCGGAGCGATGTAACGTTACGGACATCAAGTCCAAGGAGCCCTTTAATCACAGACAGGCATGGAAGAGAAGCATGGACTCATGGAGGATTAGACACCACCACTAGGTAAGCATTTTTATTTGTATGTATAAAACGGAGCTCGCAACAGGTGAGACTGGAGGAGATGAGACAGTGTGAGGTGAGATATGATGGCATGCTTTGTGATTTTTAAGGGCAGTTGAGTCATGTGGTGTGCTAGCTAGCATTAGCGAACAAGCTAACATTAGCTGACAGACGATGTAGCGAACATTAGCTGACACACGATGTGGCTCAACACTGGCCTTAGCAATGACAACGCACGAGCTAGCGAACGAGCGCAAACTAGCGTGTTAGCGAGCTAGCGAGCGAGTGTTTTATTATAAAGTCTAATGGCAGAGGGCATGAATGTTTTTCTGAATCTGTCCTTGTGACAGCGGAGCTGCATGAGTCTGTTGGAGAAAGTGCTCCGCTGTCCCTGCAGGAGCTGGTGGAGAGGGTGGTCCGGGTTATCCAATATGATAATAGTGCGATAGTGCGTTTACTCTGTGCCTGCAGAGAGGACAGTTAATCTTAGATGGTCTAATGATATTCTTAAAAAGTGAAGCAGTGTCAATTACAAATATGAATGGAGCAGTTATGCATTGTCTTCATATTTTTTAAGATAAAATAATCCTTTATTCGTCCCTCAGTGGGGAAATTACAGGATTACAGCAGCATTGCTCACAAGTAAATAAAATAAAAGATACAAATCAATTAATATAATAAACTAAACAGTAAAACAGTAATAAAATAAGACAGTAAAGAAGAGTATTAAATATACCAGTATATACAGAATATACAGACGGATCAGGTAAATACTTTAACGTGTTGGATATTGCACGGATTAGATAAGATATTGCACCAGGTGAATGAATTAAAGTGTTCGTGTTCAGTGTGTTAGTGGTCCACCGAGAGCAGTTTGTTGTGCAGCCTGACAGCAGCGGGGAGACTGAAGGAGCTGTGCAGAGCTGCGAGAGTGTCCTGCATGGGGTGGGAGGCGTGGCTCATCAGGGATGAGAGCTTCGCCATCATCCTCCTGTCTCCCACCACCTCCACAGTATCCAGTGGACACCCCAGCACGCTGCTGGCCTTCCTCACCTTTATCCCAGTATATTACTGGTTTAAATGGCTATACAATGTTTTCTGAACATGCATGTTCTACAAATAAAGATGATAATCCTGACAACCATCTTCTTTGGTAATTTCAGCAAAAAATATGCAACGGCGAAGACGTATAAATCCAAAGGATGATGCAAAATTCTACACTGACACTGGAGCGGACAAAGTGGGACTTGATGTCAAATACATCAATGCCTTCAAAGGTAAGTTGAATGTTCTGATTTTGTAATCATGATTTAAGTATGAATAAACTTGACGGATATTTTTCTGTGTATGAAATAGGTCGCGGCATCTTCACCTGTACTCCATTTGAAAAGGGAGAATTTCTCTTAGAATATAGAGGTGAACTGATAAGCAAGCAAGAATGTGAGCGGAGACAGAGAATCTACCACAACAGCCTTAAGGTTTTCATGTTTGAGTTCCATTTTAATGGCAAACTATGGTGGTGCGTATTATGTCAATGCTTAGTCCAATCAAAATTAAATGACACATTGCCTTTATTTTATATATTTACTGTTGTGAAACTAATATTCACTTGTATTTTTGTAGTGTTGATGCAGCAAAAGAGGATGGGTCGCTTGGAAGGCTTGTAAACGACGATAATCGAAACCCTAATGGCAAGATGAAGTACGTAACCATCAAAGGGAAGCCCCATCTGTGTTTGTTTGCAGCACGAGACATCAGTCAAGGAGAGGAGATCACCTATAATTATGGTGACTCAGACTGGCCGTGGAGATGCAAGGTAGTCCAAATTTTACTTTAACACAACTCGTGCATTCTTCTTGTGACTGTGCGTCTTGAGGCTCATACGTGACGTCATTCGTTGCGATCCTAAAGCTGCGTTCACACCAAACGTGACGCGAACGCACCTTGAGAACATTCCTCAGACCGACATCTTCCACAACACTAACCTGCAGTTTGTATCCACTTCTCTGTAGCATTTGTTAGCTTGTCTTGCTTTAGTTTATCTATACTTTTCCCATATAAGAACTATGAAGGCAAAAACAGTCATAACTTTCACATAATGTTACACAAGATGCACCCAGTCTTCAATAAATATAGATATGATAAGACCTTTTTTTCAGGGTCTTGATAAGGGAATGCCTCTGGAAATGTTTGGTGGCCAAAACATAGTTTTAGCAACAGTAGGATTGTTTCTCTCATTAAAACTCCAAATAGTGTCTGTAATGGTACATTACAGTTTCTCTCTGTTCATTGTCCTCCTTTTTTGCCTGCTACAGATGATAACTGAGAGTGAGCTGATTGAGACTGCTGAGAGTGAAGCGACTGACAAGATTGAGACCTCTGAGGATGGCCTGACTCAAACATGTCCACAACTTGATCCCCTCCACAGGGTTGAAAAGGTAAACTTAAGTTTAATTACATTATTTATGAAAAAACATGAAATCATGTTTCATTAGTGTGTGTAAGTGCAGTTGCCTCATATGGTGTATATGGAACAATTACAGTTCCTAAAAGAAAAATCTGATTCAGAAGGTCAATTGGAAAATGTAGTCAACTTAGTAGATGTCAATGTAAAACTGTCAGAAATAAGTTATACTTAATTTTAACAGTGTCAAAATCATCGCCTGGTGTGCGCAACAATATCCTCCTTGGACAAGTGTGTTCATTGTGTGGGACCTGTATCCTCCTACAAGTGGATTGGCTATGAATGCAGAGGTGAGATATTTATTGAATTGGTACAGAGTTTGTCTTAGGGTATTGGGTCGGTATATTTGCTGTTCTAATGTACAAACCATTCAACAATGAAACACTGATGACAAATAATCCTTGGTTCACAACATAGGCTAATATATCAACTAGTTCTCAAAATTGTAGGATGTGTAAACATGTGTTATGATGAAGTTGAAGTAGTTAAGAGTGTGGGATATCATTCAGATTACTTAAAGGTGTTTTATTTTGCTTCATTGGCACTGACAAGATTTGTTATGTTTTAATGCTAGAGGTTTTTCTCCAATGCACCTGTTATTACACTTACAAGTGCAAACATGGGCATCAATTATCTCTTTAAAAGGGAGACTTTTTGAATAAACATGTGGTATTGAAACTTTGTACTGTATATTCAAAATGTCTTACAGGTTGTTCAGGAGTCTGGCATAAATCCTGCCTCAGAAGAATTAAAAATGATAACTTCCAATACTCATCACAGGTGAGTTGGACACAGAAAACAGAGCACATATGGTTTGTTGAACTCTTAACTGTCTGTAGCTGTCCATCATCACGTGAAATCCTTTGTTTTCTTACCAGTTTCTGGATCAAATATCAGATGATGATAAGTGCATGTCCGATGAGGAATACATACCAGACTCAGAAACAGAAGATGATGATTCAGATGCAAGCATCCCCATTATGCCTAGTCAGTTGAAAGCCGAACAGATTCAAGTAAAACCAGTACTACCTGATGTTGGAACATCTTATGGGTCAGACACGAGCGTCCCAGTTGTGTCCACTTCAGTAAAAGGTTTCCCACCTCTTGAAGATCACATGGTTGCCAATGCTGCTGAAACATCTGATTCATTGAATCCTACCAAAGACTCAACAAAGGAAAAGTGTGAAGTTGCGCTTCACGAACAACAAGTACCACATCTGACTATGACCAAAAAGAATTACTGTTATGTTTGTGGTAAGCCACAAAGCAAAATTTCCCGCCATTTGAAAACACACAAGACACATGCTGAAATTGTAAAAGCATTTTCCCTCCCTGAGCACTCAAAAGATCGCAAGATATTAGTAGAAAAGATGAGGAATAAGGGAAATTTTAGACACAACACTAAAGTTTTACAAGATGGAACAGGACCACTGAAAGTGAAAAGAAAACCAAAGGCTAAAGCACTGGCTGGAAAGTTTATTCACTGTATGTACTGTCAAGGCATGTACATTCGTAAGGAACTTTGGAGACATGCCCGCAGATGTCCCTTTAAGCCAGAAAACAAAGATGAAGAACCTGGGAGAACCAAAGTACTGGCTTTGGCTGAAGCTCAAGAATCTGCACTCTGTCAGCAGATCTCAAGTGGAGTGTGGAGGATCCTTAGTGTCATGAAACAGGATGCGGTTGCCTCAGTTGTGCGAAATGACCTCACCATTATTAATTTAGCTCAGTCACTCTATAACAAACATGGACAAGATCCTACCAAGTATGAGTACATACGACAAAAGCTCCGTGAAGTGGGGCGTTTGTTGCTATGTCTGCGCGAAGACTTCGCTGTACATAACCTAGAGGAGGCTGTTAAACCTGCTAACTTCCAGAGGGTTGTGCAAGCTGTAAAGAAAGTTTCAGGTTTTGATGAAGAAAAACACTCATACGCAAGACCAAGCCTCGCGCTGAAATTGGGACATGCACTTCAGAAAATCTGTGACATTGTTCATTGTAGGGGCCTCATGGCAGAAGATGAAGAACTGATCAAGTCCACTGACATGTTCAAGAAGCTGTACACCACCAAGTGGTCTGAGATGGTGTCTCACAGTGCCCTGAACACACTGAGTGACGCAAAATATAACAAGCCATCAACATTACCCTTCACTGAAGATGTTCAGAGCCTTCATCTGCACCTCGAGAAGTCTGCAGAAACTGCCTTTTGCAACTTGAAGGAGAAGACCAGTACTCAGAACTATGCTCAACTTGCAAAGAGTACACTTACACAAATCATTGTGTTCAATCGAAGACGTGCTGGGGAGGTTTCAAAAATGCGCCTCAAAAGTTTCCATGAAAGAGACGATACAAAGCTTCATGAAGATGTTGCCATGGGGTTGTCGAAGACTGAACAGAGACTGTGCAACTATTTCAGCCGAATCGAAATCATGGGAAAAAGGGGCAGAAAGGTTGCAGTTCTGCTCACACCAAGCATGATGGATGCTCTGTCACTCCTTACCAGTAAAAGAACAGATTGTGGTGTTTGTGCCACAAATGTCTTCCTGTTTGCGATACCCAACTCGATGAGCCACTACAGGGGACAGGACTGTTTGCGTGTTTATGCAAGCGAGTGTGGAGCAAAGCACCCCGAGTACCTCAGGTCGACACAGCTCAGGAAACACGTCGCCACACTCTCACAAGTCCTTAATTTGAAAAACAATGAACTTGATCGGGTTGCAGATTTCATGGGTCACGACATCCGTGTTCACCGGGATTTCTACAGATTATCAGTTCCCACAACACAACTGGCCAAGATTTCCAAACTGCTTTTATCGATGGAGAAAGGGAATCTTTCCAGCATGCAGGGAAAATCACTGGATGAGCTTGAAGTGGACGGTTTGTAAAGAAATTAACACTTACAACACACCTGATACTGTTTTAAATTTTATATATGCTGCCATATAATAAGCAAAAATATTTCCAACTTTGATTTGTTTTTATGTGCAGCTTTTCATGCGAGAACTACTAATACTATTTTCCAGATGAAATTGCATTCAGCGGCACTGAAGACGAGGACAGTGGGAGCGAATCCGATAACTGTGGCACAGCAGGCAGAGCATCAGAGTTTGGAACTAGCGAGCCTGTAGATGCTACATCTGACTCTACAATCACAGAGCAGGTCCATGACTTTGAAGATTCAGGTAGGTTCCCTCACTTTATACTTGTCGCTGTTCACCAAATGTTCTTTAAATTCAATTTGAAACTAAAGTATTGTGAAATTGTGTGTTTAGCAGGAACAGTGTCGTCCACAGTAACTGAGACCGCCCCTCTCTCTGAAGGTAAGCCAAGTTTGATGGTAGAGCACCTTTTAAAGTAGTTACATTAGACACAAAAAGGCATTGATGCAAGGTATAGAAGAAAGAAAAGGCAAAATGAGAAGACATACGATTTAAAAAGAGTGAGGAGCGCCCAAGTAGTTCACGCTAAAGTTCACTTTCAAGAAAAATGCAAAACAAATATTTTAAAAAGTGGTATGAATATATATATATCTCTATCTATCTATATCCCTTAATTCATTGAAGATGGGATTGAAGATTGTGGTAAATATAACTAATACCAGATCTGTTAAAAAATGTATCATTATTTATAAACTAAAACATAACATGGCCGTAGTGAATTTCATTCTACCCGTTTCAGGCACACATACGAATGAGTGTACTACACTCATTGGACCCATTTAAATGTTTCACCCTGATTTTCACTGTGACCAGAGACTCCTGGTCTGGTAAGAAAATTGCAGGCTTGACTAATCCTATTTAAAATATGTTGTAGTCCATACATATTTATACAGTAACCGACTGACTCACTTTTTATTGTTTTGTCTCGACTCTTGGAAATAGCTTTAAGCGGGTTTTAGTAATAGTTTTAAGGTTTATCAGAAGCCATAACATTCACAATGGCTAATAATACTTTATGGAAGGATTTTGAGAAGGAAGTTATCACGGCAACAAACCATTATCATTCATGTACAAAACACATTAATCTCATCCAAGGAGACCGATGCATTTTACCAAATTCCGCTGCTTTCGATCTGCAGTCTCAGGACAGACACAAACCGTTAGGTACAAAACGTTGTAGTAAATAGCTATTAGTACCAGAAATGCTGGCACTTATTTTGCTGGATGAAGTGGCATTGCTTTTCCCCTCTGTGCTAGCACCGACACTAAATCAACACAGCTTGCCTTTTTCCAGAGCAGACCATAGTCTGAAGATTATGACTAATATTTTCAAGGTCAATATTGAACTTTCAGGCCCAATTCCCACTGTTAATCCAATGTGGATGTTAATTCAATAATTTTTTTAACTGTGAATTGGATCTTAATTAAAGTTCCAGTGTTGATTGTTCATTTATTTCTTGTTCTATGCCAAATATATGTAAAACAATATCAATATCCAGGTAACTTTCATCAAAATCCCCATAAAGTCCCTTTCTTTTCTCAGCAAAACAGTTTCAAATGTTTGAAGTCTTCAAAATGTATCCGATCAAACAAAACTTTGAGCCACGAAGTAGCCACACCAGTGATATCACCTTTTTGTTGATCTTGGTAACAATGTGGAGACAGACAACAAGAGATGTGCATTTGAATATCGGTGGGAAGAAAATGTACTTCCGCCGGTCTGCGTTGTCAGTGGCTCAGCAGAGAGCTCTAGGTACCGGTCATCTGCATGTACTGGCTACGGTGCAGTGATACTGTGCTGTTTCAAAATCTGCAAGGTTTCCCTTCCATCTCTCTACCAACTGGTGAGGTGTGTAAAGCCAACAGTCCTCTGTAGCTCCATATCATGCTAAACTCTAAGCCTGCCCACTCTTTAGCTGTCCAATCAAATGTGAAGAATTTGATCCCACTTGTTACTGTACACAGCTCAAATATTCTGTTTCATTGGAGATTGCGTCATAGTATAGAAGGTAAATACGCTTCACTGAGACTTTTAACTCAACATTGTTTTTTTTCTTTAATTTCCAATCTAGTGTGTTAGAGTACAGAACCAAAAAAACAGAAATGGTTTCCCTCATGCACTGTAATGAGTTATCTATTGAAATATAAAAAGGTTCAGCCACTTTAAAATGTTAAAGATGTTATCACAGTAATTTGTTGTAAGTTTTACTGCTTAACATATTCCTAAGTGTCCGTACTTGATTGCTTCATTTTGCCAATACATTTTGTTTTCTGTTTGTGTGATCGTCTTGTCTACTTTGTATATCTTCCAGGAAAAGATGCTGGGTCCAGAAGAGGGACAAAGAAAGCGTGGTCCAAGGCTGAGGTTGCAGCAGTAATGCGGCACTTCAAAAATCACATTCGTAAAGGTCACCTGGCCTCCAAGAACGAATGCAGTCACTGCAAGTTGGTGGAAGGACCAGTCTTGGAACAAAGAACTGTGCAAAATGTCAGAGACTTCGTTCGGAATCGGGGAACAGCTGAAAAAAGACAGTCACAGAAGCTGTAAACAAATATCCTTTTTTGTTATTTTGTTTTTTTTGGCAGGAAAGTTAATGTTCATGTGTTCTCTCTCGTTCTCGTTCTCTCTTTCTTTCTCGCTCTCTTTCTTTCTCGCTCTCTGTCTCTGTCGCTTTCTCTGTCTCTCTCTCTTTCTTTCTCTCTCGCTCTGTCTCTCTCCCTCGCTCTCTGTGTCTCTGTCTCTCTCTGTCTCTCTCTGTCTCTCTCTGTCTCTCTCGCTCGCTCTCTCTCTGTCTCTCTGTCTCTCTCTCGCTTTGTCTCGCTCTGTCTCGCTCGCTCTCTCTCTCTCTGTCTGTGTCTCTCTCTGTCTGTGTCTCTCTCTCTGTCTGTGTCTCTCTCTCTGTCTGTGTCTCTCTCTCTGTCTGTGTCTCTCTCTCTGTCTGTGTCTCTCTCTCTGTCTGTGTCTCTCTCTCTTTTTCTCTCTCTGTCGCTGTCTCTCTTTTTCTCTCTCTGTCGCTGTCTCTCTTTTTCTCTCTCTGTCGCTGTCTCTCTTTTTCTCTCTCTGTCGCTGTCTCTCTCTCTCTGTCTCTGTCGCTCTCTCTTGTTCTCTTCGGTTTGTCAAGAGTTGTTTACAAAAAAATTAAGTCTGTGGCCTGAGTTTGAACTTAATAAACTTGACTGAATGATAAAGCGCCCCACCTCTTGTTTTTTTTCATGTTAAATGAAAGCCAGATATTGAAGCCAGGTTCAGGCACTCGCTGATTCTCTCTAGATAGATAGATAGATCTATCTATACACATACTGTCTCACTCTGGAGGTGGCCAACTTGCATGCCTCCAATTTGGTCATCTATTAAGATTAGTTTTGATATTAAATTAACTGTTCCAGTAATGCTGTGTCCTGTCAGGTGTGTGTATTTATGTTAATGAGGAGGGCGGGCTTATTGTCCCTTTAAAGACCCAACAGTGTTTTTTTGGTCCTCATAAGTCACACTTTTGTCAAAAATAGAAATGTCTGCCTATACCACAATAGAATTAGGTTGCTGTGTATTGAAGTTGTTTTGGTTGTATCTGAAATCTAAAGTGAGCTGAATTTTTTTCAGATTTTTTGAAGTGTTTTAACCGAACTGCCAAAGCTGTGGGACCTCAGGAAAGGGTAGTCCATCCAAACCACAACCGGGCCTGTATGGCGAAAAAGTCCGCCTATTACATATCCACCAGTATGTGTGTGTGTGTGTGTGTGTGTGTGTGTGTGTGTGTGTGTGTGTGTGTGTGTGTGTGTGTGTGTGTATTCATACAGTCATTCAGGTCTTGGAGACTTTTAGAGGACACTCCTGATTCGAGTGACATTTTTTTACACTAAAATATTTTATTACGGTTTTTTTTTTGTTGCAATGAAGAAAAAGTAAGAAATAAGAAATAATACTAGCAATTCATGCACATGGCAAAAGGCCAGGAGGAAATGCATTTCAACAAATAGTTAAATTAAACAAAAACAAAATACATCAAAACAACCATGCAGCATGCCAACAACATTGTCCGTCACTCGTGTCAACCATAATTTCAGGATCAGATATCAAAATTATGTATTGGAAGAGTTCTATACACAGCAATATTTATGTTAAGATCTAGATTTGCACAGATGAAGTAGCATCCTGTTTGAAGAGAGTACCTGTCTTCTTAAAAGATAATGAGCTTCAGCAATGAACAGAGTAAAAAAAAAAAAACCCTGTGTGAGGTTAGGGAGGGCAAGTCACCAGCCAAGTTCTTATTCTGACAAAGATTTGGTCCATTTTGTCCATCTTGCTATGTATGTGTCTTTCCTTAATCTCAGTAGGAAAGTCAGTCTTTCCATATCGTGAATTTCATGATTTCAATCCAATTTTCGACTGAAGGTGGGTCGGTTTGTCGCCACTTACGAGTAATAGCTTTTTTTGCTGCTACCGTTAATATTTTCAGGAGGTATCTGTCATTTCCTGTTATTCCTTCTGGTAGATCACCCAAATAAAGTGACTTTCATGTGAATAAGATCTGCTGCCCAAGAATATGCTGCATAATTGTCCAAGCATTTTGCCAGAATGTTTGTATCTTGGAGCAGCACCAGAATATATGGTGGTGGTTTGCACAACCCTCCCCACAATTTCTCCAGCATGTATGGTTTATTGAGACTAAGTATGTCTTCATTTTAGGGGTAATAAAGAAACGAACAAGACTCTTCCAGCTAAATTCACGCCAATACATTGAACAGGAAGTAGTGAACACGGTTTAACACATATTCTCCCATTGCTGACTGGATATTTGATCCTCTAGTTCTTTCTCCCATCTCTCCTTGATATATGTTGTGGTAGTTCCTCTGCCCTTTGTGATTCCCTGGTAAAGTTTTGAAATGACTGATTTGGAGCTGCTAATGTATGCCCGTACTATTAATTTTATTCGAGTGACATTTACACACACAAGAGGGAGAGACGAGCAAAGACATGGCAGAGCAGGACAATAGTTATGTAAACTGTAAAAGATAAAACATCGTACAATCTCCAAATGAGAAAGTTTGGCAGAGAGATCAGTCTCTCTCTCCACATGATATTCAAGGAAAGATCATTAGACCTCCTGTCTGCCTGTCTCACTCACTCACTCCGTCCATCTAACTGTCTGTCTCTCTCTCCCTCTCTGTCGCTCTCTATCATACAGTCATTCAGGTCTCAGATATTTTTAGGGGACTTTTACGCAATAAAAATATACTGTAGTTTGGCTCAGGTTTAAAGCGATGAGGCTGACTATGACATCTTTTGATCTGGGAACAGCCCATAGTCACAGATTAGTTTATAGCATGTTTCATGCGTTTTATATCAATGAAGGCCTCTCTGTTTGGAATGATATCATGGTAATATCAATTCAATTCAATTCAATTCAATTTATTTTTGTATAGCCCAAAATCACAAATTACAAATTTGCCTCAGAGGGCTTTACAATATGTACACGTTTGACATCTTCTTGTCCCGGGACCCTCACATCAGAACAGGAAAAACTCCCCAAAAACCCCTTTAACGGGGAGGAAAGAGGAAGAAACCTGTGGGAGAGCAATAGAGGAGGGATCCCTCTCCCAGGATGGACAGGCGTGCAATGATGTCATGTGTAGAACAGGATAGTGAATTACAACACATTCAATGTAATTACAGCACATTCAATGTATGACACAACCACGACAGGAGGCAAGACCTGGTCCAGGTAAACCCGGATACACAGGAACCTGTGAGGCGAGAAAGCACAGAGACTCTGGTGAAGAAGCAGGTCAATAATGTGCATTAATGGTATCGGTAGTATGAAATAGTAATGTGAGTAATAATAAAAGTGATATTAGCAGTTGGAGTCAGCAGGGCCATGGTAGGAGGAAGGACCAGGGTCCAGATGAAACCATGCTCCATGGAAACCTGTGAGGAGAGGAAGCACAAGGACTCCGGGGAAGAGACAAAATGAGTACCGTGCATTAATTGTATCGGTAATAGGATTAATAATCAGTACTGTGCATTAATGGTGTCGGTAATAGGATTAATAATGTTAATCATGAAGATCGTAGTAGATGTCAGCAGGGCCATGGCTGGTTGAAGAACCAGTGTCCAGATAAAACTGCGGTCATCCTGTGAGGCGAGAAAGCACAAATACTCCGGGGAAGAAGTAAAGTTAGTAATGAGCATTAATGGGACATCAATGCATACAGACGGAGGTGAAGAAGAGGAGGAGAGAGGTGCTCAGTGTAGGAAGTCCCCCTGTAGTTTTTTGCCTATACCAGTTTGTCCATGGGCCGGTCCAAGGCAAGCCAGAGCCAGCCCTAACTATAAAGCGCTAACTATAAGCACTGTCAAAGAGGAAAGTCTTAAGCCTACTCTTAAATGTGGTGAGTGTGTCTGCCCCCCGGACAGAAACGGGAAGCTGGTTCCACAGAAGAGGAGCTTGATAACTGAAGGCTCTGGCTCCCGTCCTACTTTTTAAGACTCTAGGAACCACAAGTAACCCTGAATCACTGGATCGCAGCTCTCTAGTAGGGCAGTATGGTACTATAAGCTCTTTAAGATATGATGGAGCCTGACCAGTTCGGGCTTTGTAGGTCAGTAAAAGGATTTTAAATTCTATTCTAGATTTTACAGGGAGCCAGTGCAGAGAAGCTAATACAGGAGTAATATGATCTCTCCTCTTAGTTCTTGTTAGTACACGAGCTGCAGCATTCTGGATCAGCTGGAGAGATTTAAGAGACTTATTAGAGCAGCCTGAAAATAAGGAATTGCAGTAATCTAATCTAGAGGTAACAAATGCATGAACTAATTTCTCTGCATCGCTTTGAGATAGGATGTGCCTGATTTTTGAAATATTACGTAGGTGAAAAAAGGCAGTCCTAGAAATAAGTTTTATCTGAGAGTTGAAAGACAAATCCTGATCAAAGGTAACTCCAAGATTCTTGACGGTGCTGCTGGATGCCAGCGCAATGCCATCTAGAGAAACTATATCATTAGAGAACTGATTTCGGAGGTGTTCTGGGCCTAGTAGAATAACTTCAGTTTTGTCTGAGTTTAACATCAGGAAGTTGCAGGTCATCCAGGTTTTTATGTCTTTAAGACACGCTTGCAGTTTAGCAAGCTGGTTGGTTTCGTCCGGTTTGATCGATATATATAATTGAGTATCATCTGCATAACAATGAAAGGTTATAGAGTGTTTTCTGATAATATTGCCTAAAGGAAGCATATATAAGGTGAACAAGATTGGTCCAAGCACAGAACCTTGTGGAACTCCATAACTGACGTTGGTCCTCATTGAGGCTTCATCATTTACATAAACAAACTGAGATCGATCCGATAAATAGGATCCAAACCAGTTCAGTGCGGTTCCTTTGATGCCAATATAATGTTCCAGTCTCTGCAACAGGATGTAGTGGTCTATAGTGTCGAACGCAGCACTAAGGTCTAACAGAACAAGAACAGAGACGAGTCCTTTGTCTGATGCGATTAGAAGGTCGTTAGTTATTTTTACCAGAGCTGTCTCTGTGCTATGATGCTTTCTAAATCCTGACTGAAAATCCTCAAATAAACTATTGTTACACAGAAAGTCACATAACTGATTTGCAACTGCTTTCTCAAGGATCTTAGAGAGGAAGGGAAGGTTCGAGATCGGTCTATAGTTGGCCAACACCTCTGGATCCAGAGTGGGCTTCTTAAGAAGAGGTTTAATCACAGCTACTTTGAAGGACTGTGGTACATGACCTGTTACTAAAGACAGGTTGATGATATCTAATAAAGTTGTGCTAATTAATGGTAGCACTTCTTTAAGCAGCCTAGTCGGTATAGGGTCTAAGAGACAGGTGGACGGTTTAGATGTAAAAATTGTTGAAGTCAGTTTGTCAAGGTCGATGGGAGTAAAGCCATCTAAACATATATCAGGGTTTACAGCTGTTTCTAAGGTTACTCTATTTGTGGAAAGATCGGTCGAGGGCAGGAGATTATTAATGTTGTCTCTAATAATCATAATCTTATCATTAAAGAAGTTCATGAAGTCATTGCTACTGAGGTCTATAGGGATACTCGGCACAACAGAGCTGTGACTCTCTGTCAGCCTGGCTACAGTGCTGAAGAGGAACCTGGGGTTGTTCTTATTTTTCTCTATTAACAATGAGTAATAAGCTGATCTGGCATTACGGAGGGCCTTCTTATATGTCTTAAGACTGTCTCGCCAGAGTAACCGAGATTGTTCCAAGTTAGTGGAACGCCATGTTCTTTCAAGTTTTCGCGATGTTTGCTTTAATTTGCGGGTTTCAGGGTTATACCATGGAGCGAATCTCCTTTGTTTTACCAACTTCTTTTTTAAAGGAGCAATAGAGTCTAGTGTCCTTCTCAGTGAGCTTGTAGCACTGTCGACAAGATGATCAATATGGGTCGGACTAAAGTTAGCACAGGAGTCCTCTGTCACATCGAAGCATGGTATTGAGTTAAATACAGACGGAATCGCTTCTTTAAATTGAGCTACGGCACCATCAGATAAACATCTAGTGTAGTAACTCTTGCTTAACGGTGTAAACTCAGTTAGTAAGAATTCAAAAGTTATTAGATAATGATCCGCCAACCAACACTGTGTTGCCAATCTAAAAACATAAAGTATACTGTTGATAAGCTTGCTGGGACACATAAATCTCCTGCGACACCTTTGATATGTTAAGTACCACCTAATCTGGAGCTGAAGCCATGGGAACATGCAGGGCTTAGAGCATTAGATGGAATGCTTACTGTAACAACAGATCAGACTGCACCAAACCAGCCTGGCTTGGGAAAAACAAGTGATTTATCTTTTAAAAAGTTTCATTTGAAAACGTTTTATTCAAAATTCTCATAGTATAAGGCTAGTAAGGTAACTTGTACCTCAAGGGGAGCAGCGTGCAACTACAGACATCCCACAGGGGCATGCAGGATCTAGTTTGACAGTAATATAAATTTGATTCAAATATTATATCCTTTCTATGTTGTTTGATTGTGTTTATTGCGGATTTTTTACTTCTACATTTTTGTCATTTATTCCATACTTGCTCATGACCAGCAGAGAGACAGGAAATGAGGGGAGCAAGAGAGAGGAGTATGACATACTGCAAAGGTACCCAGCTGGAATCAAATTAGGCACATCACGGTCATATGGTGTATGAGTTGTCGCCACCGGACACGTCAAATATGTTGGTGACATTTTCCGTGATTTTTATTACTCTTCATTTTCTAGCTCTCTTGATAGCAGTCAGGGACATGTTACCAGGAAAAGATAAGACAAAGACATCGGCCAGAATAGGCGGCTCAATCTGGAGGTTGTACCAAACATGGATGTTCACACTTCTCATCCACACTGTGCCTCAACCAACCAATAAAGTACATCAGAATCAGCCTCATCCAACCAATAAAGTACATCAGAATCAGCCTCATCCAACCAATAAAGTACATCAGAATCAGAACCAGCTAGAGTCAGTAACAAAGCTGTTTCCCCCCACTGGCTTCCCATCATCAAAACTGCCAATTACATTGGATAGGGCACTGACTAACGATTTAAGCCCCTAAAAAAATGAAGAATTTATCTACGTATTTACGTATTAATTAACATTAAAGCTGCTAAAATGGAAGTACAAGTACATTTACCATTACATTGGACGTGTGGATCTTGTGGATCCTTGTTTCTCAATGTATGTATCGAAAAAACATCCTGATAAATAAAAGAGATCAATTTGTCAGGTATGAGTTGGGGGCTCGTGTTTGAATCGTTGGTTTTTGGTAGGCAGAAATTAAACTCTTGCCAACAACTGCTGGTTGGAGCCTTTTCTATTTGGCCACTGAGGAAATATCATGTTCGTGGATCAGGAGAGAAATCTCAAAGGGCTCTGTTTCTCCATGACTGGCTTACTGATTTCTGGGAAAGATTTCTTGTGTGTGTGTGGGGGGGGGGGGGGGGGATATATGGGGGTGTCCCACTGTGCTTATTTGTGGATGGCAGCAACTGGCTGGAAACATCCAGTCAAACACCTGGCACATGTCCATTATTACACAGATCTGGTTCCCTTCCAACCAGCTGTTTGTAAACTGTTGACAATCTAAGCTTGAGCGTACACAAAACCAGACATGTCTGTGATAAATGAATGTAATCTTCTGAATCAGATCTCAGGTGTTCGATATTAATGTCAAACGTCAGCTTCTCATCAGACATGAGAGATTATCGAAATCATTTATATCAGAAATAACAAGCCTTGGATGAAAGATGATACTTTCATGCAGGTGCAGGTAGAACCAATTACCCAGCCCACACAAACAACCAGGTCTCAGATTGCAGCCTGTGGGGAGTCCTGCTTATTGAAAATAGAATTTCAGGATCGGGTGTGCAAGCATGCGTGGCCCATTATAATTGAGCAGAAGTACACATGATGAAAATGAAATTCCCTGGGACAGGAGGCAGCTGTTCTGGAATGCTGCTGTCCACTTGACCTTTGCTCTCTGTGAATATGACAGGCGGGTGGTGTGAGTGAGGCATCTGTTGAGATAGTTTACCCGTGGTTGGATTCCAAAAACAGTCCAGCCCATGCCTGGCATACAGGTGGACTCAGATACAGAGACATTCTGCTTGTTTTCTCTCCACCTCTCCCTCGCTACAGTGGTGGAAATAAAAACAGTTCCTTTTGGCGTCTCCCCAGCCATTTGGATTTCACGGTTTCACCTCTGGAGTTGTGAAAGACACAGTTGCAGCTTGTGAGGCCTCATTAGGATTCAGACAGATGGAACTTTCTTAGCTCTCTTTGCCTTGTTTTTTTTCTTCACACTTTGTCATTTATTCATGTGTTTGAGGGTGCAGGGCACAAGGTGTTGGCTCAAGAACACAGGACAAACAAAAGACCATATGCCTTTAGAAGAAACACTTTTTATGTAATTTCCATATGTACAAAGGTTATTTGAAAGTAACTACAACAGCTGAAAGACTATTTCAGTGTGGATTTTACATTAGTGCACCAACCAGAGCCAATCGCAAGCTGTCACATCTGACCAATTCTACATCGAGTGATACCCGAGTGAAGTTTAGGCTACTTAGTTAGGTTTTAGAAAAACTCACGTTTGGGCTAAAAATTAGTACATATACAAAGCATGATGTAAACAAAGTAACAAATACGGGAAACTTTGGAGCTGAAGCCTACGGGTCACAGTTTAAAAGAACAAAACATGGCCCTAAATAGAAAAGATTAACTTTTGTGACAATTGTGGAAGGCAGAAAAGGCACACTTTTCCAAAGTCTTAACACGGTGAGCATGATAAAAAAACAAACGTCAAACATTCTTAATGTATTTGTATCTATTGAAATATTCTTCTTTAAGTTATATTGGGGCAACCGTGGCTCATGGGGTAGAGCGGGTTGTCCGGTAACCGCAAGGTTAATCAAGTTTGATCCTTGATTATGTGTGCTGTGCCGAAGTGTCCCTGAGCAAGACACTAAAACCCCTAACGGCTCCCTATATAGGGATGGGTCAAATGCAGAGAACAAATATCAAATATGAATAAAATATCAAAAAAATAAAATAATCTATATTCGTTAGCCTTTGGCCTCCCTATTTATTTTTTCTCTAAACCTCCCACTTCCAATGTTATGCTGGTTAAAATGTAAAAAAATAATATATATATAAAAACTGGGTTTTATCAGGGAAAGCAAGACATGGTCCAGAGTGTGAACACAAGAAACACACAAATGCTAGATTTAAATATGCTGTGCGCTTTATTAAAAGAAATGAACAGGCCATTTGGGCAAACTCCATGGCCAAAAAGCTTCAGCAGAATAATGTCTCTGATTTCTGGAAAGAGGTTAAGGTTGCCAATAACACTAAGATGCCCTTGCCATCCAACATTGACGGGACTACTGGTTCGGACAGTATTGCAGATCTGTGGAGTAAACATGATAGGGATATTTTCAACAGTGTGAGGAGTGACACATTTAATATTGGTGATGTTCCTCATGATGCTGGTGTGTGTATTAGACCTGATGAAGTGCTGTATGCCATTGAACAATTGTTAGTCCAGTGTGAAGGGCCCCGAGTCGCTTCCTAACAAACCTGGGGCCCCTGCTCCGAGTGTGCTCGAATTTACTGAGCTTCCAGCCAGCCATGACTGCCACACCTGCTCAGGGCACGCAGAGGAACATCCTGTTCCAACAGCCTGTAATTATTAGTAATGTCTAATTATCAACCCTACCAACACCAGGAGCTCGCCATCAGCGCTGCAATGTTATTCATTACAATTCATTTAAATATAGTAAATACTTTCAAATCATGTTCTCTGATTATTAGATCCTGCCTTCTGAGGGTCTGGCCAGCCACCACGTCTTGCTCTACCTCCTCCTTAGAAAGAGGTGATCTTCCCTGAGGTCCATTTGACTGCTTGGTCTTCAGTTAGTTGTTACGGTTTGTGGTGGGACGTTGAGGACAGTAGGTGAGTTGGGGTACCCGTTACATTTTACACGTAGTTCACTTGTGTCTAGATACTTTAGGATTATTGGCCGGTGCCACCCCTGTATTTGTTTTGGTGAAGCTATTTTTAGATTTTGGAGTACTCCTGGGTGGGGATAAGTCCCTGACGGAGGTAGGCGTTTCAGGGTTTCGGCCGCTGATGTTTGCCTTTCAAGTAGCCTCGAGCCCTGCACGCTCCAGAAGACAGGTAGGTAAAGTTTTGATTAGGCAGGATCTGGGGAAGTTGTTTTTTGCTGAGACTGCAGTTAACACTGATGTTTACTGGTGTGTGGCATCCGGTGTCAACATGTATCGCGTTGGTCACTTGTGTGTACCAGTGGCGGGCCATGCATTTTATACCTGGGCCTTCAGTGCTGTCCTACAGTTGAACCACCTTCTAATAACCTCATTATGACACCACAGCTACGGGTTATTATTTGTTTCTAGGGGTGTAACAATACACGTATTCGTATTAAACTGTTCGATATGAGGCTTGCGAACCGAACAATATGTTTGAATAATACTAGTGCATTAATGCAGAAGCTTAAATTGTGGGAAATATAAGGTTTTCGGTGGACTTCGCTCAAACTGGCAACCCATCACGTAAGAGACACTCTGACCCCGGAAACAAAACATTGTGAGGCGCGTGTGTCCTGGAAGGTGCACTAAACTAGCTTAGCAGGAAAACAACAGCAGCACACATGCTACAAACTCTCCCCGCAGTGTTTAGCTGTTCCCTACTGATTCAAACAGGGATAAAGCAATCGCCACACAATCCCCATTTCTCCGGACCATAATTATTGCTTTGTAAAAGAAAAGAGCCCAAACAGAGAATCAAATGTCCGACCCTAACCCCGCACATGACAGGATGCTTAGTCATTAACGGGCAATGCATATAGTCACAATCAATGTAACTAACACAATGACAAGAACAAACTCACAAGAACTAGTCACATATATTTATATGACAACAAAGCATGACAAATTAATCCAGCAAACCTGCGGTGCTAAAACACGTAATAATCCACACACTGAAGAGCACGGGCCATTCAAATAGTATTCACATCAGAAGGAACAATATGAACCATATCATAAAAACGACACCATAGACAAATTAACACAGTAGTAACGCTACTGCAGATGTAAAAACACTTCACAACAAGCAGTTATCAAAGTTGTCTTATTAATGGTGCACCATGTTTTAGTGGTTCCACATACATGGCAACATACAACATGAAATCAAGAAAGTAATAACATTTTCATGAGAAGAAATAGAGAGCTATTAACCGGACCTAGCCAAGATGTTACCAGGAGAAACCAACAAACATCCTGCCCAACAATGACATACAATGCATTAGAGCACACAAACACTGCCATAAAATAATATCCATGCAAGATGCTGCAGTTAATCAATTCTGCAAGGAGGCAAGTGCAGCAACAACTTAACATTTTCCTGCCTGCTCATTTACCCGTTTTCATGTCTGGGACTTGCAACACATTCTTAAATTGTATTTTCCCGAACAATCTCTACAAAGTAGGAGCTTGTAGTTTTCCTTATGTTGCAGCATATGTTCTTTCTTTTCAGCGACATAGTAATTTAATTGCTTCCCTAGGATATCGCTTTGCTCAGTCTACTTGATTCCACTTAAACATTTTTATTAAGTAAGTCATTAACAGACGCAGTATGTTTAAACTTTTTTTTAAATTTCACACTTGTAGTTATTTTCACATCTACATTTAACTTAGAAGAGTCATTGGACACATTGTCACAGAGAAGTATTTATTTGGCCATACGGTTCAGATCTTAGCTTTACAAATGTTAATGGTGTCAGTGTTTGAAGTTCCTGTCTATTGCTGTTTTATCAGAATCGTGTGGATTGATATCTTCCTTGACTTGCTGACTTCCAGCTATTTGTTGTCATCTCTTGTTATGAGATCAATCACACTCAGATCATTAGATAAAAATGTACTTAATACTTAAAGGTGTAATCTAAACTAAATGGTGAACACCTTAATTTACAGTATCTTTAAAACAGGGAGAGAGGTAACAAAAGAGGAACAGAACCCACAAAAGTGTTTCTGGGATGTTCTGGTTGTCTGCGCTGCATGATTCATATCCATTTGCTTCAAATCGACTGGATCCTTACACAGTCACATGCATGTGTCTGTGTGTGGTACTTAACTTTCTATCCAACAGTGGACTTCTGTATTGTTACACAATCACTAACAGGGGACTCCTTAGCCAACAAGGGACTTTTTGGAAGTCACCTGTTGGTCATGCTCAAAATCATGCTGAACACCTTCTGTTGATTCTTTTTAAATTTTGTATTAAGATGAGACTTGCAGGTCTGAGTGTTTAAATGCATGCTTACTACTGCTCCTGCTGGCTGGAGCAGGGATTAAACTGCTCACTCACACACAGCGTTTTTAACACCCCACACTGATGTGAATGGCTTATATTCCCAGGCCAGTCATCAGACTACAGAGGGGCTAGTAGCTTAGTGATGAAACCAGTCTCTTAAAATATGATTTGTTATTCTGTTTTTCTAACAAAATATAACAGCTCACCTCTAGTGGATATCTTAGGTTTCAAGCCCTACCAAAATGCAAAAAATGTCATAATTTCTTCCATATCTTTCAATTATTGTTAATTGATATAATTTGTATTTAGGATGGTGCTGCTTCTGGTTCCTTAATATTCTCCTCTTTTGCATCATCTACACACTGATCCTCATGCTTTGTTCGTGGTGACTCCTCTGCCTGTTTCAGATATTACTGGATATTGTCATCAGCCACCTCAACAAGGATGTAGCAGGCAGCAGGGTTTACAAAGTAGGCAGTAGTAGTGTAACAGATCCCCCCTCACGGTTCGGCACACAGCATACTTCTTCAGATAATACGTCTCTAAATATCTTTGCAGAGTTGCAGTGAAAAGACATAAAGCACTCGTCTGAGTAGACAAAAAGGTATGTAGGCATTGTTTAACACAACAACTTATCACCGTTTATGACAGAATCAGATCGGGCTAAAGCTATTACCAAATCTATTGGGGTCTTTATTGCTGCAGACAAGACATGAGGCCATTCTCCGCTGTGTAAAACAAAGGATTTCAAATTCTGGTTAAAGTGCTTGAGCCACGCTACGAAAACCCCTCACGCACCCACTTCAGTGTGAAGATCGTTCCAGGCCTCTATGCAAAGGAAAAGACTATGACCGCTCACTTCATCACGGCGGAGTGGGAGATTCAAAGTCCGGTGCTGCAGACTCTGTGAGAGTCACACTTTTTGAAAAAATAATGATCTTAAATATTGTGGTTTTCATGTAAGATTATAGGCCAAAGTTCATTGCTTTAAGTGTTCTTGAAGTTCTTTAATTAATAAATGGAAAGCAAAGCAATATTGCCCCCCCCCCTTTTCTTTGCTGATCCGAAAAATTCTCCGATCCTCGACTCAAGAACCGTGAGTTTTGTGATCCGTTGCACCCCGAGTAGGCAGCTGCTGCTCGTGAAGACAACCTTTCATCGGTTGGATCCAAGAGCCAAACAAAATGCTGGTTCACGTCCTGTCTATTTCCTAAATTCTGTGTATTGGAACATTCAATTAGCTATGATTGGACACACAGGACTAACTCTATTTTTTGCTTGTATCAATGACATTGCATTTCTTATTCCAGAAGTCGACCGAAATAAAATAAGTAGCTTCAACACAGAATTCGGGTTGTATTTTTCAAACCACTTTTAGATTTAACTCAACATATTCATTATTTCCATTGTTGGGAAGAAAATGTAACCTAACATGCTGGGTCAAACCCTGAAGGGTCGGTCAGTGTTTATTCCATAATATGTATTACCACACTAGAATTTATACTATCTTGATCCCTTTAAGGGGGAAGTTTTTCTCTGCATTTGACCCATCACTGTATATGGGGAGCAGTGGGCTGCCAATGACAGGTGCCCAGGGAGCCGGGGGTTCAGTGTATTGCTCAGGTACAACTCCACACGTGACACGTCCCAGTCGGGGATCGAACCGTTGACCTTCCGGTTCCCAGACAACCTCTTGACCCAGTGCACCACGGTCTCCCCCACTATTCGGCTACCCACAAGCCGAACTCTTAAAAAGGGAAATCATTATATATCGATGATCATACCACTATCAAGGACTGCCAGTGTAAACTTTGTTTTCGTATTTGGATATTTCTTTTTGAGAGATTGTTGGATAGGGTTGATTTTTTTTCTTGCTGTACAAATTTAAGGCTATTAATTCAGTCAATACGGCTAACGTTTTCTGTCTGGTGGACGAGTGAAGTAATCATGATACATCGTATTTGTAAATCAGTAATAGGTACTTTCACCTTTAGGAGTAGCATGACCAACATTTGTTCTGAGCTCATAGCTCTCTACATTATTTAGGAGATGAGATTGCTTCTGAAAACATATGCATAATTGATGCATGAAAAACATTTTCAGCCAACTGCTTCCTGCCACAGAACATATTATCCATTGAGAGTTTTTGGACTCAGATACAAATAAAACTAGTGTTATCTTCGAGTCCTGTAGAATTAAATGACCTTTAGTCAGTTATTATATTGTATCTCTACCTTATCTCTGTGTGTGTGAGTGCACGCAGGCTGGTTCATCCAGCATTCATAGATATCCTACAATATAATTTAGCATTGTATCCCTGTTATTATAAACAAGGAAGTTTCAAGACTGCAAAAACCCACAAAGGGCAGGAGGGGTGGTGGATGGGTCCAACAAACACTGATATCTTAACCAAAATACTTTTTTGTTCCCCATGCGAAATGAGAAGTCAACGGTGACTTATTTGCCATGAAACTTGTGCACTCCAGTAGTCATTTCAATCCAAACCACCATCCTTCCCTAAACCTAACTGAGTAGTTGTCTGTGAAGATTGAGTTCATTTTGAAAAGACTATGCATGAACTGACGCATGTTGCTGGACTTCCATATGAAATCGCAGGAAAAATGATTAGTAACTTTTCATAAGATATCATACAAACTCTTGGATTAGGATATGTGTGAAAATCTCTCTCATGGTCTCTATTAATTTCACTCTTATCCATTGGTCCCTAGTCCCAGAACCAGGGGCGTTAGCAGGATTTGAGGACATTTAGCCCGGACTCAAATTTATTTTGATCATCACATTCTATTTATGCACTGTGGCACTTTATTAGGGACGTGGAGGCAAGATTCAGGAACAAAACAGAGACAGTAACCATGTAACAAAAAGTCTCCTTTAATAAACAGGTTAGGGTAAATGGGGATGGGGTCAAACTTAACAAAAGATTCCTCCCCGTTGGGGTCTTTGGCCTTCGGTCTACACCCAGTGTTAGACAATTCCTTCATCTGGTGTGGGTAGGGCAGAGGAGAGGTCAGCCTGCTGAATTACCTCCCATTTCATGCAGCTCCTCTCAAGCGGTTCAGGAGATCCTCGTAGTCTTCTTCCCAGTCTGTCTGCCGCTGTGAACATATGCTCACTTTAATCACCTGATGGGCTGCAGGCGTGACCAATGTCACGTGCCTAGCTGCAGCACCTGAACTGGATAGTAGACTCCCGCTATCACCTCCCCCGACCTGAGCTCTGGGATCCGCCCCCTGTGCTGTGTCTGCTCGGCTTTTCCCCCTGGTTTGCCACAATGTCTAACCCATTCTTAAAATAAAGTGTAAACTTTAGTTTACTGGCCGGATTAGTTATGAATTATGATCTTAAAAGTATTGAGGACAAGAAATAAATCCCTCTTAACCTTTTTTATCCCAGTGGGCTACCATTAACATCCGCCCGTATACGTCAAGTTCTCCCCTTCCAGGGCCCCCTCAACTTTGCCCTATGCATCATTCCGCAAGGACGAGCCATATTATAAATGTATTATTTTAATCATTTATTAACTACTCATATATTAATACTTAAAATGCTTCTATTTGAGGGTGGGGTTCTTGCGAAAATTACGGAGTAGACTGGACATCAGGAACAGACTTCGGGTGTCATTGTCTCCCATTACCCCCAGATGGGACCGTCTCGTTGCAGAGAACCAAGCTCAGGTCTCCCACTGATTCAGCGTTATTGTGAGTTGTATTTATTTATGCATTATATATTTGTTTTCATGCCGATCGTATCATTTTATTTCGTCGTGTTTTTCCGCCACACCTTGAAGGCCGGTCCGTGAAAATATTGTCTTAGAATGAAACCGGTCCGTGGTGCAAAAAAGGTTGGGGACCTCTGCACTAAAGTGTAAGTGTCTGCTGAGTTGACCACGGAGATCTGAGTGTCTACTGACTTTACGGCAGTCTCATGAGTCTCCATTCCTCCACCGCTGCCAGTGAGCAACGGACTTTCAAAATAAAAAAATGCGTTAACGCGCTATACAATAATTGTCGGCGTTAATTAATTAATGCGTGAACGTGATAATAACTCGTTAACTTGCCCAGCACTAACATATATATATATATATATACACACAGTATATATATATATGTGGAAATGCTTGAGTGCGAGAGGCTGCAAGGTCTTGAGATGGTATAAATGTCATGCTCTGTCTGTGCCCCTCCCTTGTTCCTAGTGTGTTTCTGTGTTACCCCTTCCCTGTGTTTCCTGTTCGGGCCGTTTGTCCTTTCTCTGTCTGTGTGTGTGTGTGTGTGTGTGTTTGGCACTCAATATCTCTACTGCTGCCAATCAGCCCGCACACCTGGCACCTACCCCATCTACACCGGCTCTTCACTCTAATGTTCGCCAGATCATTCAGTTTGCTAACATGGTTCAAACACTATGGCCAGTCTTCTTTTTTTCCTCTCTAGTTCTAGAATCCTTTGTACTCCTGGGTCATGTCCACACTCTGCCTGCCTCCCCTGCTCCACTGCAATGTCCGGATCAACTCTCACCACCCATTCTCTCCAATAAAGTTGCTTGTGAACTTTGTTCAAACATGTGTCCCAGGTCTGCTCTTGGGACAGCACTTTCTGGCGACATATCACATTACCTTGACGACATCAAACATGTTAAAGTCAATTGTGAGTTTTTATTTTATAGTCTTTACTACCTAATTTGAATGTCTTCCAGGCTCTTGACTTACGACACTAGAGACAATATTCAAATGATGAATCGAATTGTTTTCATCAAAACAGTGTAATTTAGCAAAATGAAAAGAAATGGTTGAGTAAACCAGGTGTGTGATTTAGCTTCTGCTTGCATTCCTCTGCTTGCATGTGTTTTTATGGACCATCTCAAATCCTTAATGTTAGAGTTTCTGTGTAAATTGAATATGCCAAGCTAAACACCCATGTGCTTGTCTACTTTCTGTTCCCAGAGTCAGAACTAAACATGGAGAAGCAGCGTTCAGTGTTTCTGCTCCACATGGAACAAACTCCCAGAAAGCTGCAGGTCTGCTGAGACCCTCAGCTCATTTAAATCAAGATTCAAGACTTTTCTGGTTGCTGCTGCCTTTAATTGAACCACATTCAATTCATATATTCATCAATTTCCTGCATTTCTGTATTTTACTACTGCATTTTATTTCTTACACTGTTTTTTAATGTTTTAATGAATGTTCTTAATTGTTTTTAAATCTCCTTTTCTTTTGCCTTGTGTTTTGATGCTTTTAATGGTTTTATGTGAAGCACTTTGAATTACCTTGTTGTTGAAATGTGCTATACAAATAAACTTGCCTTGCCTAAGGTGTGCATAAAGGGCTCAAAATGTCTGCGTAAGAGTCCTCAAACACTTGACACTAACAGTGAGACAGCCCTTTGTTGGAACAGGATTCCTAAGTCCCTAAGTGTGGACATTGGGAAGGGGCCATGGATTTCCTCAGGATATAAGTGTATTTACAGGGTCTCAGTTGAGAGTTTACATGGATACAAGATAACATTAATAATAATAATAATAATAATAACTTTAATTTATATAGCGCCTTTCAGGGGACCCAAGGCCGCTTTACAAGAGTAACAAAAACAGTTTAGACAAACAGTCAGAAAAACAAAACAAGTAAACTAGGGGCCGAAAGCCTTGGCGAACAGATGGGACTTGAGGGCCCTTTTGAAGGCGTCCAGAGTGGAGATGTTGCGGATCACCGCAGGGAGAGAGTTCCAGAGGGTGGGGGCTGCCACACTGAAAGCTCTGTCCCCGAAGGTTCGCAGTTTGGTGCGGGCGGTGGTAAGCAGGCCAGAGTCTGAAGACCGCAGGTTCCGGGGACGGGCATGTGGGCGGAGGAGGTCCGATAGGTACTGGGGGGCATGGGCATGGAGGGACTTGTAGGTGAGGAGGAGGATCTTGTATGAGATGCGGGACTTGACCGGGAGCCAGTGGAGGTTGATGAGGGTGGGGGTGATGTGCTGCCAGGGCTTTGTGTGCGTGAGAACCCTGGCAGCAGAGTTTTGTACATACTGGAGCCTGTCCAGGGTTTTGTTGGGTACCCCGAACAGGACACCATTGCAGTAGTCCAAGCGGGAGGTGACAAACGCATGGACCAGGGTTTCAGCAACAGACTCCGAGAGTGACGGTCGGAGTCTGGCAATGTTCCTGAGATGGAAAAAGGCAGTTTTGGTGACGGACTTGATGTGGGACTCGAAGGAAAGGGTGGAGTCCAGGATGACACCCAGGTTGCGGACTTCAGGAGATGGGGAGATGGAGCAGCCGTCAACCTCGAGGATGAAGTCACCAACCTTCCGGAGCAGCGCCTTGGGTGCCACAACCATGAGCTGTCTTCTTGGTGTTGAGTTTGAGGAGATTTGATGACATCCAGGTTTTTATTTCATACAGGCAGTTGACAAGGGACTGAGGGGGGAGCTGGGAGGATGGAGTAGTACTGAGATAGATTTGAGTATCATCAGCATAGCAGTGGAAGTTCAGTCCGTGATGGCGGATGATCTTGCCGAGGGGGAGCATGTAGATGGTGAAGAGGAGGGGGCCAAGCACAGAGCCTTGGGGCACGCATGATTGACTGGGGCTAGGGGGGAAATAGAGCCGTTGATGGAAACAAACTGTTCCCTGTTATGGAGGTAGGATGTAAACCAGGAGAGGGCGGTGCCAGTGACCCCTAGAAGGTCAGATAGGCGGTTGAGGAGGATGGTATGGGAGACAGTGTCAAATGCTGCAGAGAGGTCCAGGAGGATGAGGATGCTGAGGCGGCCAGAGTCAGCAGCAATGAGGAGATCGTTGATGATCTTAATGAGGGCGGTCTCCGTGCTGTGTTGGAGTCTGAAGCCGGATTGGAGGGGCTCATAGAGCTCATGGTTGGACATGTGGAGATGGAGTTGGCCGGCGACTACTCTTTCCAGAGTCTTACTGAGGAAGGGAAGGTTGGAGATTGGCTGGTGGTTGTGGAGGTCATCAATGTCCAGGCCAGGCTTTTTGAGGATGGGGGTGACTGAGGCAGTTTTGAAGCTGGTAGGGACAATACCAGATGCCAAAGAAGCGTTGATGATATCCACCATGTAGGGGCAGAGGGTGGGTAGGCAGTCCTTGACCAGGGCTGTAGGCATGGGGTCCAGGGAGCAGGTGGACGTCTTGGCCGAGCTGGCCAACTTGGCCAGTTGGGGAGCATCCACAGGGGAGAAGGAGGAGAGGTCACAAAGGGAGAGGTGCGGCGCTGAGGGGGCGTTGCCAGGTGGCTGAAGTGCGGGTGGAGGGGGAGGGGCTGGTGTCAGGAGCTGCTGGTGGATGGAGTCGACTTTCGCCTGGAAGAAGTCGAGGAATTTGGAGCAGAGATCGTGAGCACCAGAGGGATGGGGGGCGTCAATGGGGCGGAGTAGGCGGTTGATGGTGGAGAACAGTGATCGAGGGTTGCTTTGCTGGGCACCGATCAAACGAGAGTAGTATACTGTCTTGGCCTGAGAGAGAGCTTCCTTGTAGGTTTCCACATGGTCACGAAAGGCCAGGAGGTGGACCGTGAGGCCAGTTTTTTTAGAAAGCCTCTCCAGCTGGCGACCAGAGGCCTTCATGCTGCGGAGTTCGGAAGTGAACCAGGGGGCATAAGTTAATATAACACACTGCTTTTCTTCTTCATACATTATTTCCCTCTCAGTCCGTGTGTGTGTGTGTGTGTGTGTCCAAACAGTAGATGGAAGCAACCTGATTCCATCCATTTAGGCCTATTGGTCATCTCATTAGGCACACACTCGCATTGCATTAGCTCATTCACTTCAACAGCAGAATGGGAGCAATAGTTAGAAAATTGACCATTTGCATTTTCACAGCCTTTGGTTAAATTTGGTTACGGCTCCGCTACATCGACCACAACCAATCAGAGACAATACTTTGCATCTTGTTTCTATGCTCAGCATGGTACCAATCTTTGTTAACTTCCTTTACCCTTTTCACAGGGCTTCAGAATCAAAAGCCAGATGGCTGAATACACCCATCAGATGCTTTCAGATCCCTGAGTGTTGGTGAAAAGTGCACGTCCCAGTGATGGGAATGAGCTCTGACAGCATGGGGTCACGTAATCCTATGTGTGAATTAGAGGATTGTGGATTTCACCAGATTAAACAGCTCATTCTCATACGGGCTGTCAGCCACTGTTTATATGATCTCCCAACAACAGACACACAAAGGTGTCTGATCTAATAGAAAGCAATTCCGCTCAAAAATTGATAATCAGCCAACCAAGACAGATTAGTGATCTTTAACAGTGATGTTTGAAAAACTGTGGATACAAAATAGACACAGAATTACGGTGTGTAGCCGAGATGTATGTTGCGCCTATAAGTTAATATTGTAATAAGATAATAACACAAAGGCTCTGTAGTCTGCACCAAGACAGCAACAACTTTATTCCAACATAGTCAACAACGGAGCAAAGTGGTTGGGGTTAGGTGCCTGTAAGCCTAACAGTCCCTGTGCCGCCAGTGACCCATGGCTCTGGCGACCTCTCGTCGTGCAGTGAGGGAGCATGTTGAGGAGAAGTCAGTAGGATGCTCAAAAAGCCAGCAGGCAATAGCAGATTGTAAAGTTTCAGTCAATCGTAATGGACCATCTGCTCCTTTTCGTGAGGGTCTAAACTTTAAAGGACTGCCAATACGATAGGTGAGCACAGGTTCTCCCTGAGAGTTAAACACTTCTCCGTACAGCTGGTGACTGGCCGCTCCAGCCTCGTAGTTGTTTTGTCTCTCGTGGATGTTAGCACCACACTGCTGGCACCACGAACAGCAGTCTCCAGCCTCTAGGTAAGTCAGAGAGCATATAGGAAGTAGTGGAATATTTGGAGAATATAACTTCCAGCATCACACAGTCCACGCTGGAAAAATACGTTGAACTCCGGGACACGTTGTCCGATGGTCAAGGCATTAGTGGCCAGTGAGACTCTAGTGAGATTTACACACACAGAGGAAAAGGGGCAACAGACAGAGCAGTCTGAGAATAATACGTGAGTCAGTAGTTATTTCACATGGCATTCTCAGAAAAAAGAGAAATCTGGTCAGAGAGAGCCGAGTCTTTAACCAAGAATGGACAGACTCTTATATGTTAATTCTTTAAAACCAGTATGTCTCATATGTTCAGAGACCGTGGTGAAAGCAGCAATGTGAAGCACCACTACGAAGCAAAGCACAGCTCGTTTTATCAAACGTACCCACTCACTGAAATGAAGGCACAGAAAATAAACAATCTAAGAGCACAATATCATCAGAATCCTGACACATGAATTCACTGATTCACAACAATGATGTAAACAGAGAGGAATAGAGCTGAAACAAGTCGTTTAATAACCACAGATAGAGCCCATGCACGCACACTATTCTTATTAGAAGATGAGAATAATATAATATCACGCTCTTTTGGGGTGACATCACTTCACACCTGAATAAACTGAATTTAAAGGTGCAGGGCAATTCAGACTTTATTTTCAGATAAACATTTTTTTAAAGCTTTCTGTAATGTAATTTATTCTTTAATCCTCCCCTTATTTTACTTGAAACGAGGGAGAACATTGATTTATTATTAGATTATATATTATTTATAATTCATCCAGTTCAATTTGAAAACTGACAATAAATATTGCTCATGTGTCATTTCAAACAACGAAAGTTGAATTGAATAATTCAATTCAACTTTTGTTATTTGAAATGACAGTCAGTTGTTGACTACATATAGACATTATTATAAACTTCAATATATATGGGTCTAAATCATGGCACAAGTCAGACATTAGTGATGTTCCGGACCTTTGCATGAGGACATTGTCTCTAAATGGACCTCGTGAATTGTAATTGAATACGCCTGCCTTAGGGAGACTGACAGAGGAGGGATCTCTCTCTCCGGCTGGACAGAGGAGAGAAAGACTCCCGGGAAGAAGCAAAGTTAGTAATGTGCATTAATGGGACATAAGGTCCAACAGGACAAGAACAGAGACAAGTCCTTTTTCTGATGCAATGTCATTTTCACCAATGCTGTCTCTGTGCTATGATGCTCTCTAAATCCTGACTTAAAATCCACAGTAAGTTCTGTCAGGAAGACTATACTCTTTTAGGCTTGTAGTTTATTTCTCATACTCAACTTAAATTATACTTTTTTGTGTTTTAATTATATTTGTAATATATTATGAGTGTTTTGCAAATATGTAAACATTACAATGTTAATATTGTGGCAATAGTATACCAAAAGTTATACTTTTGGCTTATTCCGATTACTAAGAAAGCACACTTTCTTATTACTATGCTATATTACTTTGTACACTACATACTATTATACATTACAATATCACAAATGTATTACCAGTATCCTAAATGCTGAATGAACTTCCCAGATAGTAATCAAAAACACTTTATTGAATTTCAAATATATTTTATTATATTATATATATTTATAACAATTTAAAACTTTAAACATACTTTTAAATAATTGCAATACAGTGCATTTTTGAGAAATAAAAGAAAGTATATTGAACAGAGATCAAAACAATTTTAATTTTACATGGTACAAACAAAACAGAATGTTTCAGATTAAAACACAGAACCATCCAAAAAATTGCACCACTGCAGACTCTCGCTCTCTAAATAGAAACAGAAACATGCTCATTCATTTTTGTTGAACTGATCATTGTTACATTTCCTTCTGATGTCCGCTCGCACGTCCGAGGCTCTCGTCTGTCGAAATTCTTCTATAACAGCATCTGTTAAGAGAAGAGACGAGAAATGATGTCACACAGCATATTCATACAACATTTTCTTCTATTTTGACTACACAGGAAATCCTGTTGAACCAATATTATTTTTTTAACAGTAAATCAGGATTAACATTGAAGAACTATATCAATATGATATGCCAATATTCCTACCAGTGCAGGTCGAACATATATTTCATCACTGGTGGTGTGTTTCCCACGAACATGTGATCCTGCTGCTTTATAAATCACAGAAGCTTTAAATTGTCTAAATACGACTCAGGACAATTACCTACCTGTTATGGCCTGCACTTTGGCAACATCCAGTTGTCTTTTCGGTGTTCCCACTTTCCCAGACTTCCCAGTCAAGGTGGACAGTGCAAGGACGTCCTGTGTGAACACCAGAGCAGCCAGCTCCTGGCAAAAAAGGGTCATGCGGGAACGATTAAGCCGCAGGAAGGCCCTCTTCGAAACTGTGACTGTGCTGTATATGAGAGAATCAATGGAACACATTAATATACAGTTGGAAGATCTCTCCCTACCGATTAGGAATTAATAGACGTTATTCACATATGAATACAATGTGCTTCATTATTAAAAACAGTGCTAGTAGTCTGTACATCCCTCTATGGAGCGGTACCACCAGTGGTGTGGAGGTTCCCACTCTCTACTAATTCACATGACTGATGTGTGACACATGTAACCGAGTAAATCCCATCACTTCATTTCTGACACATTTTAACTTGAACAGCAGACGATGGTGGGGAAGACAAAAGGAACGTGGTGTCATTTTTCTATAGCCCTTACACTGTGCAATCAACATTTACTTCACAATGACAAGTTAAAGCAAAAAAGTTATTTCCACTTTTATTACATACCTTTTCAATTTCGCTGTCCACAGAAAATGATGACGATGACATCACGGATGAAGGTGTCCTGTTAGCCGAGGGCATCATTGTCCGGACATACTCCACACACTCCCTCATTTGCTTTATCAGTTCTGGGAGGTCGAGGTGAATGTAATAATAAGTGGAAAAATAAAGTTAGATTTGTTCGATTAGTATGAACTCTGTACGTGGTACAAGACAGAAGGATTGACTGTGAAAGTTGGCCAGTAGTAGATGGATAATAGTAATACTTTTCAGTACAGAGCAATATTGTGTAAATCACAGTTTAAACATACTGTCTTCTGAAATGTCAACCCCTCCAATTCTCATCTGAACACCTACCACGAAGGGATGCCATGATGTCATCCATGCTGTGACCAGTGTTATCATCCATCTGTTGATCCAAGAAATAATGGAATACAAAAATTAGAGTTACTTTAAACCACATGTCCTTGTCAGGTACAGATAACTGACGTGTTATACTATTATAGGACTGATATTTCCCTGCTCTATTTTTATTGTACTTGCCGTTTTCTGGGCTGATGATAAACCTAAGTCTTCATCACAGTCGCTTTCCTGAATCTTTCAAGAAATGAAAAGAGAATAGAGCTGTAAAAGGCTATACAACAAATAAATAATTTGTGTCTAAAGAGTACACGACAAACAGCAAAGAAATAAGTATGACTTGCAATATCAGGAGGTTGTGGGGTGTCTATACATGTAGACTCATCAGAACTCAAAAGATTAGGACTGGATACAAGAGGTAATAGCTCACGTCTAGCTGCCTTCTTTGGTCGATTTACCTGGACAAAAAGTAAAAGTATGGTAATGGTAAGCAGTATCCTAAAAAATTGAACTTCACATTTCACTCCTGATGAGAACACTTACCTAAGCATTTGACAAACTAGTTTCATAACTAACAATAAGTAACATGCAACAACGTAGCCAACTACTCAACAAAAGAGTGTCTTACATGCTGAACACGTTGTGGAGATCCAGCCTCAGAACTGGTGACAAGGGCTCTCTTCAGAGACAGGGAAGTCTTCAGGTTTTGTAACACCTGGTCCCTGGCAGCCTCTATAATCTTGGCTTGCTTTGCCTGCCAAATAATGTGAAGATGGGAACAAAGATAAAAGATTTGTAACCTTGTCCTCAAAATGTTAAATTCTTATTGGAATAATAAGCTTTATTAAATCCAGGAAAAATGTATACAAGAGAAAACAATATTAAATAATTGTCATGTCCCTGAATTCCGTGTGTTCTTGTAAGTGTTCATGTTCTAATTTAAGTGTTTATTAAATTCCCACTTCACTCTACTTCTGGTCTGCGTTTGAGTCCTCCATCATGCCCCGTGACACCATTAACCCACCTGTGGAGGTCACAAGGGTACCAAGATCAGTGAAAGACAGAAAATTCTGGAAAGCATCAGAGCGGAGGTCATTTTTGTTGTACTGTGCTTTGCCTGTTTTGAATGGCATTTTGACAAAGAAGTACTGGAATCATTTTTTTTTATTAGTTTTTGCAGTTCTTCAGGATTCCATCAAAGTGAGCCATGTAGATGTGGCAGAAAAAGCTCTGCGTAAGCTTGTGTTTAACTTTGAGAAACTATATGGTGCTGCTAATGCTTCTTTCAGTGTTAATTTGTTAATGCACTTGGCAGAAAGTGTGCGCAGCTGGAGACCACTGTGGGCAACATCCACATTTCCATTTGAATCATATAATGGGACTTTGCTTATGTTTTTCAATGGAACAACTAATGTGCCAACTCAAATAGTGAAGAGCTTTCTTAGGTGGCGAGGTCTCTCAACAAAAGCAGGGACAACAATGGCAAATGCAAATGACAGCACAAGGAAATTATTTGAAAATCTCCAAAGTAGCTCTGGCTTACGAAAGAAGTCAAAGGAGTTTCAAAATAATGTCAGAGGTTTTGGCTGTCCGAAAAAAGGTTGCACATCTGTGCTGCAGAGGATGGCTATGAAACATTTCATAGGGGTGACAGTTCATTCAGGTTTATATTATGACCGTTTATCATTCGTATAACAACACAACCCTTAAAAAGAGAAATAATTAAATTGTACAGTTAAGTGATGGAACATTCTGTGAGATTATGAGCCTGATGGCTTTTACATGTGATGATGGGGCCTCTGTTGCATCCGAAACACATATTTTTTGTGTATTAGTGAAAGAGCTTGCCAAGAGTGGAAGAAAGGTTTGTAGAGATGTTCAGCTAAATATATCCTCCACATTTATAAATGAAGTGTCTTGCACCAATAATGTATTTGCTGTGCATCCTCAATCACTTAAACGTAAATGTGTATTGGTTAGGTCCAAAGACAAAATGTATGTCATTCCACTTCCAAACAATGTTGAAAGGGATTAAAAACTGATTCTCGGGGAGCTACTTTCACAGTTTTCTAGTCATGAGCACCAAACCAACTTCCACACATCTTTCCATCAACCATGAAGCACTGTGTACACACATTCTCCAGTTGTTGTTGTTTTTTGTAGATCTGCTTGTTTTAAATAACGAACAGTTCATTGTTTATAATTGTAATCTGTTAATGCAGTGTAGGTGAACTTGAGTGTTTTTTTTGTTTTGCATGTCTAGTCACCAGAAGTCATAAGTGCATCTCCTTTTTTAAACAAGCATCTAAGAGCATAAACCAGACCAACAGTGCAGAAACAAACCAATATGAATACAATAAATGCTGAATGGAAGGCTCAGGGTAGTGCTTCTTGAAGAGGTGAGTTTTCAGCCTGATGAAAGATGGGCAGCGACTCCGCTGTCCTGACATCAGTGGGGAGTTCATTCTACCACTGTGGGGCCAGGACAGTAAAAAGCTGTATTCCTATAGACCTCAGTAGTAATGACTTCATGAACTTCTTCAATGATGAGATTATAACTATTAGAGAGAACATTAATAATCTACTGCCCTTGACCAGTACCGATCTATCCTCAAAGAGAGTAACCTTAGAAACAGCTGTAAACCCTGATGTATATTTAGATGGCTTTGCTCCCATCAACCTTGACCAATAAACTTCAACAATGTCTACGTCTAAGCCTTCTACCTGTCTCTTAGACTCCAACCCGACTAAGTTTTACCTCTAGTTAGCATCTCTTTACTAGATATGATCAACCTGTCTTTACTAACAGGCCATGTACCACAGTCCTTCAGAGTAACTGTAATTAAACCTCTTCTTAAGAAGCCCACTCTTGATCAGAGATGTTGGCTGACTATAGACCTATTTTCTATTCATATCCTCTATACTTGCCACACTAAACCACCTGCACTTTCTCTCCCTACTCGCCCCACACAACCTTAATCATTTCATTACCAAGCAGCATGTACAAGGAATTTATCTTGGCGATTTGGTGAATAACAATACACAGTGCAAAAAGTCTATGAATTTACATAGTGGCCAAACGGTGGAGTTACAATTGCCGGCTTTGTCACATGGAGCCCAATAATACTTATTACAATAAGACTTACATTGGGAAAGAGACTCAGCTGATCTTTTTATCAGCTAAATCAACTTCCCACAATGAACTCTTGAATATATTCTATTTAAATAATTTGGTCCTTAAAGGATATTTTTTTCTGATACTTCGGTCGACACACAAAGGATACATATAATGAAAACGTTCATTTGCATATGTGACCTTCAAAGAGATAGGGCCAGGACCAGAACGTTACAGAAATACAGGAATATTCAGGCAGACAGTACGAAGAAAATAAATCTTTTTTGAACATTACAGGATGTAAACATTTTCTAGTAGAAGCCCAAAAGACTCAGATGAACCTGAAATTGAGCATCATTTGTGACTTTTAAACAAGACCGCCTCACGGTGTCAAAGACAAATTCTGCTTTTTTAAATAAAATAGGGGGGCTTCAGCACAAACGTAACAAATATAGAAAAATAAGATCTTCTCACAGTGGTAAAAGGAGGATGAGGTGTAATTATGAGAAATACCTCACAGGTTTCATGGACGGGAAGCATTTTGTTGGAATTTCAAATTTTTATTTGATTTGAAAAACACAAGCACTAGATAAAGCATCTTTGGTAAGTTTATAAACCATGAAAACTATCACCTGATTTATGTATAGTAATTACACAAAGATACTGCAGTTCATTTGACAGTGATATATTTGCAGGTATGCAGCACCTACAATGGATGACGTCTGGCTTTTCGCTGGCAGCAGGAAGTTATTCTGACAGAGGTCATCTATTTCCCATCACATGCACTTCTCTGTATTCGCCACATCTTCCTGCTTCCCTCCTTTCTATACTCCAATTAATCTTTTTTTTTTTAAATAGATCACGGCCACTGAAGATAAGAGTGCAAATGTTATTCTGTATAACAGCTAAGTTATGACTTTCTCTGACATTTTGTAGAGCAAATTATTAAAAACCCTGGACAGATGGCCCCTTTCTTATGTAAAACTATGCAGATAAATGTCTTTTCTATTAGCATATATTAAAGCGTCGGAGACGGTGTCAGCGTGCTTCTCCCAGTGCTTTGCCTGGCTCTGCTTCCCCATTACTTTGCAGCAAGAGACAGACTCTGCTAATTACCTGCAACATTAGGCAGCGCATAATGAGGTGACAACTTGTAGTCCTAAAAAGGAGGGTGGAGATGTAGAATACTGAAGAGAGAATTGGAGGAAGGTAGGGACAGAAAATGGGGATGTTTTCCCATTGAAATCCAGAGTCATACTCACCGATAAACGTCTGTATAGGTTGAGTGTGCAAGCGACCTCTAATGGCCGTCGTAGTTCTGATAGGAGCAAAGGGGGAAGTCAGGCGACATAGTATAAAGAGCAAAACAGTTTGAATAGAGAGGAGAACGGGTGGATGGACTGGTCGATCAAACACAATACTTTCTCCCATGAGAACAGTTGTTCTTGTGGGGACTGCCCATTAATCTGAAACTCCAAGAGTCCGAAAAATGAACAATTGGACCGAAACCCCATTTTTACGACAACCTGTTACCCTGAAAACAAACGGCTATTGTTTGAAGGCCCATTGCCACTTTCCCTGCAAACAGACAGAAATGTATTGCTAATTATTATGTTGATTTTCCCGATTTTGTTTTCTTTCCTACTAGCAAAGGCAGGATCCATCACTATGCATCTTACTTGCTGCCTTCATTGGTTGGGTTGTTTAGACTGAGGCCTCTCAATGCGTCTCTGCATCTACAATGCAAACTGCCACCTTGTGTCCGTTTCACAGCATTAAACAGAACAGTCATATACCGTACTTTCCGGACTATAGAGCGCACAGGTATATAGGCCGCACCAGCTGATTTTTAACAGAATAAAGAAGCTGCACATAGATAAGCCGCACTGGTCTATAAGCCGCAGGTGTCCCTGTTGAACAGCAAGATGCTTTTAACAGTACCGTACTAAAGTTTCTCAAGTCTGCCAGTGGATCCTAACAGCGCGGAGCAGTGTGACAGAATCCACCATCACCAAGGGCTTCCGAAAGTCTGGGATAGTACTAGATTAAGGGGACAGCGTAATGCGTGTTTTTGTGTGCATGTTTTTGAGGTTTGCAATATAACTCTGCTGTCCGGAGTCTGCATTTGGGTCCTTGAACACACCACATCATGTACGGTACCTTCATGGCTGAATAACAACGAATGGCTGAGATAAAGCAGACTATCATCATACCAGCCATTGTAAACACAATTATACATTAACTAAGATCATATCTGGAAGATATCTAGAAGATTTGCCACAATTGTGGCCAACAATCAACGAACTATGATCGCTGTATGGCGCTCTCTCCGCCGTCTCACCATGGAGCATATGGAGCATTTTTCTCCGTGACAAATGCTTTCAACAACACGCTGAATGCTAGACTTTGCAGCGTGTTGTTGAAAGCATGTTACTGGCATGCTGTGGGGTGGGGTGGGGGGTGGGGGGGGGGGGTACAGTTAGGAAAAGTGTAGCATTCAGCGTGTTGTTGAAAGCATTTGTCACGTGACAAATGCTTTCAACAACACGCTGAATGCTACACTTCCCCCCCACCCCACAGCATGCGAGTAATATGTGTGTTTTCATAGTCTGCTTTATCTCAGCCATTCGTTGTTATTCAGCCATGAAGGTACCGGTAACGTTACATGATGTGGTGTGTTCAAGGACCCAAATGCAGACTTCGGACAGCAGTTATATTGCAAAACTCAAAAACACGCACACAAAAACACGCATTACGCTGTCCCCTTAATCTAGTACTATCCCAGACTTTCGGAACTTGGTGATGGTGGATTCTGTCACACTGTTCCGCGCTGTTAGGATCCACTGGCAGACTTGAGAAAAAGCTGATCTTCTCATGCAGCGTGCGTGTCTACGTTGCTCATAGCTCTGAATAGCATTTACGGCTAACTGCAGACTGCTACGAGCAACAAGTTATTGCCTCGTTGCTTTTAGATTCGAATGAGAAGACACGCTGCTTCGTTTCACTTCTTCTGTTTGGTAGCCTTGAGAGACCTTAGTCTGTAAGTATGTCTGCATGAAAAGATGTACGAAGATATATTATATTCGCTAATGCTAATCGCGGTTAGCATTTCCCCATTGGCCATAATGTTAAAATTAGCTTAGAAGCTAGCAAGTCGGACATGTACGGTACCTACAGTTTCATGACGTGGTGTGTTGAAGGACCCAAATGCAGACGCAGGACAGCAGAGTTCTATTGCAAACCAAGATGATTTATTTCTCACTCAAAAACACGCACACAAAAAAACTCTTGGAACAAGTTTTGTAGAACTGTAAAAACTGGAAAAAACGGTAATACCGTAAGTCAACTAGGAGGCGTCTCCACGTGCTCTGCACAGGTCCAAGCCGGGAAGTGGCTTACGGTAATCCCTCTGATCCGAGCCGGAAAGTGGCTGGATAGACACTAGATCGCTGTTGATCGCTGTCGCCTTCGTCCTCCTGTGCACTAAAACCATCAAAGTCATCTTCAGTGTCGGAATTGAACAGCCTCAGAATTGCTTCGTTCGTGCTTTCAGTCAATCTTTCGTCAGTGTCACTTTGCTCCCGAGGCAAATCCGCCCTTGCGCTGTCATCATCTCGCAGTAGTCCAGCCTTTCGGAAGCCGTTGGTGATAGTGGATTCTTTCACACTGCTCCACGCTGTTAGGATCCACTGGCAGACTTGAGAGAAAGTTGCTCTTCGCATGCGGCCAGTTTTTGTGAAGGATTTCTCTCCGTCAGTCATCCAAGCCTCCCACTGAACTCGGAGTGCCACCTTAAATGAACGGTTCACACTAATGTCAAGGGGCTGCAAATACTTTGTTGTGCCCCCAGGAATCACAGCTAGAATAGAGTTTGTCGTCTTGATGGCTGCTTTAACAGAATCCGTTATGTGGGCTCTCATGCTGTCCAAAACTAGCAATGCCGTTTTTCTGTGAAAAAATCCCCCTGTTCGCTTCGCGTAGCATTCCGTCAGCCATTCCTTCATTACGCTTTCTATCATCCACCCTTTCTTGTTCACTTTCACGGCGATTCCTTTCGGGAATTTTTCTTTCGGCATTGTCATCCGCTTAAAAATCACCATGGGTGGAAGCTTTTGTCCGGATGCTGTGCAGCCCAGAACACACGTGAAATGCGTTCTCTCATGGCCAGTTGTTTTGAGCGTGATGGAAGACTCACCCTTTCTGTTAACAGTCCTAGTGAGAGGGAGGTCAAACGTCAAAGGTACTTCGTCCATATTTATGATGTCGTCTGGTCCAATGGAATTTTCGGTTATATGTCTTTGCGTGTATTCGCTGAAGTTTGTCATTTTTTCCTTGAAGTCGGGAGGGAGTTGCTGACCAGCGGTCGTCCGTGTTCTAATCGACAGGCCCTTTCGTTGCATGAATCTGAAACACCAAGACGGTCCACCTCTGAAATCTCCAATGTTCTTTTCGGTGGTGAGGGCTTTAGCCTTCAGTCGGATTTGCACGGTGGAAACACCTCGACCGTCTGCTCTCTGTGTATTCACCCAATCCTCAAGAGTGTTTTCAAGATCAGGCCACCTGCTTTTCCTGCCTCTGAAGGCTTTTGTCGTCTTTTTGCAGCAGCTCAGTTCTTCGGCCTGGCGGTTCCAGCGTCTCACCATCGATTCATTGACGCCGAGCGAATGTGCAGAAGCTCTATTTCCTTCTTCGACAGCCAGGCGGATCGCTTTTAACTTAAAAGCAGCATCATACGCATTTCTTCGTGTACCGGTTTTCTCCATGGCAAGCGAGGCGAGATGCGTGGAATGAATGAAACTCACAGTGGCTGGACACGCTTTTATCCGTCCGGGGTCAAATCACGAGCATGCATTCATCCGCCGTCTGCGATTGGCTCCGCCCAGTGCGAATACAGGTGTGTTATGTATTCATCCCCCATATGCTCCGTGGTGAGACGGCGCCATACAGCGATCATAGTTCGTCGATTGTTGGCCACAATTGTGGCAAATCTTCTCGATATCTTCCAGATATGATCTTATGATATGATCACCGGAAATAGTCCAGACATATTAAAATAAAAGTCCGAAAAAAAAGTCTGCGCAACATCATCATACCAGCCATTGTAAACACAATTATACATGAACTAAGATCATACAAAACATTTATTTCTCTCACTCAAAAACACGCACACAAAAAAAATCTTGAACAAGTTTTGTAGAACTGGAAAAAAGAAAATGGAAAAACAAAAAAAACTGGAAAAAACGAGTCTGCATTTGGGTCCTTGAACACACCACATCATGAACCGGGGCAAATCCGCCCCTGAGCTTGCGTTGTCGTCCTCATTACGCTGTCCCCTTAATCTCATAGTATCCCAGACTTTCAGAACCCGTTGGTGAAGGTGGATTCTGTCACACTGTTCCGAGCTGTTAGGATCCAGTGGCAGACTTGAGAAAAAGCTGTGCGGTTTATCTATGTACAAATTCTTTTTTCTTTTAATAATCAGCTGGTGCGGGCTATATACCGGTGCGCTCTATCGTCCGGAAAGTACGGTAATATATTTTAGTTGTGAGTAAATAGTAGTTATGCACAATTTGAAGTGTATTTAGTATATTTTTGTGTGCTAAATTGGAACAATTTAATGTAAATAGGTGAAAGCGTGACTTTTGTATACTTTTTATATATATTTGCAGAAAGTACAATTCTTTGATAGTATATTTGCAGTGTACTATTGAAAATGTCAGTATATTTTAAATAAAAAAAAGTAAAAAAAAATTCTCCTGGGAATTGACTCAGGAAATGAAAAATAATCACGCATAGAAAGGGACTGTGACATCTGCAATGCTGCAGAGAAATTGTTCTGACCACTGAATCATGACGAGTGAATTAAATAGCGTCTTCCTGAACTGCTGGCTACTGAAGCCAAAGATATTTGGACTTTTGCTGTCTATGGCACCAAAGATTGCAGATTGGAGTTTTAATTATACATTTACCAGAGGCACAGCTGCCCGGGAGACACACATACTTAGACAGCTGAAAACATTTCACTATTCTCGAGAGCAAACGTTCAGACCAGACTAGACCAGACCAGCATGGGTATAAGCTGTGTTTTTGCTGTTAGCATATTAACTCCTGATAATGTCCACCTACAGAACAGCAAACATTTCTGTCTGCCTGCCAACATGAACAGAATAATCATTGTGCTGTGAGAATGCATTGTATAACAGGCATATTTTTAAGCAGCTGCGAATTGTTAAGGGTATTTAATAAGTGTGTGGTAGGGGACGTCCCTTCAATTCCCAAGATTATCTTGAGTTGGTTGCTTCTAAAACATCATGAAGTAACCTGACTAAGAAACAGATGGTGTTGACCAATAGCAACTGACTTGGGAAAGAATGGAACATTGAAGAAAAATGGTGGGAGCTTATTAGCTTATTAATATGTGCTTATTCGCTGCATTGCACCATAAACTTGTCTTTAACCCCCTCTATTGTAGTATAAACTGCTCCACAAATGAGGCATGGTTTGTAGACAATTGTGAGTTTGACTGACAAACAGTCAGAGGGAACTAGGAAACTGTTGGCTAGTGGTTCGCTGACCAGCTTTAACGGTTTGCCAACTACTTTTGCGAATTGTCACTAACTTGTCACAAAGCCTCTATTACGACCTGGTTCTGAAGCCATGACAAAAGAGGGGGAGAAACAGGCTGAAGGCAAATAAGAAGTAATAAATAATTATAAATAAAGTTGATGGTCATAAACCCCAAACCAACTAGGAAAACGATGGCAGGTGATAATCAGTAAAAAAAAATCAGTGGTGTACGTTATCTTGCAGTGGTAGGTCACGGTTGCCCTCGCAAACTCGCACTTTGGTTTACCGTGAGCCTCGCCTCCGCTAAACAAACAGTTTCTGGATATGCTCCAAGTGGGTGTCCCACATGTCAGAATAAACCACTACATCATCCAAATAACCTGCACACCCTTGCAAGTCACCTATAATGCAGTTGTTCATAAGGCGCTAATTTAAGCCCTGCATTTAACACATCCCTAGCATGTTAGGTGCAATGGGCTGCTGAGACCAACCAACTGACCAACTTCTGGCTGCACACAGAAGGAAAGGGGCTCAGAGGTGCGCGCATAATATGGCTTAAAAGTAAGTTTACATGCCAAAGCTGAGTTGGCTTTCTATACTGAGGTGTTGAAATTATGTAATTCTGCTCCGAGATTTGTTTTAACACTGTGTGCGGACCTGTGGATGTGCTCCCGAGCCGCATTGCTCTAACCAGGGTCACCACAACACGAATAGAAAACAACAAATGACAAAACTCAGAGGGGTAACGCCACTGGACATGACAGGAGAACACCGTTTGCATTAATGTTACTTTAAGTACCCCAGTCAGACAACCTTACAGTGATTTACCATTTTCAAACTGATATATGAGAAAAAAACCTCCTCCACTGCTGCATTCTGAACTATTTGGAAGAGAGAGAGGGGGGATTTTGGTTGATGCCTGTGTTAAGAATGAAGATCGAGTTAACAGACTGAGATCGAGGCATTTAGCTCAATTCAAGCAATAAGATTTATTTGTGACAGAAGGATTATGTCCAGCAGTTAAACGGACCCTAGCAAAAGCAAAGAGTGCCAAAAGTGAAACCAAAGAGCGCTTATAGCAGAGTGCGCAGGCGTGTCCATCTGGTTCTCCTTGTGGAGCCATTGGTCAAAATCAAAGCAGAGGCGGATTTGTTTCTAGCATTCAAATGGCCTGATGGAGCTCTGGACAGCTTCATCCACACTGGCTCACGTCCGAAACCTGCCTTCTCTGGAACGTCAGTGTGTGTGAAATGTTGATCTACAGCATATTGTTAACACTTAAGGTGAAGAAAATGAAAGGAGTGCAGTTCTAAACTATTTCGAAGTCTCTGTGTGAATAGATAAAAAGAGCTCTTCTCCTACTCTAAGATGGCAGTTTCTGCCCTAATCTGGTGGTTTAAGCAAGCGTTACTTTCAGGGCCACTGTATCTGTTCCTATCGTACGAACGGGTGACGGAATGCCCCATTCGGCGTTTTTGACCTACTTACGGTGACCTCACAACTCCGCAATATAAGCTTTACAAGTATAGCGCATATTATTTAACAGTGAATGAATATATTTTATTTACAAATCCCCCTTTTCACACCTGCTAGGTGTGAACTTCTATGTTTTGGAACTACTCATTCAATGGCTGTAACTCGAGGTTTAGGTCCCTATCATCTGAATCGTCTGGATCAGAAGTTGGTGGGGTGCTATGTCTAGTTCGGGTGTGTGTCTGATTCGGGGATGGAGAGGGAAGAGGGGCAGTTGAATTAGATGGGTGCTGGTGTGTCTGATACTTGGTTTCTAATCCCCACAACATGATGGCAGCAAGTATCCCCATACCCACCCCCACCCCTTTCCAGGTGAAGCGCTGCCGACCTCGGTCGGCGGGGTTTGCATGAGGGTCCCCTAGACAGCGTCTAAGTTCCCGATGCATTTTCCAAATTAGTGCGAATTTCTCCCAGTGTTCTGGTTGGTACCGGTGCTGGGACACAATGTGTCAGGTGGTGCCAAGGGGCGCCTGATTTGCCCTTGACCTGGACCGAGTGTGAAGTAACTTCCTTCACCTCGTATGGCCCAGTCATGGCCCAGTCAGTCCACCTGGGGTCAGTCCACTTGCGCTTGTGAACCTTGACCCTGACCCAATCACCTACTTGTATCTGCTTTCCAGCTGCCGCTGCTTCAGGTACTGCTCGAGTCCTCTCGATCTGTTTGAAGAGAGCTTCAGTAAGAGAAGTTAGGGCACTCATATAGTCAGACATTTCAATCTGCTGTACATCCAGAGGTGGCATATGACCTCCATCTCTGGGTGGACCTGGCATCGGCCGGCCAGTCATGATCTCGTGTGGGGAGAGATGTGTTTCTCCCCCTTTTCCGGACCTCATGGCCATAAGGGCCAGGGGCAGGGCCTCAACCCATGTTAATTTGGAGCCCGCGCAAACTTTGGCAATTTTGGCCTTAAGGGTCTGATTCGCTCGTTCCACCAGGCCCTGAGATTGCGGGTGATAGACTGACCCGAATCGGTGTGTGATTCCCAGAAATTGCTCTACCTGTGCGAGCATGGTGTTGCTAAAGTGTGATCCGTTATCAGAGGGGATGCATCTCGGCACTCCGTAACGGGGAATCAGTTCTGTCTGCAGCCACTTTACAACTGTCTGCGCGTCTTCTCTCTTGGTGGGAATTGCTTCCACCCATCTTGAAAATCTGTCTACCATTACCAAGATGTACCTCTTTCCCTGCACGCTGTTCTCTGGTCCCATATCTGTATAATCTATGCTGATGTCTTGGAAGCAGGCAGAGGGCACGGGATAAGATCCCATCGGTGTCTTGAATGGTTTTCTTGGGTTGTATTTTCCACAAATTTGACATTCATCGCAGAAGAGGAAAGATATCGCTTCCATGTGCGGATGCCACCATAGTTGTTTTAAATTGTCCAATGTCCGTTTCTTTCCCTCGTGTGTAGGTCCGTGGGCCCCTGGTAGGAGTGCTGCACACAGTTCTGCTGAGGCAACCACTCTGCCGTCGTGGGCTCTCCACAGACCTTCTTTGTCTTTTGAGGCTCCTTTCCGTGTCCATTCGGACCATTCATAAGGTCCTGCTTTCTTTTGATGATCTTTGATGTGTTCGATGGTAAGCTCAGGTGGGCCGGATGTTGGCTTCATAACCATTTGGCGAGGTGTGTAGCCTCCAGTTTTCTTGGCTGCTCTGTCTGCCGCGTCATTACCGGCGCTGATTCGTGATCTGATTGTGTCATGTCCTTTGCATTTCATGATTGCCACCCCCTTTGGTAGTTGGATTGCTTCTACCAGCCTTCTCATAGCTGCTTCGTGTTTTATGGGGTGGTCATTTGAAGTGGTGAAGTTGCGTCTTCGCCATACAGGGCCATCGATGTGGGCCGCTCCATGGGCGTAAGCCGAATCTGTGAAGATATTTACAATTTTGTCCGTGCTCCACTTCAGAGCCTGAATCAGTGCTTCCACTTCCGCTAGTTGTGCTGAAGCGGGTTGTGGCAGAATCCCTGACTCCACTGTTTGGTGATAGCCATCACTCTTCTGTTCGACCACTGCATAGGATGCAATGTTCCCTTCTTCTCCTTTGTAGCAGCAACCATCCGTGTAGAGCCAGGCCTCAGCTGTGAGGTGGGGAGTGTTTTGGAGATCCGGTCTCAATTTGTTTTCTTGTACTGCAACTTCCTCGCACACATGTGGTTGTCCATCCGTAAAGTTAGCCGACATATTTCTTGTGGCTGGCACAAAGGTGATGTGTGGCATGGTGCAAGTGTGTTGAATCTTTGTTTTCCTTGCGGCACTGAACGTGAATTCTTTACTCATCAGAAACGCTGCCACGCCATGGTGCGTGTGTACTTCCAGTGGATGGCCCATGACAATATGAAAAGTTTTTTCAATTGCTTTTGCCACTGCTGTAACATATCGTGCGCACGTGGATTGACCATTTTCCACAGCGTCCAGTTTTGATGAATGATACATCAGTACCTGTCTTTCACCCCCCTTTTTCTGGAAGAGTACAGCATTGAGTAGGCTGTCTCTTTCAGAAACATCAAGGTGGAACGGTAGGGAGTAGTCTGGGGACATGAGTGCGGCGGCATGTGCAAGTGCTTGCTTCAAGTGGGAGAAGGCTGCTTCAGCCTCTTTTGTCCATGTGAGGGTGGCAGTAAGATTTCTTGTGCCCACTTCCTTCAACATCTCTCTGAGAATGGTGGTGTTGTTGGTGTAGTCTGGGATATGGGCTAGTTGAGTAGCCTGTTAAACCCAGAAATGAGAGGAGAGCGGCAACAGTGAGCGGTTGGGGATGTTGCAGGATGGTGGCCCTGTGCGTGTGTGACAGGCCTTGACCGTCTGATGAAACATTGCGACCCAAAAACAACACTTGGCGTCTGGTGAACTGTACCTTTGAACGTTTGACCTTGTAGCCCTTTTCGGCCAATAGAGTGAGGAGTCGGACAGAGGTATCAAGACAGAGAGCAGCTGACGTTGCTGGGCCTCTGTTTCATTCTCTTCGGGCTGCTGGCCTCTCTCTGTTGTCGCAGGATCTTCTTTGTCTATGGGGACTCCTGTCAAAGCTCTTTCCAATGTTCTCACCCTCTCCATCATGTTTCTCATCGCTCGCTCTGATGAAGTGGAGCTTGTGTCGATGGTGCACCCTTCATCCAGGGACATCTGGAATGCTCCTGAGAGCAGTCCTCCCTTTACTGTTCTCACCGGTGCTTGTATGAATGGATTATTATGGGAGTATGGGGGAGGAACCGGAGGAAGTGCTGGATACAGGCTAGTTGAGGGTGGGGGAGGAACCGGAGGAAGTGCTGGATACAGGCTAGTTGAGGGTGGGGGAGGAACCGGGGCCAGAGATGTTTGGCTCGTTTCCTGTGCAGCCTTTTCCAGACTTACCGGGGCTTGAGTGGTAGGGGTGACGTCCAGGGGGTTGATGTTGAGTGACAGACGGGACCAGGTTTTTTCTTTTCCGGTTGGCATGTCCAACTGCATCCGATCTGTCATGGCCATCCCTAGTGCCATCATTGCCACTCGCTGTTCCTCTTCTCTGTCTTTGCGGGCTTGCTTCAGTGGGTTAGCGAACCCCCATCGCTTGGTTTGATTTGTCATTTGATTTCTCTCTGCAGTCTGTGCTTGAGCCACTCGTTTTGTCAAATCGTTGGTGAAGAGCCGAAGGTTGTTGACTGATGGAGGTAGTGGACTGGCCGCCTTCCACCATCCCTCCTCTTGCCATCGTTTCATGCATTTATCCCAATGTGTCTTGTCTCTTTTCCATGCAGTCCTGCCTCCAGTCTCTGTTACTGTTTTTTTTTCAGTTTTGCACGCAGTACTTCTGAGTAGCCACCAGATGGAGCCACAGCTCCAGCCATGTCTTCTTGTGATCTTCGTCTTCTTTCTCTCTTTTTTTTTTTTTTTTTCAAATCAAGTTTTTTTTTTTTTTTTTAAATCAATTCCAATCTTCTTTTTTTTTTTTCAAAATTCTTTTATTTTTTATTTTTTCAAATTTCAAATTTCAAATTTTCAATATAAAATGTTTGGATGCAGTACTCCCGAATGTCCACCAGATGGAGCCAAAGCTCCTGTCGAATGTTCTTCTTGCAGTTCCTGAAGTACCCACAGAGGGAGCCAAAACTCCTGTCAAATGTTCTTCTTGCAGTTCCTGAAGTACCAACAGAGGGAGCCAAAGCTTCTCCCAAATTTTCTTCTGCAGTTCCTGTAGTGCTACCAGAGGGAGCCAAAGCTTCTCCCAAATTTTCTTGTGCAGTTCCTGTAGTGCCACCAGCGGGAGCCAAAGCTTCTCCCAAATTTTCTTGTGCCCTCTGACCTTGGCCTAGATCCTACACTCCCTGCACCTGGTTCTTATCTGAACTTTTCACTCCCTTTTTTTTCCAGTGTCTCTCTGACTGAATGAATGCCTGCTCTGTCTTCGCTTCTAAATTTGTTGACGGTCCCTATGGAACACAATTTCCAATAAATCTGTAATCTTTGTAACTACACCAGTAAAACTGACACGTATATTAACCCTCAGCTTTCCTCTTCTATCCTCGTGTTCGTGTGCCTGTGTTGAATGCAAAGTTTGTGTCTCATGAGTGTGCTCTGCTCCACTGACCGTCAATCACTGGCAAACACACACGAGCCTCTGCACACTTCAAATCTCAGCTGTGTCTCACACATGTACGCTTCACGCAGTCACTCTCATCCTTACCAAATTGAAACCATACACTGCCGTCACTGAAATACGCACAAATCACATATGGATTTGTTCTTATAGCGTTTTCACGAGCCCGGTCCCCGAAGGAAATGGATACCTCCCTGAGGCATTACTCAACACTCAAACGACCATACACTGCCGTGATTCCACAAATAATCGCACACAGACCTCGTCAGGGAAGATCTATTGACCTTATTGTTTACAGTGTACGCCTTGTGCCAATACGGTCCCGAAGGAAATGGCGAATTCTTGTGCATTCTCTGAATTCTGACCTGTGTCTCCCTGAGACATTACCCAGCACTCAATCGACCACACACAGCCGTGATCCCACAAATAATCGCACACAGACCTCGTCAGGAAAGGTCTATTGACCTTTTTGTTTACAGTGTACGCCTTGTGTGAACACGGTTCCGAAGAAAGTGGCGATATCTTGTGCTACAATTGAATCGATGTCTCCCTGAGCACATCTATGCTGCATGCAAAACCATACACTGCCACTTCTGCAATACTGGTACACAAACCATCAATTCAACCTCCTATTTAACCTCATCAATTTATTTTTCTCAATTAAAATTCTCTGGATGGATCTTCGTTTTACAGTGTACAACATGCATGAACGTGGTCCCTTTAGGAAATGGCGCTTTGCAGTCTCCAGACACACTACTTTCACATCAGCGTATTTCAACAACACTTTCTATATACTTGATCCAAATCTCAGCTTGCAACTTCGCATAAATCAACAGTGTGGCCCGGAATTCAGTCTTTCAGACCGTCATTGGTCAGCGAACCGAAGCTTTCGCCACGGCTGTGTAACCTCTGAACAGTCAATCAAAGCTTACGCGGTGAACACAATGGCAGCTTATACAATGTTAACAACCATCAATTTCTGTTAGATCCACTCACACACATGTACATGCTATAGTAAAAACCCCCCCTGCTGTCATAACTCTGTCACAATGCTCGGCAATTTATCTTTAAAAATTTAGTCAAGGCAATTCATACTCACACTCCAGTACTTCCGATCAATTCAATTTAGGTTTTCCTATATACAATCTGCAGAATTCATTTAAATAGGCTCTGCTTTACCTTTTGATTCAGCGCGCTGTTTGATCAGTTTCTCAGAGTTGAGCAGAATGGCGCCAGTAGGCCTCTGGCCTTCCCAGCCTCTGGGGAAAACGCCCTGATTTTTTCTTTCTGTCGACAGAAGAAAGTCTGTTACTCGATGAAAAAATAGTCTTGGATCGTCATAACCTAACTCTGCTACCATGTTAAGAATGAAGATCGAGTTAACAGACTGAGATCGAGGCATTTAGCTCAATTCAAGCAATAAGATTTATTTGTGACAGAAGTATTATGTCCAGCAGTTAAACGTGCACGGACCCTAGCAAAAGCAAAGAGTGCCAAAAGTGAAACCAAAGAGCGCTTATAGCAGAGTGCGCAGGCGTGTCCATCTGGTTCTCCTTGTGGAGCCATTGGTCAAAATCAAAGCAGAGGCGGATTTGTTTCTAGCATTCAAATGGCCTGATGGAGCTCTGGACAGCTTCATCCACACTGGCTCACGTCCGAAACCTGCCTTCTCTGGAACGTCAGTGTGTGTGAAATGTTGATCTACAGCATATTGTTAACACTTAAGGTGAAGAAAATGAAAGGAGTGCAGTTCTAAACTATTTCGAAGTCTCTGTGTGAATAGATAAAAAGAGCTCTTCTCCTACTCTAAGATGGCAGTTTCTGCCCTAATCTGGTGGTTTAAGCAAGCGTTACTTTCAGGGCCACTGTATCTGTTCCTATCGTACGAACGGGTGACGGAATGCCCCATTCGGCGTTTTTGACCTACTTACGGTGACCTCACAACTCCGCAATATAAGCTTTACAAGTATAGCGCATATTATTTAACAGTGAATGAATATATTTTATTTACACCTGAAAGAAGGGAGTTACAGTAGTCTAGTTTGAAAAGATAAATGCATGAATTACTTTTTCCAGGTCAGGTCGAGAGAGCATTCCTTTGATTTTGGCGATGGTTCTTATTTGTAGAAAACAGGACTGTACAACTTTTGTGACTTGTGGTTTGAAGCTTAAATTTGACTCAAAAACTACTCCTAAGTTTCTGGCAGTGGACTTTGTGTTAACGGTCAGGGGGCCAAGGGCACTTTTAATGAGAGTGATAGGGCTTGGGGGACTAAATATTATGATTTCTGATTTTGAGTTATTGAGTTGAAGAAAATGTGCCATCAAACAGTTGATATCATTAAGACAGTCTAAAATAGCAGCTGGTCATCAGGTCTCAAGGAAGGTATACAGTATCTGTGTGTCGTCTGCGTAGCAATTAAAATAAACAATTTTTTGACGTTGGATGATATGACTAAGTGGGAGCATGTATATGGAAAATAAAATTGGACCTAAAATTGAACCTTGCGGTACACCACAGGTAATGTGAGATGTAGAGGATGCGTAATTACCTATGGTGACCGAGTGGGTTCCATCTAAAAGGTAAGAATGTACTGCTGCAACTAAGTGCAGCAGTAATGGTAATAAACCCCCAAAAAACTAGGGAAATGATGGGATGTGATAATCAGTAAAATCAGTAGTGTAGGTGTGTGTCTGCACGAGTGCTGAGTGTGGTGAGATAGACGTTGCATGGATGGAAACAACACAATAATGCACTGGAGCGAAGAGCATCTCGTGGCCAGAAAGTCAAGTCACCCTCAGACCAAGGTTCTGGTCGAGCGATGTTGAGACAAGCATGATGGTGCATTCACAGCCCTACAGTTACCTGAACACAAAATACAAGTGGTTCAAAAAGAATTAAAAGCAATGTTGGAGATGGGTGTAATAGAAGCGTCTAACCATGCCTGGTACAGCCCCAACCTTCTTGTGATCAAGACGGATGGGTCTATTCACTGCTTTGCGTAGACTATTGCAAGGTGAATGACATTTCACAGTTTGATGCCTACCCAATGCCCTGGGTGGACACACTCCTAGAGCGCTTGAGCCCTGCTTGTTTTATCACAATGCTGGATTTGACCAAGGACTGCTAATAGTTTCCTTGTCTCCAGAGTCTAAGGAGATAATGGCCTTTTCCACTCCGTACAGGTTGTACCAATTTGTTCACTTCTGGTACTATTGCATGGATCACAGCGGCAGCAGCGACAGAGCACAGAGCAGCAGTGACAGAGCAGCACATCACCAGCCTGTAGTGTGGTGTGAACTGCAGCTGAGACAGCGTGGAGGCCATCGGATCACACACACCTCCACGCCTTTCACTCGCCTACCTACATACATTTGTTTGTTTGTTTTTGTGAGAACTTCTGAGCAGAGCTATCATCTTTTCCCTCTCATTTCAGATAAACCGGAAGCAGGAACTTCCAACATGGCCACTTGGCCAGGTCTGTGTGGAGACTGCAAACTCACATACTCACAGTTAAGGGACGATTTTCTCCGCCTGGAGTCTGAAGTCCGGAAAAGGGAACAGCTGATCGACGGATTCGTATCCGTAGCAGCGGCCCAGGCCAAGCATATCTCCATGCAATCTCAACTGGTCTCGGATACTGCGGACACTATTCCCTGGCTACCCGGCCCTGCGGACGGGGAGTGTAGTCGGTCCTCCGACCACGAGCTGAGAGGACCTGCTATAGACCCAACCCATAGCTCCACTCCGAAACCATCCTGGACGGAGGTGGTACGCCGCGGCGTCCTGAGAAAACCAACTGGGGAGTTTCCGTTAACCACCTCCAACCATTTTGCAGTCCTGACGGAGAATACTCCCTCCCGGCCTTCCTCTACCATTCACCCCTACTCGTTGGCGCAGACGGAGGTAACGTTAACTCAACGGTTAGATGCAAGGCTTAGCGAGATAGAAGTACGGCTCCGCACCATGGAAGCTAAGACGCTGGTGACTGTGGGCGTAGCCGATGCGGCCCAAACAGACGTGGCTCCCGCTAACCGTCTCCCTGCAGCCCCCGAGCAGCCGGGGGGCCGGGTGACTGCTCCCGGGAGGCTCAAACCTGGGGCAAAGCACTCGACTCGCCAGCAGCCACCTCGCGTTACAAACGGGTCTTCTGCACCCAGCAGAGTTCTGGTCATAGGTAGCTCTATTCTGAGAAACGTGAAGTTAGCTAAACCAGAGGCTGCAGTTACATGTATACCCGGGGCCAGAGCAGGCGACATTGAGTCCTACCTGAAAGTACTGGCTAAAGATAACCGGCCTTAGGTCACTCCGGGACAGTCTGAGTACAATTGTATTAGCGAGAAGGATAAAATCGGCCCTTTTTGTCCCCGACCTAACGGACCGAAGGAGTGCCGCTAAAAATCGGGAGGGGTGCTCGTCCCGTAGGGCAGGGTGGCAGGTCTCAGGTGGGGGAACGGCGTTCCCTTGGGACCTCCGGTCAGCGAGTTATGATTTTCCAAAGTTTTTGACCCATGTGCCCGAATGTCCCTTTATGGTTTGCGACCACCAGGGGGCAAACGCCCAAAACTGATTTGGGAACAAAACTGCCATTCGGGACGGGCCATTTGGCCTACAAAGGGACATTAGGGGAAATGTCCCCGGAATGGCAGAATAGGCCCCATGTCACCGGGGACACAAAGGGACATTAGGGGGGCCTGTCCCCGGAATGGCAGAATAGGCCCCATGTCACCGGGGACACAAAGGGTCATTTGGGGGGCCGAATGGGTCAAATCGGGCCATTTGGGGGGACGAATCAGACCGAAAGGGACATTCGAGGGCCACCTCCGCAGACTTCAGGATTGACATTTTAAACTGCCATATCTCTTCAACCGTTCAATATCTCGCCCTCAAACGTAGATATCTTGGATCAGCGTTAAATTGTAGCGGAACAATATTTTTGGGACAAAAGTTGCCATTCAGGCAGTATGGTGTTGGGTGACATGAAATGTACTTGTGCAATTTGATCTAAATGTGCTACAGCCACCAAATTTGGTACACTGGGTCTGTGGCTTCATATGAACACACACACCAAGTATGGTGGGGCTAGCCCCTCAAATTGTGAAATTTGGTATCTCAGGCAAACTGAGGCAATGTCATTGAATTTGCTCAAAAATCAAAGTCATCCGATTTGGTTGAAAGTTTGCACACCTGTTTGGCTGTTCCCAGGTATGCCCCCTCATAAGTGTCAACCTCCTAGCCCAGAGCCTACTCTAGATATTGTATGGGACGTCTGGGAACAGAAGGGCCGATCGGGTTGGGATTTGTGGACTAAACGAGACCCCAGTCAAATGTAGGTGAAATGTCCCTTTCTGAGTCAGAAGGATAAGCTCCCAAATGGCACTAATTGAGGGACATCCGGCCTACATGAGAGCCCCATCAAATGTAGTCGGGACGGCCCTTTTACAAAGACAAATACCCATATAACTGGAAAAGTGTCATTCCAACTACATTTGATGGGGCTCTCGTTTATGCCAAAAATCCCAACCCAAGTGGCACTTATCGTCCCGGGTGTCCCCAAAGCCTGTAGGGACACTTTATGCCATTCGGGCTTGGATTTGTGGGACATGCAGCCTACATGAGAGCCCTATCATATGTAGTCGGGACGGCCCTTTTTTGTCACCATATATGGTGCAATTGGATCTAAATGTGCTACAGCCACCAGATTTGGTAAACAGGGCCTGTGGCTTCATATGAACACACACACCAAGTTTGGTGGGGCTAGCCCCTCAAATTGTGAAATTTTGGTATCTCAGGCAAACTGAGGCAATGTCATTGAATTTGCCCAAAAATCAAAGTCATCCGATTTGGTTGAAAGTTTGCACACCTGTTTGGCTGTTCCCAGGTATGCCCCCTCATAAGTGTCAACCTCCTAGCCCAGAGCCTACTCCAGATATTGTTTGGGAGGTCTGGGAACAGAAGGGCCGATCGGGTTGGGATTTTTGGACTAAACGAGACCCCAGTCAAATGTAGGTGGAACGTCCCTTTCTGAGTCAGAAGGATAAGCTCCCAAATGGCACTAATTGAGGGACATGCGGCCTACATGAGAGCCCCATCAAATGTAGTCGGGACGGCCCTTTTTCGTCACCATATATGGTGCAATTGGATCTAAATGTCCTACAGCCACCAGATTTGGTACACAGGGTCTGTGGCTTCATATGAACACACACATCAAGTTTGGTGGGGCTAGCCCCTCAAATTGTGAAATTTTGGTATCTCAGGCAAACTGAGGCAATGTCATTGAATTTGCCCAAAAATCAAAGTCATCCGATTTGGTTGAAAGTTTGCACACCTGTTTGGCTGTTCCCAGGTATGCCCCCTCATAAGTGTCAACCTCCTAGCCCAGAGCCTACTCTAGATATTGTATGGGACGTCTGGCTACAGAAGGGCCGATCGGGCTGGGATTTTTGGACTAAACGAGACCCCAGTCAAATGTAGGTGGAACGTCCCTTTCTGAGTTCTAAGGATAAGCTCCCAAATGGCACTAATTGTGGGACATGCGGCCTACATGAGAGCTCCATCAAATGTAGTCGGAACGGCCCTTTTACAAAGACAAATACCCATATAACTGGAAAAGTGTCATTCCAACTACATTTGATGGGGCTCTCGTTTATGCCAAAAATCCCAACCCGAATGGCACTAATGGTCCCGGGGTTCCCCAAAGCCTGTAGGGACACTTTATGCCATTCAGGCTTGGATTTGTGGGACATGCAGCCTACATGAGAGCCCTATCATATGTAGTCGGGATGGCCTTGTTACAAAGACAAATACCCTCATAACTGGAAAAGTGTCATTCCAACTACATTTGATGGGGCTCACGTTTATGCCAAAAATCCCAACCCAAGTGGCACTTACCGTCCCGGGTGTCCCGAAAGCCTGTAGGGACACTTTATGCCATTCGGGCTTGGATTTGTGGGACATGCAGCCTACATGAGAGCCCTATCATATGTAGTCGGGACGGCCCTTTTACAAAGACAAATACCCTCATAACTGGAAAAGTGTCATTCCAACTACATTTGATGGGGCTCACGTTTATGCCAAAAATCCCAACCCAAGTGGCACTTATCGTCCCGGGTGTCCCCAAAGCCTGTAGGGACACTTTATGCCATTCGGGCTTGGATTTGTGGGACATGCAGCCTACATGAGAGCCCTATCATATGTAGTCGGGACGGCCCTTTTTTGTCACCATATATGGTGCAATTGGATCTAAATGTGCTACAGCCACCAGATTTGGTAAACAGGGCCTGTGGCTTCATATGAACACACACACCAAGTTTGGTGGGGCTAGCCCCTCAAATTGTGAAATTTTGGTATCTCAGGCAAACTGAGGCAATGTCATTGAATTTGCCCAAAAATCAAAGTCATCCGATTTGGTTGAAAGTTTGCACACCTGTTTGGCTGTTCCCAGGTATGCCCCCTCATAAGTGTCAACCTCCTAGCCCAGAGCCTACTCCAGATATTGTTTGGGAGGTCTGGGAACAGAAGGGCCGATCGGGTTGGGATTTTTGGACTAAACGAGACCCCAGTCAAATGTAGGTGGAACGTCCCTTTCTGAGTCAGAAGGATAAGCTCCCAAATGGCACTAATTGAGGGACATGCGGCCTACATGAGAGCCCCATCAAATGTAGTCGGGACGGCCCTTTTTCGTCACCATATATGGTGCAATTGGATCTAAATGTCCTACAGCCACCAGATTTGGTACACAGGGTCTGTGGCTTCATATGAACACACACATCAAGTTTGGTGGGGCTAGCCCCTCAAATTGTGAAATTTTGGTATCTCAGGCAAACTGAGGCAATGTCATTGAATTTGCCCAAAAATCAAAGTCATCCGATTTGGTTGAAAGTTTGCACACCTGTTTGGCTGTTCCCAGGTATGCCCCCTCATAAGTGTCAACCTCCTAGCCCAGAGCCTACTCTAGATATTGTATGGGACGTCTGGCTACAGAAGGGCCGATCGGGCTGGGATTTTTGGACTAAACGAGACCCCAGTCAAATGTAGGTGGAACGTCCCTTTCTGAGTTCTAAGGATAAGCTCCCAAATGGCACTAATTGTGGGACATGCGGCCTACATGAGAGCTCCATCAAATGTAGTCGGAACGGCCCTTTTACAAAGACAAATACCCATATAACTGGAAAAGTGTCATTCCAACTACATTTGATGGGGCTCTCGTTTATGCCAAAAATCCCAACCCGAATGGCACTAATGGTCCCGGGGTTCCCCAAAGCCTGTAGGGACACTTTATGCCATTCAGGCTTGGATTTGTGGGACATGCAGCCTACATGAGAGCCCTATCATATGTAGTCGGGATGGCCTTGTTACAAAGACAAATACCCTCATAACTGGAAAAGTGTCATTCCAACTACATTTGATGGGGCTCACGTTTATGCCAAAAATCCCAACCCAAGTGGCACTTACCGTCCCGGGTGTCCCGAAAGCCTGTAGGGACACTTTATGCCATTCGGGCTTGGATTTGTGGGACATGCAGCCTACATGAGAGCCCTATCATATGTAGTCGGGACGGCCCTTTTACAAAGACAAATACCCTCATAACTGGAAAAGTGTCATTCCAACTACATTTGATGGGGCTCACGTTTATGCCAAAAATCCCAACCCAAGTGGCACTTACCGTCCCGGGTGTCCCGAAAGCCTGTAGGGACACTTTATGCCATTCGGGCTTGGATTTGTGGGACATGCAGCCTACATGAGAGCCCTATCATATGTAGTCGGGACGGCCCTTTTTTGTCACCATATATGGTGCAATTGGATCTAAATGTGCTACAGCCACCAGATTTGGTACACAGGGTCTGTGGCTTCATATGAACACACACACCAAGTTTGGTGGGGCTAGCCCCTCAAATTGTGAAATTTTGGTATCTCAGGCAAACTGAGGCAATGTCATTGAATTTGCCCAAAAATCAAAGTCATCCGATTTGGTTGAAAGTTTGCACACCTGTTTGGCTGTTCCCAGGTATGCCCCCTCATAAGTGTCAACCTCCTAGCCCAGAGCCTACTCTAGATATTGTATGGGACGTCTGGGAACAGAAGGGCCGATCGGGCTGGGATTTTTGGACTAAACGAGACCCCAGTCAAATGTAGGTGGAACGTCCCTTTCTGAGTTCTAAGGATAAGCTCCCAAATGGCACTAATTGTGGGACATGCGGCCTACATGAGAGCTCCATCAAATGTAGTCGGAACGGCCCTTTTACAAAGACAAATACCCTTATATCTGGAAAAGTGTCATTCCGACTACATTTGATGGGGCTCTCGTTTATGCCAAAAATCCCAACCCAAGTGGCACTTATCGTCCCGGGTGTCCCCCAAGCCTGTAGGGACACTTTATGCCATTCGGGCTTGGATTTGTGGGACATGCAGCCTACATGAGAGCCCTATCATATGTAGTCGGGACGGCCCTTTTTCGTCACCATATATGGTGCAATTGGATCTAAATGTGCTATAGCCACCAGATTTGGTACACAGGGTCTGTGGCTTCATATGAACACACACACCAAGTTTGGTGGGGCTAGCCCCTCAAATTGTGAAATTTTGGTATCTCAGGCAAACTGAGGCAATGTCATTGAATTTGCCCAAAAATCAAAGTCATCCGATTTGGTTGAAAGTTTGCACACCTGTTTGGCTGTTCCCAGGTATGCCCCCTCATAAGTGTCAACCTCCTAGCCCAGAGCCTACTCTAGATATTGTTTGGGACGTCTGGGAACAGAAGGGCCGATCGGGTTGGGATTTTTGGACTAAACGAGACCCCAGTCAAATGTAGGTGGAACGTCCCTTTCTGAGTCAGAAGGATAAGCTCCCAAATGGCACTAATTGTGGGACATGCGGCCTACATGAGAGCCCCATCAAATGTAGTCGGGACGGCCCTTTTACAAAGACAAATACCCATATAACTGGAAAGTGTCATTCCAACTACATTTGATGGGGCTCTCGTTTATGCCAAAAATCCCAACCCGAATGGCACTAATGGTCCCGGGGTTCCCCAAAGCCTGTAGGGACACTTTATGCCATTCGGGCTTGGATATGTGGGACATGCAGCCTACATGAGAGCCCTATCATATGTAGTCGGGACGGCCCTTTTACAAAGACAAATACCCTTATAACTGGAAAAGTGTCATTCCAACTACATTTGATGGGGCTCTCGTTTATGCCAAAAATCCCAACCCAAGTGGCACTTATCGTCCCGGGTGTCCCCAAAGCCTGTAGGGACACTTTATGCCATTCGGGCTTGGATTTGTGGGACATGCAGCCTACATGAGAGCCCTATCATATGTAGTCGGGACGGCCCTTTTTTGTCACCATATATGGTGCAATTGGATCTAAATGTGCTACAGCCACCAGATTTGGTACACAGGGCCTGTGGCTTCATATGAACACACACACCAAGTTTGGTGGGGCTAGCCCCTCAAATTGTGAAATTTTGGTATCTCAGGCAAACTGAGGCAATGTCATTGAATTTGCCCAAAATTCAAAGTCATCCGATTTGGTTGAAAGTTTGCACACCTGTTTGGCTGTTCCCAGGTATGCCCCCTCATAAGTGTCAACCTCCTAGCCCAGAGCCTACTCCAGATATTGTTTGGGAGGTCTGGGAACAGAAGGGCAGATCGGGTTGGGATTTTTGGACTAAACGAGACCCCAGTCAAATGTAGGTGGAACGTCCCTTTCTGAGTTCTAAGGATAAGCTCCCAAATGGCACTAATTGTGGGACATGCGGCCTACATGAGAGCTCCATCAAATGTAGTCGGAATGGCCCTTTTACAAAGACAAATACCCTTATATCTGGAAAAGTGTCATTCCGACTACATTTGATGGGGCTCTCGTTTATGCCAAAAATCCCAACCCAATTGGCACTTATCGTCCCGGGTGTCCCCAAAGCCTGTAGGGACACTTTATGCCATTCGGGCTTGGATTTGTGGGACATGCAGCCTACATGAGAGCCCTATCATATGTAGTCGGGACGGCCCTTTTTCGTCACCATATATGGTGCAATTGGATCTAAATGTGCTACAGCCACCAGATTTGGTACACAGGGTCTGTGGCTTCATATGAACACACACACCAAGTTTGGTGGGGCTAGCCCCTCAAATTGTGAAATGTTGGTGTCTCAGGCAAAGTGAGGCAATGTCATTGAATTTGCCCAAAAATTAAAGTCATCCGATTTGGTTGAAACTTTGCACACCTGTTTGGCTGTTCCCACGTATGCCCCCTCATACGTTTCAGCCTCCTAGCCCAGAGCCTACTCTAGATATTGTTTGGGACGTCTGGGAACAGAAGGGCCGATCGGGTTGGGATTTTTGGACTAAACGAGACCCCAGTCAAATGTAGGTGGAACGCCCCTTTCTGAGTTCTAAGGATAAGCTCCCAAATGACACTAATTGTGGGACATGCGGCCTACATGAGAGCTCCATCAAATGTAGTCGGAACGGCCCTTTTACAAAGACAAATACCCTTATATCTGGAAAAGTGTCATTCCGACTACATTTGATGGGGCTCTCGTTTATGCCAAAAATCCCAACCCTATTGGCACTTATCGTCCCGGTTGTCCCCAAAGCCTGTAGGGACACTTTATGCCATTCGGGCTTGGATTTGTGGGCCATTTGGCCTACAAAGGGACATTACGGGAAATGTTCCCGGAATGGCAGAATAGGCCCCATGTCACCGGGGACACAAAGGGACATTCGGGGGGCCGAATGGGTCAAATTGGGCCATGTGGGGGGACGAATCGGACCGAAAGGGACATTCGAGGGCCACCTCCGCAGACTTCAGGATTGACATTTTAAACTGCCATATCTCTTCAACCGTTCAATATCTCGCCCTCAAACGTAGATATCTTGGATCAGCGTTAAATTGTACCGGAACAATATTTCTGGGACAAAAGTTGCCATTCGGGCAGTATGGTGTTGGATGACATGAAATGCACTTGTGCAATTTGATCTAAATGTTCTACAGCCACTACATTTGGTAGACAGTGTCTGGGGCTTCATATGAACACACACACCAAGTTTGGTGGGGCTAGCCCCTCAAATTGTGAAATGTTGGTGTCTCAGGCAAAGTGAGGCAATGTCATTGAATTTGCCCAAAAATTAAAGTCATCCGATTTACTTGAAAGTTTGCACACCTGTTTGGCTGTTCCCAGGTATGCCCCCTCATAAGTGTCAACCTCCTAGCCCAGAGCCTACTCTAGATATTGTTTGGGACGTCTGGGAACAGAAGGGCCGATCGGGTTGGGATTTTTGGACTAAACGAGACCCCAGTCAAATGTAGGTGGAACGTCCCTTTCTGAGTTCTAAGGATAAGCTCCCAAATGGCACTAATTGTGGGACATGCGGCCTACATGAGAGCTCCATCAAATGTAGTCGGAACGGCCCTTTTACAAAGACAAATACCCTTATATCTGGAAAAGTGTCATTCCGACTACATTTTATGGGGCTCTCGTTTATGCCAAAAATCCCAACCCTATTGGCACTTATCGTCCCGGTTGTCCCCAAAGCCTGTAGGGACACTTTATGCCATTCGGGCTTGGATTTGTGGGCCATTTGGCCTACAAAGGGACATTAGGGGAAATGTCCCCGGAATGGCAGAATAGGCCCCATGTCACCGGGGACACAAAGGGACATTAGGGGGGCCTGTCCCCGGAATGGCAGAATAGGCCCCATGTCACCGGGGACACAAAGGGGCATTTGGGGGGCCGAATGGGTCAAATCGGGCCATTTGGGGGGACGAATCAGACCGAAAGGGACATTCGAGGGCCACCTCCGCAGACTTCAGGATTGACATTTTAAACTGCCATATCTCTTCAACCGTTCAATATCTCGCCCTCAAACGTAGATATCTTGGATCAGCGTTAAATTGTAGCGGAACAATATTTTTGGGACAAAAGTTGCCATTCAGGCAGTATGGTGTTGGGTGACATGAAATGTACTTGTGCAATTTGATCTAAATGTGCTACAGCCACCAAATTTGGTACACTGGGTCTGTGGCTTCATATGAACACACACACCAAGTATGGTGGGGCTAGCCCCTCAAATTGTGAAATTTGGTATCTCAGGCAAACTGAGGCAATGTCATTGAATTTGCTCAAAAATCAAAGTCATCCGATTTGGTAGAAAGTTTGCACACCTGTTTGGCTGTTCCCAGGTATGCCCCCTCATAAGTGTCAACCTCCTAGCCCAGAGCCTACTCTAGATATTGTATGGGACGTCTGGGAACAGAAGGGCCGATCAGGTTGGGATTTTTGGACTAAACGAGACCCCAGTCAAATGTAGGTGAAATGTCCCTTTCTGAGTCAGAAGGATAAGCTCCCAAATGGCACTAATTGAGGGACATCCGGCCTACATGAGAGCCCCATCAAATGTAGTCGGGACGGCCCTTTTACAAAGACAAATACCCATATAACTGGAAAAGTGTCATTCCAACTACATTTGATGGGGCTCTCGTTTATGCCAAAAATCCCAACCCGAATGGCACTAATGGTCCCGGGGTTCTCCAAAGCCTGTAGGGACACTTTATGCCATTCAGGCTTGGATTTGTGGGACATGCAGCCTACATGAGAGCCCTATCATATGTAGTCGGGATGGCCTTGTTACAAAGACAAATACCCTCATAACTGGAAAAGTGTCATTCCAACTACATTTGATGGGGCTCACGTTTATGCCAAAAATCCCAACCCAAGTGGCACTTACCGTCCCGGGTGTCCCGAAAGCCTGTAGGGACACTTTATGCCATTCGGGCTTGGATTTGTGGGACATGCAGCCTACATGAGAGCCCTATCATATGTAGTCGGGACGGCCCTTTTACAAAGACAAATACCCTCATAACTGGAAAAGTGTCATTCCAACTACATTTGATGGGGCTCACGTTTATGCCAAAAATCCCAACCCAAGTGGCACTTACCGTCCCGGGTGTCCCGAAAGCCTGTAGGGACACTTTATGCCATTCGGGCTTGGATTTGTGGGACATGCAGCCTACATGAGAGCCCTATCATATGTAGTCGGGACGGCCCTTTTTCATCACCATATATGGTGTAATTAGATCTAAATGTGCTACAGCCACCAGATTTGGTACACAGGGTCTGTGGCTTCATATGAACACACACACCAAGTTTGGTGGGGCTAGCCCCTCAAATTGTGAAATTTTGGTATCTCAGGCAAACTGAGGCAATGTCATTGAATTTGCCCAAAAATCAAAGTCATCCGATTTGGTTGAAAGTTTGCACACCTGTTTGGCTGTTCCCAGGTATGCCCCCTCATAAGTGTCAACCTCCTAGCCCAGAGCCTACTCTAGATATTGTATGGGATGTCTGGGAACAGAAGGGCCGATCGGGTTGGGATTTTTGGACTAAACGAGACCCCAGTCAAATGTAGGTGGAACGTCCCTTTCTGAGTTCTAAGGATAAGCTCCCAAATGGCACTAATTGTGGGACATGCGGCCTACATGAGAGCTCCATCAAATGTAGTCGGAACGGCCCTTTTACAAAGACAAATACCCTTATATCTGGAAAAGTGTCATTCCGACTACATTTGATGGGGCTCTCGTTTATGCCAAAAATCCCAACCCAAGTGGCACTTATCGTCCCGGGTGTCCCCAAAGCCTGTAGGGACACTTTATGCCATTCGGGCTTGGATTTGTGGGCCATTTGGCCTACAAAGGGACATTAGGGGAAATGTCCCCGGAATGGCAGAATAGGCCCCATGTCACCGGGGACACAAAGGGACATTAGGGGAAATGTCCCCGGAATGGCAGAATAGGCCCCATGTCACCGGGGACACAAAGGGGCATTTGGGGGGCCGAATGGGTCAAATCGGGCCATTTGGGGGGACGAATCAGACCGAAAGGGACATCCGAGGGCCACCTCCGCAGACTTCAGGATTGACATTTTAAACTGCCATATCTCTTCAACCGTTCAATATCTCGCCCTCAAACGTAGATATCTTGGATCAGCGTTAAATTGTAGCGGAACAATATTTTTGGGACAAAAGTTGCCATTCAGGCAGTATGGTGTTGGGTGACATGAAATGTACTTGTGCAATTTGATCTAAATGTGCTACAGCCACCAAATTTGGTACACTGGGTCTGTGGCTTCATATGAACACACACACCAAGTATGGTGGGGCTAGCCCCTCAAATTGTGAAATTTGGTATCTCAGGCAAAGAGGCAATTTCATTGAATTTGCCCAACAATTAAAGTCATCCGATTTGCTTGAAACTTTGCACACCTGTTTGGCTGTTCCCAGGTATGCCCCCTCATAAGTGTCAACCTCCTAGCCCAGAGCCTACTCCAGATATTGTTTGGGAGGTCTGGGAACAGAAGGGCCGATCGGGTTGGGATTTTTGGACTAAACGAGACCCCAGTCAAATGTAGGTGGACCGTCCCTTTCTGAGTCAGAAGGATAAGCTCCCAAATGGCACTAATTGAGGGACATGCGGCCTACATGAGAGCCCCATCAAATGTAGTCGGGACGGCCCTTTTACAAAGACAAATACCCATATAACTGGAAAAGTGTCATTCCAACTACATTTGATGGGGCTCTCGTTTATGCCAAAAATCCCAACCCGAATGGCACTAATGGTCCCGGGGTTCCCCAAAGCCTGTAGGGACACTTTATGCCATTCAGGCTTGGATATGTGGGACATGCAGCCTACATGAGAGCCCTATCATATGTAGTCGGGACGGCCCTTTTACAAAGACAAATACCCTTATAACTGGAAAAGTGTCATTCCAACTACATTTGATGGGGCTCTCGTTTATGCCAAAAATCCCAACCCAAGTGGCACTTATCGTCCCGGGTGTCCCCAAAGCCTGTAGGGACACTTTATGCCATTCGGGCTTGGATTTGTGGGACATGCAGCCTACATGAGAGCCCTATCATATGTAGTCGGGACGGCCCTTTTTTGTCACCATATATGGTGCAATTGGATCTAAATGTGCTACAGCCACCAGATTTGGTACACAGGGCCTGCGGCTTCATATGAACACACACACCAAGTTTGGTGGGGCTAGCCCCTCAAATTGTGAAATTTTGGTATCTCAGGCAAACTGAGGCAATGTCATTGAATTTGCCCAAAAATCAAAGTCATCCGATTTGGTTGAAAGTTTGCACACCTGTTTGGCTGTTCCCAGGTATGCCCCCTCATAAGTGTCAACCTCCTAGCCCAGAGCCTACTCCAGATATTGTTTGGGAGGTCTGGGAACAGAAGGGCCGATCGGGTTGGGATTTTTGGACTAAACGAGACCCCAGTCAAATGTAGGTGGAACGTCCCTTTCTGAGTTCTAAGGATAAGCTCCCAAATGTCACTAATTGTGGGACATGCGGCCTACATGAGAGCTCCATCAAATGTAGTCGGAATGGCCCTTTTACAAAGACAAATACCCTTATATCTGGAAAAGTGTCATTCCGACTACATTTGATGGGGCTCTCGTTTATGCCAAAAATCCCAACCCAAGTGGCACTTATCGTCCCGGGTGTCCCCAAAGCCTGTAGGGACACTTTATGACATTCGGGCTTGGATTTGTGGGACATGCAGCCTACATGAGAGCCCTATCATATGTAGTCGGGACGGCCCTTTTTCGTCACCATATATGGTGCAATTGGATCTAAATGTGCTACAGCCACCAGATTTGGTACACAGGGTCTGTGGCTTCATATGAACACACACACACCAAGTTTGGTGGGGCTAGCCCCTCAAATTGTGAAATGTTGGTGTCTCAGGCAAAGTGAGGCAATGTCATTGAATTTGCCCAAAAATTAAAGTCATCCGATTTGGTTGAAACTTTGCACACCTGTTTGGCTGTTCCCACGTATGACCCCTCATACGTTTCAGCCTCCTAGCCCAGAGCCTACTCTAGATATTGTTTGGGACGTCTGGGAACAGAAGGGCCGATCGGGTTGGGATTTTTGGACTAAACGAGACCCCAGTCAAATGTAGGTGGAACGTCCCTTTCTGAGTCAGAAGGATAAGCTCCCAAATGGCACTAATTGAGGGACATGCGGCCTACATGAGAGCCCCATCAAATGTAGTCGGGACGGCCCTTTTACAAAGACAAATACCCATATAACTGGAAAAGTGTCATTCCAACTACATTTGATGGGGCTCACGTTTATGCCAAAAACCCCAACCCAAGTGGCACTTACCGTCCCGGGTGTCCCGAAAGCCTGTAGGGACACTTTATGCCATTCGGGCTTGGATTTGTGGGACATGCAGCCTACATGAGAGCCCTATCATATGTAGTCGGGACGGCCCTTTTTCGTCACCATATATGGTGCAATTAGCTCTAAATGTGCTACAGCCACCAGATTTGGTACACAGGGTCTGTGGCTTCATATGAACACACACACCAAGTTTGGTGGGGCTAGCCCCTCAAATTGTGAAATTTTGGTATCTCAGGCAAAGTGAGGCAATGTCATTGAATTTGCCCAAAAATCAAAGTCATCCGATTTGGTTGAAACTTTGCACACCTGTTTGGCTGTTCCCACGTATGCCCCCTCATACGTTTCAGCCTCCTAGCCCAGAGCCTACTCTAGATATTGTTTGGGAGGACTGGGAACAGAAGGGCCGATCGGGTTGGGATTTTTGGACTAAACGAGACCCCAGTCAATTGTAGGTGAAATGTCCCTTTCTGAGACATAAGGATAAGCTCCCAAATGGCACTAATTGTGGGACATGCGGCCTACATGAGAGCCCCATCAAATGTAGTCGGAACGGCCCTTTTACAAAGACAAATACCCTTATAACTGGAAAAGTGTCATTCCGACTACATTTGATGGGGCTCTCGTTTATGCCAAAAATCCCAACCCGAATGGCACTGATGGTCCCGGGTGTCCCCAAAGCCTGTAGGGACACTTTATGCCATTCGGGCTTGGATTTGTGGGCCATTTGGGCTACAAAGGGACATTAGGGGAAATGTCCCCGGAATGGCAGAATAGGCCCCATGTCACCGGGGACACAAAGGGACATTAGGGGGGCCTGTCCCCGGAATGGCAGAATAGGCCCCATGTCACCGGGGACACAAAGGGGCATTTGGGGGGCCGAATGGGTCAAATCGGGCCATTTGGGGGGACGAATCAGACCGAAAGGGACATTCGAGGGCCACCTCCGCAGACTTCAGGATTGACATTTTAAACTGCCATATCTCTTCAACCGTTCAATATCTCGCCCTCAAACGTAGATATCTTGGATCAGCGTTAAATTGTAGCGGAACAATATTTTTGGGACAAAAGTTGCCATTCAGGCAGTATGGTGTTGGGTGACATGAAATGTACTTGTGCAATTTGATCTAAATGTGCTACAGCCACCAAATTTGGTACACTGGGTCTGTGGCTTCATATGAACACACACACCAAGTATGGTGGGGCTAGCCCCTCAAATTGTGAAATTTGGTATCTCAGGCAAAGAGGCAATTTCATTGAATTTGCCCAACAATTAAAGTCATCCGATTTGCTTGAAACTTTGCACACCTGTTTGGCTGTTCCCAGGTATGCCCCCTCATAAGTGTCAACCTCCTAGCCCAGAGCCTACTCCAGATATTGTTTGGGAGGTCTGGGAACAGAAGGGCCGATCGGGTTGGGATTTTTGGACTAAACGAGACCCCAGTCAAATGTAGGTGGAACGTCCCTTTCTGAGTCAGAAGGATAAGCTCCCAAATGGCACTAATTGAGGGACATGCGGCCTACATGAGAGCCCCATCAAATGTAGTCGGGACGGCCCTTTTACAAAGACAAATACCCATATAACTGGAAAAGTGTCATTCCGACTACATTTGATGGGGCTCTCGTTTATGCCAAAAATCCCAACCCAAGTGGCACTTATCGTCCCGGGTGTCCCCAAAGCCTGTAGGGATACTTTATGCCATTCGGGCTTGGATTTGTGGGACATGCAGCCTACATGAGAGCCCTATCAAATGTAGTCGGGACGGCCCTTTTTCGTCACCATATATGGTGCAATTAGATCTAAATGTGCTACAGCCACCAGATTTGGTACACAGGGCCTGTGGCTTCATATGAACACACACACCAAGTTTGGTGGGGCTAGCCCCTCAAATTGTGAAATTTTGGTATCTCAGGCAAACTGAGGCAATGTCATTGAATTTGCCCAAAAATCAAAGTCATCCGATTTGGTTGAAAGTTTGCACACCTGTTTGGCTGTTCCCAGGTATGCCCCCTCATAAGTGTCAACCTCCTAGCCCAGAGCCTACTCTAGATATTGTATGGGACGTCTGGGAACAGAAGGGCCGATCGGGCTGGGATTTTTGGACTAAACGAGACCCCAGTCAAATATAGGTGGAACGTCCCTTTCTGAGTTCTAAGGATAAGCCCCCAAATGGCACTAATTGTGGGACATGCGGCCTACATGAGAGCTCCATCAAATGTAGTCGGAACGGCCCTTTTACAAAGACAAATACCCTTATATCTGGAAAAGTGTCATTCCGACTACATTTGATGGGGCTCTCGTTTATGCCAAAAATCCCAACCCAAGTGGCACTTATCGTCCCGGGTGTCCCCAAAGCCTGTAGGGACACTTTATGCCATTCGGGCTTGGATTTGTGGGACATGCAGCCTACATGAGAGCCCTATCAAATGTAGTCGGGACGCCCTTTTTCGTCACCATATATGGTGCAATTAGATCTAAATGTGCTACAGCCACCAGATTTGGTACACAGGGTCTGTGGCTTCATATGAACACACACACCAAGTTTGGTGGGGCTAGCCCCTCAAATTGTGAAATTTTGGTATCTCAGGCAAACTGAGGCAATGTCATTGAATTTGCCCAAAAATCAAAGTCATCCGATTTGGTTGAAAGTTTGCACACCTGTTTGGCTGTTCCCAGGTATGCCCCCTCATAAGTGTCAACCTCCTAGCCCAGAGCCTACTCTAGATATTGTATGGGACGTCTGGGAACAGAAGGACCGATCGGGTTGGGATTTTTGGACTAAACGAGACCCCAGTCAAATGTAGGTGGAACGTCCCTTTCTGAGTCAGAAGGATAAGCTCCCAAATGGCACTAATTGAGGGACATGCGGCCTACATGAGAGCCCCATCAAATGTAGTCGGGACGGCCCTTTTACAAAGACAAATACCCATATAACTGGAAAAGTGTCATTCCGACTACATTTGATGGGGCTCTCGTTTATGCCAAAAATCCCAACCCAAGTGGCACTTATCGTCCCGGGTGTCCCCAAAGCCTGTAGGGATACTTTATGCCATTCGGGCTTGGATTTGTGGGACATGCAGCCTACATGAGAGCCCTATCAAATGTAGTCGGGACGGCCCTTTTTCGTCACCATATATGGTGCAATTAGATCTAAATGTGCTACAGCCACCAGATTTGGTACACAGGGCCTGTGGCTTCATATGAACACACACACCAAGTTTGGTGGGGCTAGCCCCTCAAATTGTGAAATTTTGGTATCTCAGGCAAACTGAGGCAATGTCATTGAATTTGCCCAAAAATCAAAGTCATCCGATTTGGTTGAAAGTTTGCACACCTGTTTGGCTGTTCCCAGGTATGCCCCCTCATAAGTGTCAACCTCCTAGCCCAGAGCCTACTCTAGATATTGTATGGGACGTCTGGGAACAGAAGGGCCGATCGGGCTGGGATTTTTGGACTAAACGAGACCCCAGTCAAATATAGGTGGAACGTCCCTTTCTGAGTTCTAAGGATAAGCCCCCAAATGGCACTAATTGTGGGACATGCGGCCTACATGAGAGCTCCATCAAATGTAGTCGGAACGGCCCTTTTACAAAGACAAATACCCTTATATCTGGAAAAGTGTCATTCCGACTACATTTGATGGGGCTCTCGTTTATGCCAAAAATCCCAACCCAAGTGGCACTTATCGTCCCGGGTGTCCCCAAAGCCTGTAGGGACACTTTATGCCATTCGGGCTTGGATTTGTGGGACATGCAGCCTACATGAGAGCCCTATCAAATGTAGTCGGGACGCCCTTTTTCGTCACCATATATGGTGCAATTAGATCTAAATGTGCTACAGCCACCAGATTTGGTACACAGGGTCTGTGGCTTCATATGAACACACACACCAAGTTTGGTGGGGCTAGCCCCTCAAATTGTGAAATTTTGGTATCTCAGGCAAACTGAGGCAATGTCATTGAATTTGCCCAAAAATCAAAGTCATCCGATTTGGTTGAAAGTTTGCACACCTGTTTGGCTGTTCCCAGGTATGCCCCCTCATAAGTGTCAACCTCCTAGCCCAGAGCCTACTCTAGATATTGTATGGGACGTCTGGGAACAGAAGGGCCGATCGGGCTGGGATTTTTGGACTAAACGAGACCCCAGTCAAATGTAGGTGGAACGTCCCTTTCTGAGTTCTAAGGATAAGCTCCCAAATGGCACTAATTGTGGGACATGCGGCCTACATGAGAGCTCCATCAAATGTAGTCGGAACGGCCCTTTTACAAAGACAAATACCCTTATATCTGGAAAAGTGTCATTCCGACTACATTTGATGGGGCTCTCGTTTATGCCAAAAATCCCAACCCATGTGGCACTTATCGTCCCGGGTGTCCCCAAAGCCTGTAGGGACACTTTATGCCATTCGGGCTTGGATTTGTGGGACATGCAGCCTACATGAGAGCCCTATCAAATGTAGTCGGGACGGCCCTTTTTCGTCACCATATATGGTGCAATTAGATCTAAATGTGCTACAGCCACCAGATTTGGTACACAGGGTCTGTGGCTTCATATGAACACACACACCAAGTTTGGTGGGGCTAGCCCCTCAAATTGTGAAATTTTGGTATCTCAGGCAAACTGAGGCAATGTCATTGAATTTGCCCAAAAATCAAAGTCATCCGATTTGGTTGAAAGTTTGCACACCTGTTTGGCTGTTCCCAGGTATGCCCCCTCATAAGTGTCAACCTCCTAGCCCAGAGCCTACTCTAGATATTGTTTGGGACGTCTGGGAACAGAAGGGCCGATCGGGTTGGGATTTTTGGACTAAACGAGACCCCAGTCAAATGTAGGTGAAATGTCCCTTTCTGAGTCATAAGGATGATATGGCCTTCAACAGTCTTTTCTCTGAAAATGTACACTTTAATTCAAAGTAGAGATTTGATTCCTTTTCCCCTTTAAAGATGGGCTTGTGAATATGAATTCCCCCAAATTTAGCTGTCATAGCTGCAAGATAAGGTCCCCAAACACAAAGGTCAAAATTGAGGCATATGACCTCATCTTTCGGCCTGTTTTGGCAAGTGAGAAACGGGCCATTAAATCGCAGTGAAAGGTTGGAAGTGCCTGATTTTTGCATAAATCAGTCGCCTGTGATAAGCTGATGCAGGATCTAAAGCGAGATATCTGTAGACCCTTGGGAAAGCTAACTTCCGGTAGCAGCATGCTAACGACTTGAATCCAATTTCACCTTGAAGAGGGTCCTCTTATGTCCATCATATGTCAATTATGGAATGATAAGCCAGTTACAAGTGTTTTTATTGCACCCAACAGAAACAGCAACATGTACACATCATTAAGAGTCTTTTAATTCATTAAAAATACTTTAAAGCAAGATAGAGCAATACATTGTTTTTGTGAATTAAGAGAGGGTTGTGTAGGTTAAATGATCCAAATCTAGAGGTCGTAGCTGCAAGTTAAGGTTCCCAAAAACAGCCCCAAAGGTCATAATTGAGGCATATGAACTCATTTTTCGGCCTGTTTTGGCAAGTGAGAAACGGGCCATTAAATCGCAGTGAAAGGTTGGAAGTGCCTGATTTTTGCATAAATCAGTCGCCTGTGATAAGCTGATGCAGGATCTAAAGCGAGATATCTGTAGACCCTTGGGAAAGCTAACTTCCGGTAGCAGCATGCTAACGACTTGAATCCAATTTCACCTTGAAGAGGGTCCTCTTATGTCCATCATATGTCAATTATGGAATGATAAGCCAGTTACAAGTGTTTTTATTGCACCCAACAGAAACAGCAACATGTACACATCATTAAGAGTCTTTTAATTCATTAAAAATACTTTAAAGCAAGATAGAGCAATACATTGTTTTTGTGAATTAAGAGAGGGTTGTGTAGGTTAAATGATCCAAATCTAGAGGTCGTAGCTGCAAGTTAAGGTTCCCAAAAACAGCCCCAAAGGTCATAATTGAGGCATATGAACTCATTTTTCGGCCTGTTTTGGCAAGTGAGAAACGGGCCATTAAATCGCAGTGAAAGGTTGGAAGTGCCTGATTTTTGCATACATCAGTCGCCTGTGATAAGCTGATGCAGGATCTAAAGCGAGATATCTGTAGACCCTTGGGAAAGCTAACTTCCGGTAGCAGCATGCTAACGACTTGAATCCAATTTCACCTTGAAGAGGGTCCTCTTATGTCCATCATATGTCAATTATGGAATGATAAGCCAGTTACAAGTGTTTTTATTGCACCCAACAGAAACAGCAACATGTACACATCATTAAGAGTCTTTTAATTCATTAAAAATACTTTAAAGCAAGATAGAGGAATAGATTGTTTTTGTGAATGAAGAGAGGGTCGTGTAGGTTAAATAATCCAAATCTAGAGGTCGTAGCTGCAAGTTAAGGTTCCCAAAAACAGCCCCAAAGGTCAAAATTGAGGCATATGACCTCATCTTTCGGCCTGTTTTGGCAAGTGAGAAACGGGCCATTAAATCGTAGTGAAAGGTTGGAACTGCCTGATTTTTGCATAAATCAGTCGTCTGTGATAAGGTGATGCAGGAGCTAAAGCGAGATATCTGTAGACCCTTGGGAAAGCTAACTTCCGGTAGCAGCATGCTAACGACTTGAATTCAATTGAACCTTGAAGAGGGTCCTGTATTGTCCATCATATGTGAATTTCATCAAAGAAGGCCATTTACAAGTGTTTCAAAATTGACCAATATTAAAAAGTGGTCAAAATCCAGATTTTACCAGTCTTTTCTCAATATTTTTATACTTTAAAAAGGGGTAGGGTTTTAAATCCTTTTCTGCTTCAAAGAGGGCCTCGTCACCATTACACACCTATAATCTGGGCCTCATAGCTGGAAGTTAAGGTCCCCAAAAACACCCACAAAGGGCTTAATTGGGCTTAATTGGGGCCTTATTCGCTTATTTTTTGCCATATGCAAGAATGGCCATAACTTCTCAAATATGGGTCCTAGAACCCCCAGATTATGCACACACATTGTGGACAAGGCCTACAATAAGACCACGTGAAAAAAATCCCTCTAGATTATCTAGAACTGATTTTTGCCTGTATCAAACTCAGACTTCAGCATGGGGTACACGTCCCTAAGCTGTACACCCTGTCGTACTCTTGATGAGATCAGACCAATTTTTACTTCTGAATATGTCAGAGCCCTGCTTTTTTAATATGTTGTAGATAGGCCCCAATGAGGCACATTCAAGTTGGATGGGACTCCCTAGCACTTAGCATGCCTGCGCGGGAAGAGGGTCAGTTGGCCTACATTTGAATGGGGCATTTTGAAGGATAAAATGAATGGAAAGTGATTACCCAAACGGCCATCCTTCAACTTGTCATAACTTCTCACAACATGGTTGAATTTGATGGGCGATTGCATGACAACATTCCCCTTGATGACGTGAATGTGAAAATGGTGCAATAGAACCTGCAGACCCTCTGGAAAGCTATCTTCTGTTAGCAACGTGCTAATGCTACAAAACCAATCAATCCCAATAGAGTGTTCAATTTTGTCCAAGAATTGTCAATTACATGTCAAAAATGTCATTTATTCGTGTTTTTAGGGGCCGGAATAAATCTCCCGCCGAAACCAAAGAGTGAAAACTGACCTTTGTTCTCAATCCGAAATGGCCCAAATTCCCATAGAAAGCAATGGGCTAGGACCATGAAAATTGAACCGTCAGTCGACCTTTGGCCAATGACCATGTGGTATGAAAATCAAGGGGAAATTACAAACACTTTTCCCATAGTGAATAATGGATTTCTCACCGAACTCGGCCCAAATTCCCATAGAAAGCAATGGGCTAGGACCATGAAAATTGAACCGTCAGTCGACCTTTGGCCAATGACCATGTGGTATGAAAATCAAGGGGAAATTACAAACACTTTTCCCATAGAGAATAATGGATTTCTCACCGAACTCGGCCCAAATTCCCATAGAAAGCAATGGGCTAGGACCATGAAAATTGAACCGTCAGTCGACCTTTGGCCAATGACCATGTGGTATGAAAATCAAGGGGAAATTACAAACACTTTTCCCATAGTGAATAATGGATTTCTCACCGAACTCGGCCCAAATTCCCATAGAAAGCAATGAGCTAGGACCCTGAAAATTGAACCGTCAGTCGACCTTTGGCCAATGACCATGTGGTATGAAAATCAAGGGGAAATTTCATACGCTTTCTGCGATGGTACACTTTCTGCTATGGTAAACTCCGTACACGTAGAAATTACGGCCTTTTGACTCAATTCTGCCTAAAGACACCTAGAAAACAATGGGCTAGGAGGCTGAAATTTTCAGATTAAGTCAACCTCTGCCCCAAGATGAAATGGTGTGAATATCAATGGGAAATTGTGTACAGTTTTCCCATAGTGATTCATGGCATTTTGCATTTATTTGGCTTAAATAGACGTTCAGTTAATACACCTAGAAAGCAATGGGCTAGCACGCTGAAATTTTCACAGTCAGTCGGCCCTTGGCCACAAACCACGTGGTATGAAAATCAATAGGAAATTCGGTACACTTTTCCCGTAGTAATGTATGGCATTTTTCTTAATTTTAAAGTTATTTGGCCTAATTACCCCATAAAACAATGGGCTAGGACCCTGACATTTTCACAGTCATTCCATCTTTGCCCCATCGTTAAATGGTATGAAACTCAATGGGACATTCCAAACACTTTTCCCATAGTGAACTATGGATGTCTCTACCCAGATGACACTTATGTTCCGACATGGCCTTCAACAGTCTTTTCTCTCAAAATGTCCACTTTAATTCAAAGTAGAGATTTGATTCCTTTTCTCCTTCAAAGAGGGGCTCGTCTCCATTACACACCAATAATCTGGGCCTCGTAGCTGCAAGTTAAGGTCCCCAAAAACAGCCCCAAAGGTCAAAATTGAGGCATATGACCTCATCTTTCGGCCTGTTTTGGCAAGTGAGAAACGGCCCATTAAATCGTAGTAAAAGGTTGGAACTGCCTGATTTTTGCATAAATCAGTCGCCTGTGATAAGGTGATGCAGGATCTAAAGCGAGATATCTGTAGACCCTTGGGAAAGCTAACTTCCGGTAGCAGCATGCTAACGACTTGAATCCAATTTCACCTTGAAGAGGGTCCTCTTATGTCCATCATATGTCAATTATGGAATGATAAGCCAGTTACAAGTGTTTTTATTGCACCCAACAGAAACAGCAACATATACACATCATTAAGAGTCTTTTAATTCATTAAAAATACTTTAAAGCAAGATAGAGGAATACATTGTTTTTGTGAATGAAGGGAGGGTCGTGTAGGTTAAATGATCCAAATCTAGAGGTCGTATCTGCAAGATAAGGTCCCCAAAAACAGCCCCAAAGGTCAAAATTGAGGCATATGACCTCATCTTTCGGCCTGTTTTGGCAAGTGAGAAACGGCCCATTAAATCGTAGTAAAAGGTTGGAACTGCCTGATTTTTGCATAAATCAGTCGCCTGTGATAAGGTGATGCAGGATCTAAAGCGAGATATCTGTAGACCCTTGGGAAAGCTAACTTCCGGTAGCAGCATGCTAACGACTTGAATCCACTTGAACCTTGAAGAGGGTCCTGTACTGTCCATCATATTTGAATTTCATCAAAGAAGGCCATTTACAAGTGTTTGAAAATTGACCAATATTAAAAAGTGGTCAAAATCCAGATTTTACCAGTCTTTTCTCAAACTTTTTATACTTTAAAAAGGGGTAGGGTTTTAAATCCTTTTCTGCTTCAAAGAGGGGCTCGTCACCATTACACACATATAATCTGGGCCTCATAGCTGCAAGTTAAGGTCCCCAAAAACACCCACAAAGGGCTTAATTGGGCTTAATTGGGGCCTTATTCGCTTATTTTTTGCCATATGCAAGAATGGCCATAACTTATCAAATATAGGTCCTAGAACCCCCAAATTGTGCACACACATTGTGGACAAGGCCTACAATATGACCACCTGAACAAAATCCCTCTAGATTATCTAGAACTGATTTTTGCCTGTATCAAACTCAGACTTCAGCATGGGGTACACGTCCTTAAGCTGTACACCCTGTCGTACTCTTGATGAGATCAGACCAATTTTTACTTCTGAAGATGTCAGAGCCCTGCTTTTTTAATATGTTGTAGACAGGCCCCAATGAGGCACATTCAAGTTGGATGGGACTCCCTAGCACTTAGCATGCCTGCGCGGGAAGAGGGGCAGTTGGCCTACATTTGAATGGGTGCATTTTGAAGGATGAAATGAATGGAAAGTGATTACCCAAACGGCCCATCCTTCAACTTGTCATAACTTCTCACAACATGGTTAAATTTGAAGGGAGATTGCATGACAACATTGCCCTTGATGACGTGAATGTGAAAATGGTGCAATAGAACCTGCAGACCCTCTGGAAAGCTATCTTCTGTTAGCAACGTGCTAATGCTACAAAACCAATCAATCCCAGTAGAGTGTTCAATTTTGTCCAAGAATTGTCAACTACATGTCAAAAATGTCATTCATTTGTGTTTTTAGGGGCCGGCAAAAATCTCCCGCCGAAACCAAAGAGTGAAAACTGAGGGAAAACTGACCTTTGTTCTCAATCCGAAATGGCCCATTTTCCAAAAAGGGACATTCCGACTACATTTGAATGGAAAGTATTGAATGTCATAACTTCTCAGAAAAGGGTTGGAACTGTGTTGTAATTGAACGAGACACTCCCCTTGATGACTTGAATGAGCACATGGAGCAGCAAATCTGCAGATCCTCTGGAAAGCTATCTCCTGTTGGCGGCATGCTAATGACTGTACACATCATTAAGAGTCTTTTAATTCATTAAAAATACTTTAAAGCAAGATAGAGCAATACATTGTTTTTGTGAATTAAGAGAGGGTCGTGTAGGTTAAATGATCCAAATCTAGAGGTCGTAGCTGCAAGTTAAGGTTCCCAAAAACAGCCCCAAAGGTCAAAATTGAGGCATATGACCTCATCTTTCGGCCTGTTTTGGCAGGTGAGAAACAGGCCATTAAATCGCAGTGAAAGGTTGGAAGTGCCTGATTTTTGCATAAATCAGTCGCCTGTGATAAGCTGATGCAGGATCCAAAGCGAGATATCTGTAGACCCTTGGGAAAGCTAACTTCCGGTAGCAGCATGCTAACGACTTGAATCCAATTGAACCTTGTAGAGTGTCCTCTTATGTCCATCATATGTCAATTATGGAATGATAAGCCAGTTACAAGTGTTTTTATTGCACCCAACAGAAACAGCAACATGTACACATCATTAAGAGTCTTTTAATTCATTAAAAATACTTTAAAGCAAGATAAAGGAATACATTGTTTTTGTGAATGAAGGGAGGGTCGTGTAGGTTAAATGATCCAAATCTAGAGTTCGTAGGTCCAAGTTAAGGTGCCCAGAAACAGGATCAGGGGCCGAAATTGGTGCAATTTGTGCAATGTGTAACAATTGACCATAATTCGGGTAAAGAAGGTTGAAACTGTCTGGATTTTGCACCACACACTCCCTCCGATGACCCGAGTCAGCATGCCAAAGGAGAAGTCTGTAGCCCTTTGGGAAGTTTTTTGTTTTTTTTCAGGAACATTCCGACATGTTTGTGGCATCATATGGTGATACGTGATCCGTTTCCATGTTTTCCAAGGCTTTGGACCCGAAAGGCAGAAAACGCCCCATTTGGCCATGCCCCGCCCATTTGGAAGCGTGACCGGTCCATTCCACATCCATTTCCATGGTTTCCACCCGAAAGGCACAAATCGCCCCATTTGGCCATGCCCCGCCCATTTCCATGTTTGCCAGCTTGACCGGTCCATTCCCGATCCATTTCCATGGTTTCCACCCGAAAGGCACAAATCGCCCCATTTGGCCATGCCCCGCCCATTTCCATGTTTGCCAGCTTGACCGGTCCATTCCCGATCCATTTCCATGTTTTCCACCCGAAAGGCACAAATCGCCCCATTTGGCCATGCCCCGCCCATTTCCATGTTTGCCAGCTTGACCGGTCCATTCCCGATCCATTTCCATGGTTTCCACCCGAGAGGCACAAATCGCCCCATTTGGCCATGCCCCGCCCATTTCTATGGCCGGGACCTTGACCGGTCCATTCCCCGTCCGTTTCCATGGTTTCCACCCGAAAGTCCCAAAACACCCCTTTGGGCCTGGCCCCTCCCACTTTTTCAGCCACTGGTCAAGGGCGCCATCTATAGGATTTGACCACTGTCTACACATTCTGCCCTCAACGGCCCAAGTGTTCCCAAAAGTTTGCATGGGAGGTAGGCCGTTTGTCCGACACATTGTCACCGTGTCACACAAGTGCCGGTGGCCCACTAAGCCCCATGTTAAATTTTGCCATAAAGCCCAAATTCCCTTACCGTAAATACAGTAAGATTGTTATTCACGTCGGCGGGAATGACAGCCGGCTACGGCTCTCTGAGATCACTAAAGTAAATGTGGAATCTGTGTGTACATACGCAAAAGCCATGTCGGACTCCGTAGTTTTCTCTGGCCCCCTCCCGAATCTGACCAATGATGAAATGTTTAGCCGCATGTCATCGTTTCACGGCTGGCTGTCTTGGTGGTGCCCAGCAAACAATGTGGGCTTCGTAGATAACTGGGACACTTTCTGGGGAAAACCTGGTTTGCTTAGGAGGGACGGCATTCATCCCACTTTGGATGGAGCAGATCTCATCTCTGCAAATCTGACCCAGTTTATGTATGGACCTGGTGCATGACAACCCAGAGATCAGACCAGGAAGCAGAGTTGCAGTCTTACACACTCCTCTGAGCTTCCATTAGAGCAGTTACTTACGCAAAACCACATAGAGACTGTCTGCCCCACGGCCACTTAAATTAATTAAATCAAAAATAAACGATCGAGGAGTGAAACAAAATAACTTAATCCAAGTTAAAACTACCGCAACAGTACAACATAATAGGATAATTAAATGTGGACTCTTAAATATCAGATCTTTGTCATCTAAAGCTCTACGAGTAAATTAGCTAATATCAGATAATCATATTGATTTATTTTGTCTTACTGAAACCTGGCTGAGTAATGATGAATATGTCAGCCTAAATGAATCGACTCCTCCAAGTCATATCAATACTCACATTCCTCGAGGCGCCGGCCGAGGAGGTGGAGTAGCAGCCATCTTTGACTCTAGCCTATTATTAACCCCTAAACCTAAACTAGACTATAACTCATTTGAAAGCTTGGTTCTTAGTCTTTCACACCCAACCTGGAAAACAATACAGCCAGTTATATTTGTTATAGTGTACCGGGCCCCAGGTCCGTATTCGGAATTTTTATCGGAATTTTTTCAGTTTTTATCAAGTCTAGTCCTTAAAACAGATAAAGTAATTATTGTAGGTGACTTTAATATCCATGTGGATGTCGAGAACAATAGCCTCAGTACTGCATTTATTTCATTATTAGATTAGATTGGTTTCTGTCAGAATGTACAGAAACCCACCCACACTCTCGACCTGGTTCTGACTTATGGCATTAACATGGAAGATTTAATAGTCTATCCACAGAACCCTCTTCTATCGGACCATTATCTAATAACCTTTGAATTCTTACTAACGGAGTGTACACCGTTAAGCAAGAGTTACTACACTAGATGTCTATCTGATGGTGCCGTAGCTCAATTTAAAGAAGTGATTCCGTCTGTATTTAACTCGATACCATGCTTCGATGTGACATAGGACTCCTGTGCTAACTTTAGTCCGACCCAGATTGATCATCTTGTCGACAGTGCTACAAGCTCACTGAGAAGGACACTAGACTCTATTGCTCCTTTAAAAAAGAAGTTGGTAAAACAAAGGAGATTCGCTCCATGGTATAACCCTGAAACCCGCAAATTAAAGCAAACATCGCGAAAACTTGAAAGAACATGGCGTTCCACTAACTTGGAAGAATCTCGGTTACTCTGGCGAGACAGTCTTAAGACATATAAGAAGGCCCTCCGTAATGCCAGAGCAGCTTATTACTCATCGTTAATAGAGAAAAATAAGAACAACCCCAGGTTCCTCTTCAGCACTGTAGCCAGGCTGACAGAGAGTCACAGCTCTGTTGTGCCGAGTATCCCTATAGACCTCAGTAGCAATGACTTCATGAACTTCTTTAATGATAAAATTATAATTATTAGAGAGAAAATTAATAATCTGCCCTCGACCGATCTTTCCACAAATAGAGTAACCTTAGAAACAGCTGTAAACCCTGATATATGTTTAGATGGCTTTACTCCCATTGACCTTGACAAACTGACTTCAACAATGTTTACGTCTAAACCTTCCACCTGTCTCTTAGACCCTATACCGACTAGGCTGCTTAAAGAAGTGCTACCATTAAGTAGCACAACTTTATTAGATATCATCAACCTGTCTTTAGTAACAGGTCATGTACCACAGTCCTTTAAAGTAGCTGTGATTAAACCTCTTCTTAAGAAGCCCACTCTGGATCCAGAGGTGTTGGCCAACTATAGACCGATCTCTAACCTTCCCTTCCTCTCTAAGATCCTTGAGAAAGCAGTTGCAAATCAGTTATGTGACTTTCTGTGTAACAATAGTTTATTTGAGGATTGTCAGTCAGGATTTAGAAAGCATCATAGCACAGAGACAGCTCTGGTAAAAATAACTAATGACCTTCTAATCGCATCAGACAAAGGACTCTTCTCTGTTCTTGTCCTGTTAGACCTTAGTGCTGCGTTCGACACTATAGACCACTACATCCTGTTGCAGAGACTGGAACATTATATTGGCATCAAAGGAACCACACTGAACTGGTTTGGATCCTATTTATCGGATCGATCTCAGTTTGTTTATGTAAATGATGAAGCCTCGATGAACACCAACGTCAGTTATGGAGTTCCACAAGGTTCTGTGCTTGGACCAATCTTGTTCACCTTATATATGCTTCCTTTAGGCAATATTATCAGAAAACACTCTATAACCTTTCATTGTTATGCAGATGATACTCAATTATATATATCGATCAAAGCAGACGAAACCAACCAGCTTGCTAAACTGCAAGCGTGTCTTAAGGACATAAAAACCTGGATGACCTGCAACTTCCTGATGTTACACTCAGACAAAACTGAAGTTATTCTACTAGGCCCAGAACACCTCCAAAATCAGTTATCTAATGATATAGTTTCTCTAGATGGCATTGCACTGGCATCCAGCCGCACCGTCAAGAATCTTGGAGTTACCTTTGATCAGAATTTGTCTTTCAACTCTCAGATAAAACTTATTTCTAGGACTGCCTTTTTTCACCTACGTAATATTTAAAAAATCAGGCACATCCTATCTCAAAGCGATGCAGAGAAATGAGTTCATGTATTTGTTACCTCTAGACTAGATTATTGCAATTCCTTATTTTCAGGCTGCTCTAATAAGTCTCTTAAATCTCTCCAGCTGATCCAGAATGCTGCAGTTCGTGTACTAACAAGAACTAAGAGGAGAGATCATATTACTCCTGTATTAGCTTCTCTGCACTGGCTCCCTGTAAAATCTAGAATAGAATTTAAAATCCTTTTACTTACCTACAAAGCCCGAATTGGTCAGGCTCCATCATATCTTAAAGAGCTTATAGATATGACGCCTCTCTCCTCCTCTTCTTCACCTCCGTCTGTATGCATTGATGTCCCATTAATGCTCATTACTAACTTTACTTCTTCCCCGGAGTATTTGTGCTTTCTCGCCTCACAGGATGACCGCAGTTTTATCTGGACACTGGTTCTTCAACCAGCCATGGCCCTGCTGACACCTACTACGATCTTCATTGTTGACATTATTAATCCGATTACCGATACCATTAATGCACAGTACTGATTTTGTCTCTTCCCCGGAGTCCTTGTGCTTCCTCTCCTCACAGGTTTCCATGGAGCATGGTTTCATCTGGACCCTGGTCCTTCCTCCTACCATGGCCCTGCTGACTCCAACTGCTAATATCACTTTATATTATTACTCACATTACTATTTCATATTACCGATACCATTAATGCACATTATTGACCTGCTTCTTCACCAGAGTCTCTGTGCTTTCTTGCCTCACAGGTTCCTGTGTATCCGGGTTAAACCTGGACCAGGTCTTGCCTCCTGTCGTGGTTGTGTCATACATTGCATGTGCTGTGATGACATTGAATGTGTTGTAATTCACTATCCTGTTCTACACATGACATCATTGCACTTCTGTCCATCCGGGGAGAGGGATCCCTCCTCTATTGCTCTCCTACAGGTTTCTTCCTCTTTCCTCCCCGTTAAAGGGGTTTTTGGGGAGTTTTTCCTGTTCTGATGTGAGGGTCCCGGGACAAGAGGATGTCAAACGTGTACATATTGTAAAGCCCTCTGAGGCAAATTTGTAATTTGTGATTTTGGGCTGTACAAAAATAAATTGAATTGAATTGAATCACCATGGTATCTGGTTTTACAGCTGTTAAAGTTCAGAGTGGTTCATGAGAAGTGGGTGCAGATGGCAATGAAAGTATGGTCACCCTATCAACAAGCGAAGAGCAATACAAGCTGGCTAAATAGCTAACTGTAACCTAGGCTAAGGTTAGCTAGCTAGCTGTAACTTAGCATATGGCCCTCTCCACCTTTGTAACTATTCCTCCTAATTCTGTAGCATCCTCAAACAGCTTCAAACAGCATTGGCTACATGTAACATATGCAAATAGTTTATGTTTTATTTAATTCTATGTGAATTGACGGACCATAAAATAACTTGTAATTTAAATCTACAGCTGCTATCATAAGAACAATGTACTTGCAGGTACATGGCATGTTGTTCTTTGAATAGGGGGAAAGAGTAGCAGTGCTATTGCACCCATCCATCCATTTCCTTCCGCTTATCCGGGGTTGTGTCGCGGCAGCAGCAGGCTTATGCTGCGTTCACACTGGTCGCGTTGATTTTTTGACGCACCGCAAAAACGCGTCCAACGCAGGTCGTGTTCACACCAAACGCCGCAAAATCGCTCTGTGCCGGAGAGGGGGCGTGGTTTATCGTCCTGGAAGCCTGGAAGCCGTTCACCTGGCCGTCATTTCTTTCCGCTATCAACCGTGAAAGGAATAAGGACAATTGCTGCTTTGTACGTGTTGTGGAAGTCCCTCAAACATCGGAATGCCAAACGCCGTCATGTCTGGTTCATAATATTGTTCAGAGGAGCTCCGTGGATTGTATCGAGCTGTATTCACTGTGTCTAGCAAGCCACAGGTCGCTGTTTACTACAGCTGTAGGAACACAACATAAACTGATTTGGCTGTGATTTAACGGAAAATAAACCGACAAAAAGGGACTCCGAAATAACTACATAATGATGCCGATTTGTACTTGTCTTCTCCGACAAAAAGGGACTCCGAAATAACTACGTAATGATGCCGATTTGTAGGCTACTGGTCTTCTCAATGGAGCTCTGATGGATCGGTGCTAGGCTATGCTAACATCATAGCAGCTCCACCAGCACTCAATAATGTCACGTAGACGTAAATACTGCAGCGTCTATTCATTGTTTGTACCGTATGGTTTACACACACACACATGTATACACATAGTTTGGTCCGGTCTCTGTTGATATGAGGTATCGTAGAGCTCTGGGTGAACACAGACGGCTACAGGATTTATTTCCTGATTCAACAACGGCAGGAAGCCAGTGATGACAGGGGGAGCAACTCAACGCTGATATAGTCACGCGATTATTTCTCAGAAGTTGAACAATTTCAACTCGCGCGTTGGCGATTTTGCGGCGTCCACCGCACTGCAATAACGCGTCCAACGCGCCGCGCCATCGCAAAATCGCGGCGCGCCAGTCTCGTCGCGTCTGTGCATAGACTTTGTATGTAATCTCGACGCGCGTCAAAAAATCAACGCGACCGGTGTGAACGCAGCATTAGGAGGGTGTTTCAGACGTCCCACCCCCTAGCTATGCTTTCCTGCTCTTTCTTCACGGACCTCAAGGCATTCCCCATACAAGATATGTAATCTCCAGCATGTTCTGGGTCTACCCTGCGGCCTCTTACCAGTTGAATGTGCCTGGAAAACCTCTAAAGCAGGGGTCTCAAACTCCCGGCCCGCGGGCCGAATCCGGCCCGCCACGTCATGTTATGTGGCCCGCGAATCCGCTAGCACAAAAAAAATAGAGAAAATATAAAAGAATATTCTTTATTTTTTTTTTTAAGTTAGACTTGATCATAAAAATATCCCCATAGTCGAAATTATGAGATAGAAAGTCGAAGTTATGAGATAGAAAGTCATAACTATGATAGAAAGATATAATGATGAGATACTTAAACACAGAAGCAGCTCTTTGGCTGGTTACTGTACATTTGAAATGGAAATGTATTGTGAGTACATTGAAGACTACTTCAAACGTGGCTTTAAAAACAGATGAAATACTTCATTTCGGATTGTGCAAACGCACCCTTGAAAGGATTTTAAGCTTTGAACAAAGTTATTATAATAACTTGTGTTTGATATTTGTTTTTGCTATTTTCTTTAATAGTTTGATCTTTGATAGAGTAATGTGGGTTTCTTAACGCTAAATTAAAAGGATTTAAGTTATAATAACAGAAATATGCTTAAATATATGTTTACATTTATATAACTGCATGTACAATAGTTTTACACTTGAATAAACAATAATCAAATGCAGAGACAGTTATTTACCAATATGTTAGGAGTAGTTACATTTACACAGTCTTACATTTACAACCGGCCCTTTGAGGCCGACCGTGATGCTGATGTGGCCCGGAGTGAAAATGAGTTTGAGACCCCTGCTCTAAAGGGTCCACGAGGCATCCTGATCAGATGCCCGACCCACCTCAACTGGCCCTTTTCGACGCGAAGGAGCAGCGTCTCCACTCAGAGCTCCTTCCGAATGTCTGAGCTCCTCAGGATATCTCTAAGACTGAACCCAGCCTATGAAGGGAGCTCATATTGGGAGCTTGTATCCATTCTTTTGGTCACTACCCCAAAGCTCATGATCATAAGTGAGGGCCGGAACCTAGATGGACTGGTACATTTAGAGCTTTGCCCTCCGGCTCAGCTCCCTCTTCGCCACAACGGTCCGGTACAATGCCCGCAGTATTGCTGACGCCTGTCCATCTCATGCTTCCTTTTATCCTCAATTGTGAACAAGACCCTAAAATACTTGAACTCCCTCGCTTGCACCAGTGACTCACTTCGAACCTGGAGGGCGTAATCCACCGTTTTCCAGCACAGAACCAAGGCCTCAGACTTGGAGGTTCTGACTCTCATCCCGACCGCTTCACACTTGGCTCCAAACCGCCCCAGTGCATGCTGAGAGTCACATTCTGAAGGATCCAACAGAAAGCTAGTGCTAGTGCAGTACTAATTAATTAGACAGAAAATAACAATTTTTTTGGAGCTTAAGAGTGTACAGACCTTCTTTGTGCACTGCAGTTAAGTATTTTTTGTTTTTTGAGTGTTTTTACCTGGATGTGCGCAAGCTCGGTCCCCCTTCTGTTATACAGAGTCAACAACACGCTCACAGAGAGACAGAGACAGCGCATCTAACTCTGCTAAATGAAGACAAAGGAATTTGTGATTCGTAATTCTGGGCTATACAAATTAATCAAATTTAAATTGAATCAGATACATAGATAGCCTAGGTTGTCAACATAGGCCTAAAGGTTGATTTGGTGTTAGCTCATTATTTTGTGATTCACATCAACTAAAATTCACCAGAAAGCAGATCAAATTCACCTCAGGGAGGACCCTGCTTAAAATGTGGACTGCTTTGCGGCTAGATTTCCGGCCTGACTGATTTTCCCAGTCCAGCCCTGCTCAGCAGTAGACATCCAAATGAGTCAGCGATTTTCACTGCATGATTACAATGTAGCCTACAATGCATAAAGCCTGATACAGAAGATTTCCACAGTGTACTGAAAATAATAGAGACTACACTAAAGCTGTTTGACAATACAACTTTGTAGTTAGCAGAGGCTCCTGAGCGCTTGTTGTTGCTTGTACCTGGTGTGTAATCCTCTTGTGCTGGCTGTGTGTTTTCAAGGTATTTTTCTCGTTTAATAGGAAAGCCTTGACAGTCATCAACAGACAGCAAAAAAAAAGGAGCTGTAAAGCTTTCCTCCCTGCTATCTGCTACAACCACTGCTGCGTCCAATTTCACCTGCTCGGTTTCCCTGCTGCCCCCATTCAGAAGAGAGATGTGTGCTGCAAACAGTGGGAGGATGGAGGCAAAGGAAGAACAACATGAAAACTCATTTGTTGAGCTGTTCTTATTCTAAGGGTTGTGAAAAAAGGAGAAAGCGTCACCTCCCTTGTTGAGTTTTCTAAAACTAGTGTTGTGGATGGAGACGCACAGCAGTGTAACAAGCTTGTAAAGAACTTGTCTGTGGGAAGCTGTTTAGAAAGCCGGCTTTGTACCTGCACATTTGCTTTCAATGAAGAAATTATAAAATATTTCTCTCCCCTCTCCTTTTTTATCAACGATAAGCCATCCTGGAACATTTGTAGGATCTGGATTACAGGATTCCTCTCAGCTTTACAGACCAAAACCCAAATCAATACTAAATAACAAAGCTTGAAATAATGAAATAAATGCTGCAAAGCCAGGTCATGTTCACAACTCAAGCTGCCATATTTAAGGTTGGATGCATTAGATTGACTCACTGGATGTAGACTGTGGGTATGTGTCTGTCAGTGTAATTCACACAACATCCTCGTCCCCTTCCACTATCTGCTCTATCTTTTTTTTGCCAGGGCACTGTCGCTGATGTGCTTAGCGCCATCCAAGACGTAAACAAGCCAGACCATTTTTCCCTTATCGTATAATGACGTAGCCAGACCTTTCTTAAACACTGACACAGCGCTGTGGCGGTAGGACTGGCTATGCAAGACTAAATGTAAATTAAACAAGTGAAATGTACAGAAACAAAAAAACAATAACATTCACATCCTGTAGGCTGGAGTTCCCATTACGATACCAATATGCCTCCGATACAGCCTAAAATGAGAGATAGATGATAGAGTTTATGCAGCGATCTGATATTGCGTTATCATTATGATTCATCAGCTTATTTGTGCTACACAAGTACAACAACGTGCCATCTGCTACCTGATCCATACATCCTGTCCGATTGGTTCTGCACATGTGCATTTCTCAACAGAGATGAGACAGAGATGGATCACTTGTTCGCTACTTCCATCATCTGGTCTGGAAAAAACCCAAATTGATGATGAAAGTAGCTTACGAGGGACCAACATCACCTCTGTCTCATCTCAATAAACCAACATCACCTCTGTCTCATCTCAATAAACCAACATCACCTCTGTCTCATCTCAATAAACAATTGAGGCAGAGATCTTGATATTCGCACATGCATACTACCGACTGGGCAGGTAAGGAAAGTTCCAAGGCATTCTTTCACCTGTACATATTTGTTCATGTTTACAAAGGGTTATTTACAAAAAAATTGACATATATTTATTTTTATATTTATATATATTTATGGTTCCGCACGCTCAAGGACCACTCAACGGCTGTGGTGCTCACTTTTATTGTTTAGGACGATGTGTTTGGCTAACAGCTAATGAAAGTACCGTTCAAGAGATGGTTTATTGGTTGGTTGGTCCACCACTTTACTTCAGATTGAAATATCTCTAAGTATTAGATGGATGGCCATGAACCATCAACATCATCATTTAATCTGATTTGTTTGTGTCTTCCTTCTAAAATTAGAAGTTGTGGCTGACATAAATATCTAAAGATGTTATGATGGTATCTTATCCTGCTCTAGTATTAAATGCAATGCCTGTATGAGCTGACACTGACCCTGTCTTTTCTCTATATGGGAGGCTTTTCTTTGGTTCTTTAATCTTGTTCATATCATGACTTCAAAGAACCAAGGGGGCACAAGAAAGGCTTCAGACACAAGCTCACTTGAACAGGACAGAAAGAAAAGATGGGCCCGCTGTGCTTCCTTCCCCCAGCCCAGGAACCATCTCTTTTCTGAACACGCCTTACAAAAAGGAGCACTGAAGCATGCTAAGTCTGGACTCTCCGTGACTGTCAAGCATGAAACGGGATTATTAGCATTTTGGCACTGTGTGTACACATTGACTTTTTGGCCATATCAGCAATGGAGCGGAGAGGTTAACAACTCAGCTAGGGAGACAGGCTGAGAGCCAATAAAGCATCTTTACTTCCCCCATTCACTGAGTCCATTTATCTGTCTACATATCCAACCATCTGCCCATACATCCCTCCATGTCGCTGCTTCACCTCCTCCATCTGCTCGCTGTCATCAGCACGTCTTTATATATATTTATATATATATAGATATATATATATCTATATATATATAATGAAATCATGCAGCTGTTTGTAGGAGAAAATTGTTTTTGAAATGCTCTTTGCACTAAGATGTTTCCCTTTCATCTGGGGGGCATCACACCTCTGTCGCTTTTGTTTATATCCACATCAGCGATTCCTGTTGCTCAGTAGGTAGAAATTGTTGCCTCTTAAGCAAATCCAGCCTGGGTCAGGCATTCCGATAAGGTGCTGTGTGCTGTTTAATATTTAACATGACTTCAATTCAATGGTCTGATGCCGCCATCTTGTGCCCTGTATGCTGGTGTACGGGCATTGACGACATTGTTCAGCACTGCGCTGACTTCTGATTCTTCTCTTTGTCTCGCTGTCTTCATGGAGTGTAGTGTGCTCTGAAGGCAAATGGGTTATGGTGCTAATGAATGCACAGTGTGAGTTTAGAACTTGCAATGGCTATAGCAATAATTAAATCCAATTACACCACTTCAAGATACTGTATCGCATAAATATTAACTGCCAATTATTAACGTGTATTTTTACCCTTGTTTGACATGGGCTGTGCGAATGTGTCATTGTGGTGGGCTGGGAGTTGATGGTCTACTGTGTGTGTGTGTGTGTGTGTGTGCCGCACAAGACAAAACTCAATGGATGATTCTGAAAAAAGACTACAAAGAAGGTGGATTTCTTATGATTATAAAAGGAGCCTGACTGCTGTTCATCGAAACAGTTGATTTAAGTAAAAGATAAGATAAGATAATCCTTTATTAGTCCCGCAGTGGGGAAATTTACAGGATTACAGCAGCGTAGTGGATAGTGCAAACAGGATACATCGTAAAAAAACAAGTGTTAAAATAAGTAATAAAGAGTAAAGAAGAACTAAGTAAAAAAGTAAAAAATCAAAAATGTAACTCACTAAAAACAAAAAATATTATATATCGTCAGAATAATTGTTGTATTGCACAGTGTATTTATATTGCACGGATGTTGGTGTTGTGTGGTCTACTGGGATACCTATCCTTCACACACGGGCATGTGGTGGGAGGTGATGTCCATCAGGGATGATAGCTTAGCCATCATCCTCCTGTCTCCCACCACCTCCACCACGTATCCAGTGAACACCCCAGCACACTGCTGGCCTTCTTGATGAGTTAAGTCTCTTCCTGTCGGCTGTCGAGATGCTGCTGCCCCAGCAGACCACTCCATAGAAGATGGCTGATGCCACCACAGAAGAAGGAGGTCCTCAGGAGTGCTCCCTGTACTCTAAAATACCTCAGTCTCCTCAGCAGATAGAGGCTGGTCTGACCCTTTTTGTAGAGTGCATGGTGCGTGATCAGTCCAGTCCAGTTTATTCTTCAAGTGAACACCCAGGTACTTCTTACAATCTCAGTATCCATTCCCTGTATGTTCACTGGTACCGGAGGAGAGTTTTTACCCCCGCGGAAGTCCACCAGCTGGAGGCGGTTCCGCTGGCACCATCCTATAAAGTCCTGGTTCAGTTCCCTGTATTCCCCGTCATCACCGGCGTAAATGAGGCAGACGATTGCAGAGTCATCAGAGAACTTTTGCAGGTGGCAGTTGCAGTTAGCAGAGTTGTGTTTGAAGCCTGAGGTGTATATGGTGAAGAGGAATGGAGCTAGAATGGTTCCTTGTGGGGCTCCCGGACACCAGGTCAGACTCACACTCCCATATACTGTGGACGGTTGGTGAGGTAGTCCAAGTTCCATGCAGTGAGGTGGTGGTCTACCCCGGTCTGCTCCAGCTTGTCCCTCAGAAGCAAAGGCTGGATGGTGTTGAAGGCACTGGAGATATCGAAAAACATGACTCTCACAGTGCTTCCAGAAAGGCATCTGTGTAGCAGGTAGATGACAGCATCATCCACCCCGATGCCAGATTGGTAGGCGAACTGAAGTGGGTCCAAGGATGAGCTCACCACGGGGTGGAGATGTACAAGGACCAGCCTCTCTAGCGTCTTCATCAGGTGGGATGAAGCTGTCTTCGTCCTGTAGACTTTTTTCCCTTCCCTTATCTTTCTCCTCAGTTCCCTCTGCACAGTCTTCAGCTCCTCCATGTTTCCTGATCTAAAGACCCTCTTCTTCTCCTTGAGGGCCTTTATTTCAGGAGTGATCCAAGGTTTGCTGTTGGAAAAACAGTGTACAGTCCTTGTGGGTACGGTGTTCTCCACAAAGAAGTTGATGTAGTCCGTTATACAGTAAGATTGTCAATGTCCTCCCCATGGGCATCACTGAATACTTCCCACACAGTAGAGTCAAAGCAGTCTGTCAGAGCCTGCTCGGCTTCCTCGGAACCATCTTTTTACTGTGTGGCTGGCTGCCTTTGTACAAGAGGTTTGTACACAGGTAGGAGGTGCACCAGGTTGTGATCAGATCTTCCCAGTGGAGGGAGAGGTGATGAAGAGTATGCCTCCTTGGTGTTGGCATAGAAGCGATCCAGTGTTGTATTGACCATTCCATATTGACAATTAAGAGGTAATATGATCAGACTAATTAAAACTTGACTACAACAGTCATGACGATCCCTAGTCATGGGGCTTCCAGAGGATTGGCATTCTTCATCTGTTGTTATCTTTCCACCTTTGCCAGGATTGTTAGTTGCCTTAAAGACTTTTATTTGTTGTGGCTTTCCACACCTCTATGTTTTGTGTCTCTTGTTTTCTGCCAACAACTATAGTGGTTTTAAGATGACCTGCTCCTTATCCACTTACTTGGTCACCAGTTCAACTCCTGCTTGACATGATTGTTGTGTTTTACCATTTGAACTGTCAAAGCGGTTTCTTTTGCCAAAGCTAGACAACTGCAGCTTAATTGCTTTAACAGAGGTTTGAAGAGTATAAGAAAACATAATCCTCTTAAAGGGGAATGCTGCATAAATTAAGAATTCCATTATGCTACTCTCTCTCAAAGCCAGAAACAAGACAAATCTCACACTTGTCCTCACATGTCATAAGGTATAAAGTGTGGCGCTGCTCCATAGACAATAAGTGAGAGACCCACAGAATGTTTGTTCTCTGATTATATTCTATTGCAGTGAAACAAAAAAGGTACCATATACTTTTCCGATGGTGTGAAAGTGAAGCCAATGCTGAAGTGTCTTTAACTTGCATTCTCTCTAGTGTCCACCAGGGGGCGACTCCTCTGGTTGTATAGAAGTCTATGAGAACATGACTAGTTCTCTCTTGATTTATTACCTCAGTAAACATTGTAAACATGAGTTTATGGTCTCAATCTCTAGTTTCAAGTCTTCTTCAAAACAGCATGATGTTCATTTAGTAAATGATGGTCCAGTTAAACTTTAGGGGCGGGGCTACACAGTGATTGACGCTACCCCAGTGCTGTCCGGAGAGTTGACCGAGTTTTCGGCTTAGAACTTTAACCGTTTTAAAGTGTTTTCACTTCATCAAAGTTAATGGCTACATTTTGGTTGTCAAAAAATGTCTTATTCAGCGTTAATTTGTACTAAGCTCCACTCTGTTGTTTCACTTCTGGTTGCAAAACCAAGATGGTGACGGCCAAAATGCCAAACTCAAGGCTTCAAAGCGGCCGAACACAAACCAATGGGTGACATCATGGTGACAACGTCCAGTTCTTACACTTTATGGTTCTTCTCTTCTACAGGAGGCCAATAATACTCCAATAATATTCCAGCTGAAACATTATAGGGTTGAGGTGGTGTATTATAGGGTTGAGGAGGAGTTGCGAACAGATATGAGGGCGGGAGATAGAAAGTGTTTTTCTGCCTCTTTTTAGCGTGTGGTTGCCTGGGACGGCTGTGTCCTGGGACCAGAGGTCGTTTTTTCCAAAGTGGGTTAATATTGTAATATTTCTTAGGAGTAATTTACTCCATTGTGTAACTGTAATTGTACTTGCATCAGTGGGATTAAATTCCTTTTAATTGTAAACCAGTTTTGGTAGATTTATTGTTGCAGCGTGTCGACTGTACAAAGCAGCCAGACACGTGCTCTGGCCTCCTCGCTGTGGAACAGACTCAAACTTCCACAAGATGGCGACCACGAAGGGACACCCTCACCGGGCTCGCGGCAGCTGGGGGCTGCGTTGGTCAATCAGGCATCCTGGGCCCAAATCATTGGTTCGCAGAGCCTTTTCAGGAAGTCTGTAAGGTTGACCTAGGACTGTCGTGGCGAAAATGACGAGAAGAGATGACGAACTGGAGTTGCAAACCAGCGGGAATCGTTGAATGCATATTCGTTAACATCACACGAACTTGGCATATGGAAACAGATTCAAAATCTTACTGTCCTCAGACCACTTTTATAGTCTAAATCAGGGGTTCCCAAACTTTTTAGAACACGCACCCCCTTCTACATCCCGACCGGGTTCACGCACCCCCAACCCCCCCACACACACACCTTAAAAAAAAAAAAGCAACAGAGCCGCATAAAAATCGGACGAATGAGAGAACAGTTTGCTCGCGCGTGGCGTTTGTTTACAAGATAAAAAACACAAAAACTCTTCCTGCACCGTGCCTTCGAAAAGGTAACGGACGTAACGTTACGAAGGTAACGGACGATTGGCCAGATTGGCCACATCTGTAGGCTCGTCTACTTGCAGAGAGTAAAACTCACTCTTCTTCACGCGACCGACTAATGTAGCCAGGATGTCTTCGGACAAAGCATCGATGCGCGCGACAGTGTTGTTGGACACCGGGATCACGTCCAACTTTTTCGCTTCTCTCTCTCCAATCATACGTTCCACCATCTCTTTAACATGTTTTTCCCTCTCCACCACCGCCTCTCCTTCTCCCTATTACGCGGTCAGAATACAACCACAACACGCCGCCTGTCTTCAGCAGAAATGCGCTCATCCACGCACGGGAACAACACCGAGTTGTAATATATACCTCCATAACACCCCGCCACTCTCGGCTCATACCTCCCCAGCAACGCGCACCCCCTAGAGGCAGCTCGCGCACCCCCAGGGGTGCGCGCACCCCACTTTGGGAATCCCTGGTCTAAATGCACACCTCTTTAGCTGTGCTTCATCAATCAAACCTGTCTGTTGAATTAAAACAGGACACATCTGGACTCCTAATTTAGGACATGTAGTTATGCTATTTTGACCTCTTGCCCTCTGATAGGACACAGCCCCAAGTACGGAAATGTTTTGGTACATTTGAGAGATTAATTACTTTTTGTCTGGCGCCGATCATCCTTTCCTACGGACGTCTGCTGAGAACCAGAATGTGTGTTATGTAACTGTTGCTTGTGATATGAGGTTTTATGTCTCAAATGATTCTGGATACTTTTACATAAAGAGGAACACTCATGTTTACTGCAATCATGGAAATTAAGATTGTAACAACAGTTGGATTCAAAAGCTATATCATGATTTTCTTCATCAGGACACTTAGGGGAAGTCTGATTGACTAGCACTGCCACGAGCTAGCTGTGCGGTGCCGGTGTGGAACGATCCGCGAGGAGGCCACGTTCCACTGAGGTAAGCTACGATTTACAGTCTGAAGTATGGTGAACTAAAGGGACTAGTCCAGTGAATACAGAGGATCCTGAGAATAAAGAAATTAAAGACAGACAGCGCTGTAATTATATCATCACATTGGAATCTGAACAGTTATTTGCTGGGCGAACTGGCATTGCGCATACTGGGAGTCTCCTTGGCCTAGCGTGAGCAGTGCCAGGTCTTGCAGATAACGTGTTCAAAAGCAGTTATGTAGCTTGGCGAACTGGATACTTTCGGCTGAAGGGGCTTAAGCGGCAGTCTTTCGTAACCCTTTGGGGCTTGTGTTTGGGTCTCGTGGCATGAACTGTTTAGACGAAGCTAATGCGAGCGGGAGTTAGCTTCTGAGCCTGCGGGACACAAGGGGTGATACACCGGTCTGGAACACTCTCTCGCGTGCGTTTGGCTGTGCATTAAAATAAGAGATCGTGTGGATGATTCGAAAAAGTAGAATAATGAGCTTTTGGTCTATCCAGACGGACTGGGGGAGTGTTTTTGTAACTGCTGGAAGTGGAAAACTCGCGTCGCATTCATGATGAGCTTGGGTCTGGAGAAGCTAATAGCCTGTTAAACCAGAGGATTTAAGGTTAAATAACCGGACAATAAGTCCAATATTACGTGTGACTAGTCTGTGTTTTAGCAGCGTGGAAAGACGTTTAAATGATGAATAACATTGCATGATCTGTAGCCGCTGTGTGGGGAGCTAACGTTAGCTACGTGTAGCTCCGGACTTATTGTACTGTGTCTGGAAAATAAAAGTGCGTATAAAGAACATAACCGGTGGATTGTGAGAGGAGACAGAGGGTGTATGAGTGGAATTAAAGTGTTGGATTTTGGTGTAACGTGTGTGTGTGTGCGTATTCTTTGTTAAAAGTTCCGCTTCGTCGTTAGCATATCCATTAGCATAGCTGCTGGCAAAGGCTAAAGGTCAACAGGAAGTTGGGTTGTGTAGAAAAACAAAAAACGGCAGAAAGCAACTCCACCACCTAGCGGCCAGGGTAACTGCTAGATAATAACAAACCTAGTGTTTCGAATCTGTAATTACATTAGTACTAAAACAGTCTGACATCTGGTGGCTTAGAGGCAATCACAGCCTAGTTTTATAATATTACAAGAGGTTCGCCACCCAGTGGATTAATAGATAAATTACAATAATATAGTTTTTTTTAGATATACACTTCTAATATTCATTGTCTTTGAGTTTATGATCTTTAAGCCTACATTCTGACTTTAGTTTTAATTAAGCATTTTAACTTTAGTTGTTGACTTTGGTTTTAATTCTGATGAAGCGTTTCCATTTCCATTGTAATTGCAGTTCAACAGTTTGACTTGCATTGGTAATTCTGATTGAATATAGGTGTTGATTCATTTTCAATTTAATTTTGAATTTGATTATGATTTAACTTTTGAATTGGATTTTAATTCCGATTTAGATATTGAGTTTGATTTAAGAGTTCTAACTTCAATTTTGGTTCAAGATTTCTTAACCTATCCAGTATTGACTAATTTTGGTACATTTACTATTTTACATAGTTCCGAAGAACCAATTTTGACACGGACGGGGCTAAAATAGTTGAGAGATCATTGACCTCTCATACACTACAGAAGTATGCTAACATTTACTGCTGAACTTTGGGCAGTTTTGTGTATGTTTTAGTCAAGGTGCGTGGTCTAGAGCAGCGGTTCCCAAACTTTTTAGGCCACGCACCCCCTTCTACATCCCGACCGGGTTCATGCACCCCCAACCACCCCCCCCCCACACACACACACACACTTAAAAAACAAAAAGCAACAGAGCCGCATAAAAATCGGACGAATGAGAGAACAGTTTGCTCACGCGTGGCGTTTGTTTACAAGATACAAAACACAAAAACTCTTCCTGCACCGTGCCTTCGAAAAGGTAACGGACGTAACGTTACGAAGGTAACGCACGATTGGCCAGATTGGCCACATCTGTAGACTCGTCTACTTGCAGAGAGTAAAACTCACTCTTCTTCACGCGACCGACTAATGTAGCCAGGATGTCTTCGGACAAAGCATCGATGCGCGCGACACAGTGTTGTTGGACACCGGGATCACGTCCAACTTTTTCGCATCTCTCTCTCCAATCATACATTCCACCATCTCTGTAACATTTTTCCCTCTCCACCACCGCCTCTCCTTCTCCCTATTACGCGGTCAGAATACTACCACAACACGCCGCCTGTCTTCGGCAGAAATGCGCTCATCCACGCACGGGAACAACACCGAGTTGTAATATATACCTCCATAACACCCCGCCACTCTCGGCTCATACCTCCCCAGCAACGAGGCACATCACCCGGTCACAATACCTCCAGAATGTCCCCAGGTGAAATCCGGGACTTGGTTTTATGGTTCCGAGTGGCGCGCGCTCACTCGTTGGCGCTGGGACGCGAGGTCTCCAGCCGCCCCCGCCGCGAGGCACCCGATCGTCAGGTCTTCAGCCCTCGGAACAGGCCGCGGGTCAACAACTCGTGGGTGGCGGGGCAGAGGCGAGGCAGATCACAGAAAAATAATAAAGACTAGAGTACAGCAAAGATATGTTGATGAGAAACGTATTTGTACGTCAAACACAAATGTAATCAGGGAGAAAATACGTTCGTGGTAAAACGTAATTGAGAATGCATTTTAGTTTTGGGGGAACGTAATTTTTAGGAGACAGGACTGCACCGCCATTACATTTTTCCTCTCGCTCACCCCCTAGAGGCAGCTCGCGCACCCCAGTGCGCGCACCCCACTTTGGGAATCCCTGGTCTAGAGGATCCAGATCTGGGAAGTGGAGCAGTGGATCCCAGTTTTGGAGTCAACGACCGCACACAATACAGCACAGAGGGTGAGTTGACTTTGGTTCATGAGATGACAAGCGTGTACATTTAATACACACTTGAATACTCCTAGGCTGCATAATGTTTAGATTAAAGAGGCAAAGAAGGGAAGTAGGAGAACTGGTAGGAAGACTAAAATGTGAAATAAGAGAAGTAGAACGCATCAGAAAAGATTTGCAACAGCAGATAGAGGAAAGACGAACAGAAAGTAAAGAAGATGAGGAGATAAAGACAATGCAGCGACGGCTGCTGAAACTTCAAGTAGCAGAGGTCGACAGAGAATTAAATAGAAAATTTCAGGCCAAAAAACAGATGATAGCAGCAGAAGCCCAGCAGCAACAAAATCCAGCAGTACCAGCCCCCACGGTGGTGTACCATCAGCCTCCACCACGATGCAGAGGTGGTGCATCCAACAGAGGGAGAGGTAACTATAAAGGGGGGCCTGAGGGTCTTGTAAGTAGAGGAGTGTGCTATGTATGCGGGAGTGAGAGTCATTGGGCAAGAGAGTGCTCACAGAGAGCAGGAGGATCGTTCAGTGCAGCACCACAACATGCCCCATTCCCACCACAACATCAGCAGTACCTACGACCAGGTCCAACAGGACCATCTGGACCTCCTCCCATGAGACATCAACAGATGCACATGCTGTCACCAGGACCATGGGGAGGTTCAGTGTACAGCCAAGATACATAGATGATTGCCACGTGATCTCTTACAGCAGAGATATCGTGGTGAAGGGGGGATATGGTAAGGTGTAAAACATTGTTTTGTAGATCCACATTTAGAATAGTTTTGAGTCACAATTTTTGAGATTAATAACGTCATGATAAACCACAACTTTTGCATTTAAATACAGCAAAATCCAAGTCTTCTAACTCAGTGATAGGTCCTAGCCTAGACTTGCTAACTCTAGAAATTGAGGAATACACAAGAGCTCTAACTAACATGAGCCGAGTTTTGTTTTCTCAGGTGACAAACGCAGAAGCAGCAGCTGACGAAAGGAAGCAGGCTGACGTGTCACCAGGCAGTCTGGTGTGGATAAAAGTCCACAAGCGCAGGTGGAGTGAACCAAGGTGGACAGGTCCATGGGAGGTAATATTGGCAACCTCACATGCAGTAAAGGTAAAAGGTAAAATAGGAGCGACTTGGCACCACCTCACTCACTGTGCGGCAGCGAAGCTAACGAGTAAGACACTCGCAGAGGTAGGATTGTACATCAAACAGGCAAAATTTGAAGCTAAAGATACCTCAGAAGAGGGGTTAGACAGTACTGAAGATGATTTTTCCCCCACAAGTTTAAGCGATGGCGTCCATTAGGAGACTCTAGGTTCAGGGGGTTGTGGAAGTCTGTAATTATTTTCTTCCTGACATCAGCAGTTTCCCTCTTAGTATGGGGAATTAAATACAGACAGGAACCAGAACACATGCATGACTACATCGAGATTCGACATTTAGCCTCAGTAGCTAATCAAACCGATCCCCGACCACGTAGAGAGGCTTCCCTGATGACACTCACCTATGAAAATGTTACTCTCACTCTTATGTTCAAAGAAGGTACAGCATAAGTATGAAGAACCAAAAGAGGGGCCGATAGCCCAAAGGGAGCTTTTGATGACCAAGTGTACATAGATGTCATAAGGTTGCCAAGGGGGGTGTCAAATGAATTTCAAGCCAGAAATCAAATAGCAGCAGATTTAGAATCTGTTTTCTCTCAAACGGTAACAATTAATAAAAATGTCGATTGGATCAACTACATTTACGATAACCAACAGCGTTTTGTAAACTTCACCAGGGACGCCATATCAGGACTGCATGCACAGCTGGCGAAGACTAGTTTAATGACCTTGCAGAACAGAATGGCTGGCATTAGATTTGATTTAGCAGAGAAAGGTGGCGTTTGTCAGATGTTTGGGACTGCTTGCTGTACTTTCATTCCAAATAACACAGCTCCTGGTGGATCGGTGACCAGGGCTTTGGAGGGACTGACAGCACTCAGCCAAGAGCTAGCGGAGAACTCTGGTGTCACGAATCCATTCACCAACTGGTTGGAAAGTATGTTTGGCAAGTGGAAACATACATTTTTGTCAATCGTAATTACTCTGTGTGTTGTCGTCGTAGGCCTCCTAGTCGTCTGTGGATGGGGGTTCCCTTGCATCCGTGGACTTCTACAGGGGTTTATTGCTTCAACGATGAGCCAGACACAAGTCCAGGGCAACCAGTTGTGTGTCGAGGATGAGGGAGAATTGGAGCTTCTGATGGCCACAGTCTAGATGAGGCCACCAGCGGTGCCATAGCGGAACTTCACAAGCAGTTCCTGACCATCCTCTCGGAGATCCTGAAGGACCTGATAAGGCCAAAATGGACTTCTAAAACATCCGGTGAGATATTGGAAATTTGGGAAATAGACGGGTTGTTTTGGATGAGTATTTTGAGATTTTTTTTTGTTTAATTGGGTTATAATGGGATTTTAGGGTGTAAGGATTAAGAAATGTAATTTTGTCAAGTGTAAAAGAACAGTCAAGGCTTCTCAGTATGTTTTCTCTAGCCTACAGACTGTCTCCTGATCCCACCAGCCCCAAGACATGGAAGGCAGTGGACTTCAACGGCTTCGACTGGTTTTGCGTTAGCGGGGCAAGCGTAGGGTGAAACAGACCGGATAGGAATACTTGAAATGATATCTGTATGCATGAATTGTTTGTCACTGTTTAGATAGATAGGGAGCCTCTCCCTGGATCGAGTAGGGGAGGGGTCTCCAGGGATATTGGGGTTAGCTAACTCACAGTGAACTGTGGGTTAGGGGGGAGTTGTAAGAAATTTGAGCAAAGAACTGTGTGTTCAGTCGATAAAATAAAAGTGTTTAATAATTCATGATTAAGAATTCATAACTAGTCATAATCATAAGTGTTTTGGAAATGCATAGTAAGATAAGCATAAAGTGTTTTAGGATTAGTAGCTAATAAGACATGAAGCTTCTGCCAAAGTTGCAGAAGTTTAACATTTATACTGAAGGATTATTATAGAAGGGATTAAGCAATAACTGACAGTCTTTGAATGTGTTAGGAGCTCAGGGAAAGAGAGTCATGAAGACAGGCATTTACAGAAGTGCACAGGGAAGTTAGCTAATAGGAATTGGGATAAACGGAAGGGGAGGAGTTGCGAACGGATATGAGGGCGGGAGATAGAAAGTGTTTTTCTGCCTCTTTTTAGCGTGTGGTTGCCTGGGACGGCTGTGTCCTGGGACCAGAGGTAGTTTTTTCCAAAGTTGGTTAATATTGTAATATTTCTTAGGAGTAATTTACTCCATTGTGTAACTGTAATCGTACTTGCATCAGTGGGATTAAATTCCTTTTAATTGTAAACCAGTTTTGGTAGATTTATTGTTGCAGCGTGTCGACTGTACAAAGCAGCCAGACACGTGCTCTGGCCTCCTCGCTGTGGAACAGACTCAAACTTCCACAAGATGGCGACCACGAAGGGACACCCTCACCGGGCTCGCGGCAGCTGGGGGCTGCGTTGGTCAATCAGGCGTCCTGGGCCCAAATCATTGGTTCGCAGAGCCTTTTCAGGAAGTCTGTAAGGTTGACCTAGGACTGTCGTGGCGAAAATGACGAGAAGAGATGACGAACTGGAGTTGCAAACCAGCGGGAATCGTTGAATGCATATTCGTTAACATCACACGAACTTGGCATATGGAAACAGATTCAAAATCTTACTGTCCTGTAGTCGTACTTGTATCAGTGGGATTCAATTCCTTTTAATTGTAAACCAGTTTTGGTAGATTTATTGTTGCAGCGTGTCGACTGTACAAAGCAGCCGGACACGTGCTCTGGCCTCCTCGCTGTGGAACAGACTCAAACTTCCACAGTACCGGCCCACTTCGAGCACTGTCTGTAATGCATCTGAATTATAACATAAATGGAAGAACATTTGTCCAGCAGATCCATTGTGGACCATGTGCAGTGTGCCAAACAGCCCAGGTAATAATCATAAATAATTTAACAACATTGCCGTGCTTTCTAAAATGGTTCATCTGTTAGTAATGTAATTTCAGTGTGTTGCGTTTTACCACTTTGTATTGTAAATGCCAGAATGAAGAACAGCCAATCAGTCACACTGCAGTCCCATCATTCCCTTCCTTCTCCCTCTAATCTCTGTTTTTGTCTTAAATTGGACCACGTTGTTCTTGACTTTTCCCACTGGGATGATTCAAATTCATCTTCTCTTAAAAGGTCTCTGAACATGTTACCTCGTTCCATAGAGCTCTACTGCCCCCTGCAGGTAAACCATCAAATCTCACGGCAACGGGCTGTAATGTGGATGTGCAGGAGCCAGGTTGTTTTAGCTTTAGTATGAGAGGGGAGGAGGAGTGGTAATTCTCCCAGCATCCTCCTACTCTGTTTATGAACCTCCTGTCTGTCTGATTCTCTACCTCCCTCAAGCTTTTAACCATGTGCAGTTAAACTCTCTCAACCCATAGTGCTTCTCTGAAAAATAACCCTAACCCTTCAAAGGACTGACATTAAAAATACTTAAACCCTAATTCAATGACGTGTATTTTAATAGACAGACAGTGGAGACCATAGTTGGCTGCACAATTATCTCCTATATAGACGATGGTACATTTAACAACAGTAATTATTGAAGTGCAAAAGAAATCCACCAACTGTATGGAGGATCATTAATGCTGAACCTACTGATGAAGTGCAGCGAAAGCAGACCAGTGACATCAATATTTTGAGCAACAATAGAAGCTGTGTTACTAGATGAGAGTTAGCAGTGGGGCTGTTATCATCCCTTTCCTTCAGACTCTGAGAGCAGATATAACTGTATGACATTTGACCTCCAGCATCTAGCTGTTGGATGAAATACCTATCCATGGTCCATTTGCTTTCCATGTTTTCGACAATACAATAATCACAATTATTAACTGTCATTTCTATGGCACAATTATTGCATGAAATGCAAATCAAAGTGCTGACAGGTGGTAAGGTCTACCAATCGGACAACGAGAGTGACTGTCCGGTTGGGTGCCGTATGTGATGCTGCAGGTGGTGTACTGGACTGTGTTGTGGCAACTGTGGTCAGGGGGTGTGTACTTCTGGTGTCGTTGAGCTGGGGAGGGGGGGGGGCAAATTTGAATGAATGACAATTCCTGTCTTTAAGCCCCATTCGAACGGAATTACCTTTACAGGTGGAGTAGGGGAAAGGAAATATTCACTGTGCGCCTCAGTAATTTCAGTCATTATTTGGGACATGGTGAAATTAGAGGATGTGGCTGAAATAGATATGGACATTCAGCAGGACAAAAGAGGAAGACAAAAGCCTCCCCAGACGAGGAGAGTTTAAGGGGACTACAGGAGGTGATTTTGAGTCAAATATCGTACTCCTTATTCGAGTCATTATTGAGTTCAATCAGGATACGCAGACACAAAACTGCATATTGATATCACTCAGTGTGATTTATAATCTCTGATGTCCATCCAGAAAAAATGTCCATAAATCTGCTTAGAAATCATAGAAAACAATCTGAACTTGAGTGAGAATCATCATATCTTTACCTTTTCTCCAGTATCACAGTAATCCAGTGATAGCTGTCACTACCAGTGGTGTATAAAGTACTCAAAAGCCATACTTGAGTAAAAGTAAAGATACCTTCCTGGAAAACTACTCAAGTAAAAAGTCACCTATTAGAATACTACTTGAGTATCAAAAGTAATTTTCTAATATTGAATGTACTTAAGTATTGAAAGTAAAAGTACAAGTAAACACTGTTAATAAAAAAGCAAAGGGTCAGAATTTTGAGAATTATGAAGTTTATTCTTTTAAGTGCTGTGGCACCATGACCAAGGACAAGGAGCTGTGTTGAAAATAATTGGGTTGGCTGTGATCCATCCAGGAGCAACAATGTTCAACATAATATATTGTACATAAGTATACTTTTGCATCTACTATGAACTTATCGTCATAATTCTCTGAAAAGCAATATGACACTATGAAGGAGTTGTAACAGTGCGTTTATAAGTATGCTCATTCCGACTAGAGGATGTAGAGGGCAAATGCATAATATTATGTTCAGCAAAAAATATCCACTTGATGTATCAGGTCAGTGTTTAGAGAAAGGACACCTGCCTTGTAAACTCCTGTGGGCCTGATTTGAACACAATAGGCAACGGTTTTGCTCAAGCTGAATCTGCAATTGGGCGACTGCTACCATCATAACTCCATCTGATCATCCACAAAATGACTCAAAAGTCAAAACATGATCAATACTAAAGCAGCAACCCAGTCATTACTGGAAACTGAAAAATGTCCTGTTCATCTTCAAAAGAAGTTGGTTTTCAAAATTGCGAGAATTCAGTCTCGCTCTTCTTGGGCTGAAGACTAGTCCTGCGATGCTAAATAGCCTTTCACAGGCCGCTGAGGCAGGTAGAGGTGTGTTCAGCGTCACAGACAGCTTGCGCACAGCTGCGAAGGATTTCCCTAATGCTAATGCTAACCCTAATGCTGCGCTCTCGCGGCTCCTGTCAATCCTATGGTGTGGTGGCTAGCTAACGTTATCCAACTCGTGCTGCACAACTGTCAACACTTTCTCAGCTCACTAACTCGCTAGCGATCCACGGGCGTTGGTCTTCATCACCACCGTAGTCTGTTGCGGGAGTAGCAGGTGCTTCCATTTCTGCTTCCATTTCTGCTTCCATCATGAAATCAGTCATCATAGACCAATTTAGACGTTCAAAAAACTCTCCACTGACATCTACATGTCCCCTCTCTGCTGTCGGTTGAAAGTCAGTCAAATTTGTGCAGTCATCCCTAATTTGTTGAAGTATTTTTTCAACATCTTGACGGGCCCTCCGTCTTAAGGTGGATCTGGAGACAGGCCCCGTCTTTCTATTCATTTTATCTAAACAGAGAAACAAAAAATAGATTGAAACCATTAATGGGTCTTTTCTTTATTAAGCAAATATTATTTGTCCATTTTGTTTTTTGGTTCTTACTCTGCCTTTGTGCTTTACATAGCATGTCAACTTCTCTTCATAAAAACACTATAAACTATAAGCTTGTATTTTAATTGATTAAAACAAATCTTGTCATTATAGCTCTAAGCAGAGTCACATCATTAAAACTACTAGTGTTAGAAAGTTAAACAGGTTCCCTCTCAAATGTGTCTTTAACCCTTCAAACAACTGTGTGTATTAAAGTTTCTTACCTTAAATGCAGCGGGGGTCCGTCTGTAGATATAACAGCGTTCACGTGTCTGTTACCTCCTTTCAGCGAGGTTAAAGCTCTGAGGAGGACATTGCAAATATGTAAATTGCCAAATAAACCCACAATAAACCCAACATAAACTGGAAATAGAGACTGCTATACAGACAATATACATTTAATTGACAATGCATGTCTTAAAAGACTTGTCTTTAATATCAATGCATAAATCAAAGCAACCGAACAGCAGAACAAACTGGGTGCAGTCTCTAGACAAAGTTTACTAGTTCAGATTGTGTCTTTGCTCAATACTAATATTTCTTTGTAACGTCTCTGTGTGTGTTTACTGTTTTCTTGCAGACGTCCAGCAGCTGCTGATGGATAAAGAAGAGGTTCCCCCTGAGCAGCAGGAGTGGAGCTCCAGTCTGGACCAGGAGGACCCAGAGCCCCGACACATTTAAGAGGGACCGGAGGACCCAGAGCCCCCACACATTTAAGAGGGACCAGAGGACCCAGAGCCCCCACACATTTAAGAACAGGAGGACCCAGAGCCCCCACACATTTAAGAACAGGAGGACCCAGAGCCCCCACACATTGAAGAGGGACCAGAGGACCTCTGCATCAGTCAGGAGGGAGAGCAGCTTCTGGAGGAGGCTAATGCCAAGTTCTCATTCACTCCTGTGAAGAGTGAAGATGATGAAGAGGAAGCTCAGTCCTCACAGCTTCATCAAAGACAAACTCAACAGATGGAAACAGAAGCTGATGGAGAGGCCTGTGGAGGACCAGAACCAGACAGGAACTTAGATTCAGATAGACATCAAGCACCAGATACTGATGACAAGAATGGAGACTCTTCTGACACTGATGACAGTGATGATTGGAAGGAGACCAGAGAACCTCAGTCAGGTTTAAAGTCTTTGAAACCTGATGAAGTTTCTGTTCGTGATTCAAGATGTAGTGCTGGTGAGAAACTATTAACATGCTCTGAGTGTGGGAAAACAACTGACACCAGTGGAAATCTAAAGAAACACATGAGAATTCACAGAGGAGAGAACCCTTTCAGCTGCTCAGTTTGTGTGAAATCTTTTTCAACAAAACGAAGTTTACAGCTACACAAGAAGACTCACACAGGAAAGAATCCCCTTTTCAGAGGTAATCAGGTGACCCGGGAGGACGGCAGCTCTGCCAACATTTCCAGTACCTCTGGGGTCATCAGTCCGCGCCAGCTGTGCTTCCGCAGTGTGGAGGAGCTGCAGAGGCAGAACCAGAGCCTGCTCAGACCGCTGAGGGAGCTGGAGAAGGACAGACGGCAGAGCCAAGTGACATCCGCACGGTAATAAGTAGGGTTGGGTATCGTTTGGTTTTTTTCCGATACCGGTGCTAAAACGATACTTTTAAAACGATACCGGTGCCTAAACGGTGCCTGAACCGATACTTTTTTCTTCAAATTAAACAATATAGTAACTGTTTAAAGTATACTATAAATATAAATAAATACAAAACACTTGGCTTCAAACTACAGCTTCAAACGTTTTAACTATGAACAATATATTAACTGTTAACAGTTTACAGTATACTTAAATAAATATAAATATGCAGAAATATGAGCATATTTTCCTTCTCTGGCAAAATACGACACGTCTCATGACTTATATTATTTTACCAGTTGGTGGCGGTAATGCGCCAATTCGTCGTTTGCCAACCGCCACTACACCTCAAAGGAGGAGAAGAAGAAGCTTGCGTGCCTGTGTTGTTGTGATTATGAGCGACAGCGCGAAGTACCCCGTTGTAATAATACTATGAGTGAGGTCGGAGGACCGAGTCCTGCTGCCAGGACGGAGTCATCAGAGTAGTGTCAAAAAAAGTATTTCAATCGGCTCAAGCACCGAAAGGCGGCACCGAAATCTGCGTTACGTTTCGGTCCGGTAGATACCGGACGATACCGAGTTTCGGTACCCAACCCTAGTAATAAGTGCTGTAACTGAATTCTTAATTTTTTTACAAGTGCCTCTGCTGATGCAACAACTGACTCCGCTAGTGGTAGTCGCTTTCCCGCAAAATGGGAAAAAAATTGCGTAGGCAATTCAAATTAGTTTTCAAATGTTGTAGGTTTTTCTAAGAACTATGACCTTAGATCAGTCTATATCATAGATGTAATATGAGCACCTCAGAAAAATTGAAGAATTTCACCCAAAGACTCTCTCCCGGGCATAACTCATCACCCAACGACTGAAACAGTTGTTGAATACTTCGGCCCCTACGTCCTTAATCAATTCAAAATATTATGACAGATTTAATAACAGTCAATAAACCAACCAACACGTCAGCCATCAGCCCGGTATCTCTAACTGTAATTAAACAGGTAAAAGGTATCCGAAGTGAGAAAGGAAATACACATTCTGATGAACACCTACGACATGCGTATGTGTTCATGTTCAGTTGTATGAACACGAGTGATATGGGATCCATGGATCAGGCGGAACGTATCGTTGGTGAGCTCCGTCTCTGTGGTTCCTCCTCAGTGTGTCAGAGTTGGAAGCCAGCCTGGACAAGCTTCAGAAGGAGGTGGAGCAGCTGAGGGAGCAGAGGAACCAGCAGAAGCAGCTGGCCGACTCCAGCGCCCGGCAGAGAGACATGTACAAAGCCCTGCTGACGCTAGAGCACCGGCTTCAGCCTGCCTCCTCAAGGTGAGCTGAAAAAACTCCAGAAACGCTTTTATGGGGATGTCTTTTTTTAACATGTAATGGCGTTTATAGCACAAAGTTTTCACGTGTGTTCGCAGGTTCCGAGTCTCCATCCCACCCTGCACATGTTAGACCGTCGGTGCCGGCTACTCTCTCTGCTCCTCAGAGAGCCGCCGCTGCCGAGTCAGCACAGACCACTCAGGCTAAAGCTGCATTAAAACAGGTATGAACGCCTGCACATGCTCATTTGAATCTGCATATCATCATTGGGTAAAAATCCTAAACGTTTAAATTCAGTAGCTGTTCGGACTGGATGCGTTTGTGTCTGTGCCCCTCGTGGAGGCCCTGCAGGAGCTGAAGAAAAGTTCACAGCAAGACACAACGCGTAGGAGGGAGAGGGAGTTGGAGGAGCAGCTGAACAAGACCTTGTCTGTCCTGCAGGAGAAAACCATGGTGTTGAACACGGCGGAGAGACAGATGAAGGTGGGATGACGAGTGTTTGTCAAGCATGTCCAGAAAATTATCAACAACTCAAATGATCGCAAGCTGCTACGATGTTAGCATAGCCTAGCACCGATCCATCAGAGCTCCATTGAGAAGACAAATCGGCATCATTACGTAGTTATTTCGGAGTCCCTTTTTGTCGGTTTATTGCCGTTAAATCACAGCCAAATTAGTTTATTTTGTGTTTCTACAGCTGTAGTAAACAGCGACGTGTGTGTAGCTTGCTCGACACAGTGAATACAGCTCGATAAAATCCATGGCGCTCCTCTGAACAATATTATGAACCCAGACATGACTGCGTTTAGTTTCCCGGGATATCTGTGACTTCCACAACACGTAGAAATATAGGTTATTTTTTCCATGGTTAATGGCGGACAGTTGAACGGATCCAGGTCTATAAACCACGCCCCCTCTCCGGCACTGCGCGAATCACCAATCGCATTTGGTGTGAACACGACCGGCGGCGTTGGACGCGTTTTTGCAGCGCGTCAAAAAATCGACGCGTCCGGTGTGAACGCAGCATTAGACTTGATGACTTTGTCCCACCTCTGCAATCAAGTATCTTCCCTCTACCATACCATTGTAAACCATTTTATTTCTTTGGTACACGCATATTCTGGACCTCATGTGTACTCCCTCTTTCAGGAGGAGTTTGAAGTATTCCAGTAGGGTGCAGTGGCGCCGTTGGGCGTGGTGGCTGAAGAGGACACGGCTGCAGGAATTCCCTTTCAACCTCTCCATGTCTCAGTCATCCTGGAGGATCAGGTTGTAATGACTCTCAGATCTTGGACTGATGCACTGGTGGTGTTGTTTAGCTTGATCTATGCTGTCAATATGAGCTATCCGGCAAAGCTGAGTGGCTTCTTTGAGTTCATCCAGGTTGTCCTCTTAAATCTAGATGATGGAAGAAAGCAGCTCAAACCTAAGTTGCAGGCCTTGAAAAATGAGCTTGAGTAAAGAGGTGACGTCCTGCGCCAAGACCTCCAGCAGTCATGGTTTACAGCCCAACAAAGTGCAGAAATCAGTTCATAGAAATTATCAGTTCATATAAAAATCAGGACTTGTATTGACTAAATTCCCTTTATGCACAGCTCAACTACTTCCTGAATCTCAGACGCTCTTTCATTTCCTCTGGAACAGCATGGGACATAACTAATTAAACCACCTGTGCTTGATCTCAGCAGCCAACAACAAGCAAGCACACCTGGTTTAATTAGGTCCTATCCTGTATTGGAGGAAATATGTGTCTGGGATTCAGGTATTCAAGTATTGGAGCCTATAGCCTATTATTGCATAGGCATTGTCAACTCTTGCGTCCCGTCGATCCGGCTGTAAATGATGACCGCAGTGCTCTGGAGGCTGAAGTACCGGACCAGATGTCTGCTGTACCGAAGAAGGGAATATCAGTGTTCTGTCAAAGAGTATTAAAAATGGTCAATAGGTTATTGATAGTCAGTCTATTGGCGATAACAGTTGTGTTTGGTTCTTATCTATTGTCAATTTCAAACCCAGCTGGCCAGCTGTTAAAAGCCCAACATTTTGTTAAGAGAAAATACAAAAACTTTTAATGACTCCTTTCAGTTTATAATTTTTGAAAAAATGTTTGTTGTGAGCACAATGTATTTGATCAGTGATATATTTTTTTAATTTTGGCATAATGTGTAATGTTGTGGTCAAAATAAATTCATTGCATCTAACTGAGTATTTGTATTGAGTTAATGCAACTTGGTTGCATTATGGTTCAAGGCAATCACTTTCCTTAAATTAATTGAGCAGCTGCTATACCATTTTGAGTTGTTGTAACATAAGCTATTTAAGTTAGTCAGACTTAAATCGAAAGTTACGAATGTAACTACGGTTCTATGAATCCTGGATGACCGCCAGAGGCAGTGCTTCACACTGGATATCTTCCGTCTCACGCATGCGCAGGTCGAATATTTATATCAACAAAGTCACGTGTGACCTCGGATGACCCCCGTCGTCTACAAGTTCCGGTGTCATCCTGAGCTCAGTCCTATGGAATCTTCTCGCGAGTTCACGGGATTCCGAGTGACCAAGAACTCTGGCGGTCATCCAGGATTCATAGAACCGTAGTTACATTCGTAACTTTCGTTCTATTTCATCCTTACTGACCGCCAGAGGCAGTGCTTCACACTGGATGACTTATACCAAAAGAGTCACGAGGAAGCACAGTAACTACCTCTTATAGCTCCGGCAGAGAAAATTGGCCAAAGAACCCTCCCCAGTGGGTGAGGGTTGGCAACGTTAACTCTGTAGTGTTTGGTGAATGTGCTCGGTGATGCCCATGAGGCCGCCGCACATATATCCCCCACAGGCACACCACTCAGGCTTGCCCTCGGTGTGGAGACACTCTTGGTAGTGACCCTTCACCCCGGATGGCCGAGCGCAGCCGCTCGCCTTGTATGTATCGGCAATGGCCTCCACTATCCAGTGGGACAGGTGCTGTTTTCTTTTCTTTTTTTTTTTAAAAAGGAGCAAAGCCCTTCTTAGGCTCACCATAACTGACTATGCAGGCGGTGGCTCCCACATAAGCTCTGAGGGCCCACACTGGGCACAGCAGCCTTGACCTCTCCTCTCCCAATGGGGAGGGGGGGGTCAACTTTGCCAGCTGGATATGCCGGTTTATATGTGAACGTATCCACACCCTTGGGAGAAACACTGCATTAGGCCAGAAAGTGACACCCAAGCCATCTGAGTTCCACCTCAGACATGATTCTTCCACTGATAGGGCATGCAGCTCGCCCCCACATTGAGCTGAATTGACGGCAAGGAGAAAACAGTCTTGCCGATAGCCATCTCGGCTCCGCCTGTGCCAGGGGTTCAAAAGGAGACAAGCATAAGGTGTCCAGTACCAAGGGTAGGTCCCATGCAGGGGAGACTGGCCCTTATCCAGGAGGGACTGTAGAAACTCAGTACAGCAGGCACGGGGCGCTGTACTGGGACCTTGTTCTGAGCCGCACACCAGTCGGAGAACAGCTTCCACCTGTTTCTTGTACTGCAGGCAGGTAGACCGCGCACTGGCATTCAGAATAGTCAGTCAGACTGGTTCTATGCAGCCACTCAGCATCCGGTCGGGCCCTCCCGTGACCCATAGTTGAAGGCGGCAGGGATTGGAATGCCAAATCCAACCCTCTAGTTGCGACAGGAGATCCCTCCTGTCGGGGAAGAACTCTGACAAGCTTATAGCAAAATCAGAGGGAATGGTGGAAAGGCATAAAGAAGATCCTCTGGCCACGTGTGAGCCAGGGCATCTTGACCCAGAGGGCTGGTCCTCTCAGTCAGGGAGACCCAGTGGGGGCAGTGGGTCGACACGTCTGGATGCAGCCGCCACTCTCACGGTGGAGGCTTGTGACGGAACAGGAAAACCACAACCTGGTTCCATTCTCCTGGTGGATGCATTGCCCACAGGCTGGTCAGGCGAGGGGCCTCCCAAGTCAGAAGGCCACGGTGATCCCCGTAGCAACTTCTGCAGATCTGGTGCCCCATTGATAGTTCATGGGAAATCACAGCAGAGGTGCTGTCCACCGGACAAGCACATGCTTTCCCTTCAAACATGGAAGGAAGTGTTCGAGCGCTAGCTCTAGAACCTGGACCTGCGGTCTTTCAGCAGACAACTGCCCACAGGCTGTGTCACACTGCACCCCGCCTTGAGAGGCAGGTATCTGTTGTGACAATCTCCTGGTGGAATGGAACCGAGCCCCTGGGGTTGTGGTGATGCACCATGGGACCATGGGAATAGGCATCGATAGACGTGAACCACTCTCCCTTGGAAATCCGCTGCTGGGAGAAAGAACCCCGACAGCCGGCCTGGAGACATCTCCTGGCACCCCTGCCGGGGGGACGGGGACGTAAGTAGGGTTGTATAGGTAGCGGTCCGGCTTCTCAGCAGGATGCCGAGGCCTGTTGCGGCTACTAGGGTAAGCTGGAGGCTGGGAAAACGGCCTTGTGGGGCCAAAGTGGGACCCCTAGGTCTGGGGGTGCAGGCATGTCCCTGCAAAGACCAGAGAACTGCTGCCTGGTCTGGCTAGCTCTAACAGTCCGCTGAAGCGTCTGTATAGCAGCTGACTCGAACAGCTCACCAGGTTCCACTGGGACAGTACGGAGGGTCCTCCTACATGTCTCAGATAGGGGTGATTGCGCCAGCCAAACCTGGCAGCGAGTCTGAACCAGGGTGGACATCATACATCCACGTTCCCTCGATATGAGCGCAAACGCCTGCAATGAAGCATCACTGAGCAGAAGCGTCGAAGTAGCCCGCTGCAGAGAATCTGCGAGGGAAAGCATGAGGTGGGAGAGGGAGTTGTCGATACGGTGCACAGCGCTGCTGTGTCATAAGCCCTGGATAGCAGGTCATCTTTGACCCGACATTGGGTCGAGGGCACCTGGCATCGGGCCTCAGAGTCTCCTCAGGGGAAACTGATGGACGCCATAGTCGTCTAACTGGCTGGCATACGTGCAAGGCCAGATTTGCCACCTCCTGCATGGTCTGATGTAAGGCGGGAGAGAGCCCTGGTGTCTCCACCATGCACGCAACTCCCTCAGATATTCCTCGGAGGGAGGAACAGAAAAGGTGGTGAGGGCAGGAAGGCGCCTGAAGAAGGCACTCACAGGTGGATGTTCCAGCTGCTGTGTATGCCAGGCGTGCAAGCGCCATACAAATGACCAGGGTAGGTTGGGCTGGATTCAGCTGCCCTGACAGGGGGAGGTAGACCTCCCGCGTCAGGTGTTCCACTTCGGCCAGCCTAGCAGACCTTACTGCTCAAGGCGTGATGCCGCAGGTCCTGCCTGGGTTCTCCGAGAAGCCCTGCCTCAGAAGCTCGAGGCTAGGGCAAGAGGTCAGGGCCGTCCTCCGGCTGAAGAGGAGCTATACAGGTCCTACAGCCGGGAGAGTTTAACATGGCCGCGATTCTGGTGGAATCCTTGTCCCACTAGTTGATGCGGAATTCCAAATCAGTCCGAGCGGGAGCGCTCCGCTGAATGTTGAGAGAACAGGCAGGGGGCAGTCAGTGGCGAGTGATCCTTCGGACACTCTTCCCTTGGCCAGCCGCTGCGGATATTGGTGACCCACCAGTTAGCCTGAACGAAAGCGCTCTGCCACTGTGGAAACAGGTCAGGCAAAGTCCTTATAGTGAGAGGGGCGAGGACACTCTTCACTAAACTAGTTGCTGCAGATATTGGTGTCCCCCCAGTTAGCTTGAGCGAGAGCACTCTGCTACCGTAAAAAACGGACAAAAAAGAACACAGTCCGTACAGTGAGAGGGGAGCGAGGACACTCTTCACTAAGATAGTTGCTGCCGATATTGGTGTCCCACCAGTTAGCTTGAGCGAGAGCACTCTGCCACTGTGGAAACAGGTCAGGCAAAGTCCTTATAGTGAGAGGGGAGCGAGGACACTCTCTTCACTAAACTAGTTGCTGCAGATATTGGTGTCCCACCAGTTAGCTTGAGCGAGAGCACTCTGCCACTGTGGAACAGGTCAGGAAAACAGTCCTCATAGTGAGAGGGGAGCGAGGACACTCTCCACTGGGATAGTTGCTGCAGATATTGGTGCCCCACCAGTTAGCTTGAGCGAGAGCACTCTGCTACTGTGAAAACGGGCAAAAAAGACCACAGTCCTTACAGTGAGAGGGGAGCGAGGACACTCTCTTCACTTGGACAGTTGCTGTAACTCTTGGTGTGCTACCAGTTAGCCTGAGCGAGGGCACTCTGCTAACTGATATCCGCTACCGATATGTCCATGTTTACAACAATCAATGGACACAATCCGAGTTTTAACTTAGTCTAGTTAGCCGGAGCAAACTCGACAGCCGTAATGCGTAAAAACCATCAATGGGCACAACCTCAATGTTGATTTAGTATAACTAGCATTCACCGAGTTAGCCTGAGCGAGCACATTCCGCTAACTGTGATCGTTGTAATGCTACAAAGTTGATGGCCACAGCCCCAGTACCAGCTTTGTTTAGCTAGTTTCCCACTGAGTTAACCTGAGCGGGGACGCTCTGTTAACTGTGACAGCCGTAAGGATACAAAGTTGATGGACACAGCCCCAGTATCAGCTCTGTTTAGCTAGCTTCCCACTGAGTTAACCTGAGCGGGGACGCTCTGTTAACTGTGACGGCCGTAAGGTTTACAAAGTTGATGGACGCAGTCCCAGCTAGCATCTCACCAAGTTAGCCTGAGTGAAGACACTGCTAACTGCGAATTACGTCAGATGTAAAGATTAAATCTCAATGGACACAACGCCAATGCCGATCTAGTGTCTCACCAAGTTTGCCTGAGCAGGAACACTCTGCTAACTGTGATAGCCGTAACACTGTGAAGGGCGGGCCGATAGCGTAATTCTACGCTCTCGTTAGCGCGCCACTCGATTAACTGGAGCGGAAGCGCTCTGCCAACCGTGGAACAAACAACTGTTATAGAAAACAATGTTAATCGATCTTACCGATTGCTGTCATCACGACTTGCTGGCCCTTATCAGACTGGTGACGACCACTCTCCCCATCCTCCCCCCACCTGGAGTTCACTGACAACATGAAAAAGCTGGTCATTGCTGGAACCAAACACACACCTCTTCACACTCCCCGACGGCTCTACAACCGTCCGCTGTCTCCCCTACCAGATGGAGGAAATAATTGATATCTTCTGGGTCCAGGATACAAGGCTAATGATACCAATGACTCTCTTACCAAAGGACATTTTGTTTTTAACTGAAACTTGGTTAAATAAAGATAACAGTGCAGCTGTTCTTATTGAATCAACACCTCACAACTTCACTTTCATGAGTGAAACAAGAGCGCATAAGAAAGGAGGTGGAGTTGCTGTTTTATTTAATGATTCTCTTCAATGCAAGCAGATGCCCTTTGGTCATTTTAGTTATTTTGAATATGTGGCTCTGAATTCCACTCAAGCTTTATTCCTAAACATTTACAGACCGCCTAAATACTGTGCAACCTTCTTTGATGAGTTTACTGAACTGCTGTCTGTAATCTGTATTGATTTTGACTGCGTTGTTATTGTTGGTGACTTTAATATCCATGTTGATAATCCCCAGGACAGAGAGTCTATAGAACTATGTGGTGTCCTTGATAACTATGATCTGACTCAGCATGTGACAGGACCCACCCACAACAGGGGGTACACTCTGGACCTAATCATCACCAAAGGTGTAAACATTTCCAAGGTTGCTGTGACTGATGTTGCACTCTCTGATCATTTCTGTGTTTTCTTTGAGAGTGCAATCTCCTTGCACACAAATGTCCAGACCAAGGTTGTGACAAAGCGTTACATCTCTGAAAACACCAGTGAACTATTTATTCAGAAGTTCTCCTCCATACCAGCCCTCTCTTGCCTCTCAGTCAATGAGCTTGTAGATGGCTTCAATTTTAAAGTTAAAAATATTATTGATGCCATTGCACCCACTAAAGTGAAGGTTGTCTCGGGTAAGCAAAGATCTCCTTGGAGAAATGCTACGCTGGTCAAAATAGAGAAACGAGAGTGTCGGAAAGCTGAGCGCAGGTGGCGAAAAACGAATCTCCAGGTTCACTGTGACATCTATAAAGAGAGACTTCGCAATTATAATTTGGAACTTAGAAATGCAAGGCAGTCATTCTTCTCTGACATCATAACCAAAAACAAGAACAATACACGCGCCTTATTTGCTACCGTCGACAGGCTAACAAACCCTCCAGTGTCGGTAGCTGCTGAACTCCAATCCACCTGGGCATGCAATCAATTTGCCTCCTTTTTTTACTGACAAAATTCAGAAAATTAGACAAGCAGTCAGTGCCTCCATATCAACCACAGGATATGTGTTGTCCCGATCTAACATCCATTCAAATATCATGACACAATTTCATTCAATCGACCGTAGAAGCCTAGAAGACATCATACAACATCTGAAGTCATCCTCCTGCTGCTTGGATATTCTACCAACACACTTTTTAAAAAATATTTCAAACTGCATGACCACTGATCTTTTACAAATTGTAAACACATCCCTTCTCTCAGGTGTCTTCCCACGAGCCCTAAAAACTGCAGTTATTAAACCACTCCTAAAGAAAGCTAGTTTAGACTCCGCAACGATGAAAAATTATAGGCCAATATCATACCTCCCATTTTTAAGTAAAATAATTGAAAAAGTGGTTTTCCAACAGCTGAGCGACTTCTTGGCCGTAAATAACTGCTTTGATGTTTTCCAGTCAGGCTTTCGACAGCACCACAGCACTGAAACTGCTCTTAAGGTTAAGGTTTTCAACGACATCCACTTAAACATAGACAATGGCAGAAGTTCAGTCTTAGTGTTACTAGATCTCAGTGCTGCATTCGACACGGTCGACCATGCCATACTCCTAGAAAGACTAAAAATCTGGGTGGGACTCTCTGGCACAGCACTTAACTGGTTTGAATCCTACTTGAAGGGCCGAGAATACTTTGTGGCTGTAGCTGATTACACATCAGAGCTGACTAAAATGACATGTGGTGTTCCCCAAGGTTCAATACTGGGGCCTCCTCTGTTCAACATCTACATGCTTCCACTACCTCAGATTATGGAAAACAACAAAGTGTGTTATCATAATTATGCAGACGACACACAAATCTACATAACTATGTCACCAGGGGACTATAATCCCATACAAGGGCTGGGTAACTGCATTGAACAAATCAACAACTGGATGTGCCAGAATTTTCTTCAATTAAACAAAGATAAAACAGAAGTAATTGTTTTTGGTACCAAGGACGAACAATTGAAAATCACAGCTCAGCTTCAGTCACTGATGTTAAAACCCACAAACCAAGCCAGAAATCTAGGTGTAGTTATGGATTCAGACCTCAACCTGAACAGCCATATCAAGACAATTACAAAATCAGCCTACTATCACCTGAAGAATATATCAAGGATTAGAGGACTTATGTCTCAACAGGATTTGGAAAAACTTGTCCACGCATTTATCTTCAGCAGACTGGACTACTGTAACGGTGTGTTTACAGGTCTCTGTAAAAAATCCGTCAGAAAGCTGCAGCTGATTCAGAACGCTGCAGCTCGAGTCCTCACTAAGACCAGGAGGGTGGACCACATCACTCCAGTTCTGAGGTCTTTGCACTGGCTTCCTGTCCAACAAAGAATTGACTTTAAAATCCTGCTGTTGGTTTACAAAGCACTGAATGGTTTGGGACCAAAATACATCTCCGATCTGCTGCTACCTTATGAACCATCCCGACCCCTCAGGTCGTCTGGGACCGGTCTACTTTCTGTTCCCAGAGTCAGAACTAAACATGGAGAAGCAGCGTTCAGTTTTTCTGCTCCACATATCTGGAACAAAGTCCCAGAAAGCTGCAGGTCTGCTGAGACCCTCAGCTCATTTAAATCAAGATTGAAGACCTTTCTGTTTGCTGCTGCCTTTAATTGAACCACGTTCAATTAATATATTAATCAATTTCCTGCATTTCTGCATTTTACTACTGCATTTTATTTCTTACACTGTTTTTTAATTGTTTTTGAAATCTCCTTTTCTTTTGCCTTGTGTTTTGATGCTTTTAATGGTTTTATGTGAAGCACTTTGAATTACCTTGTTGTTGAAATGTGCTATACAAATAAACTTGCCTTGCCTAGCCTTACATTGATTAAAGATCTCACGGTTCAATATAAATTGGACAAAGAGTCGAATAGAACCCCCGCATTGTACAGAATACGTGGGTAAACTCCCTCTTTTATCGCGTCTCTTGACTCAGTCCCTCTTCCGGCTGGGGAAAGCCATGTCGTTCAGGCTATGCCTTTGCCTGCTCGGCTTAATGGCGTCAGTGATATATGTGGTACAGTTGGGGTTCCTAAAGATGGGAGATTTTCAGTGCTGGGTTGCAGCATTGCGCCTTTGCCCACAGCGTCACATCAGCCGCAGAGTGAAAATATCTCCGGCGTGCGTAGTAGCGCTCCGCCCTTGGGGGGACTCGACGGCTCTCACGTCAAGTGTTCCGCTGGGGGCGGTGAAACACCTCACTCTGTTATCAAAGAATAGAGATTACGTCAAGTAACCCAAAGTTTTTCATAGACCTGTAATCATTTTGAAAAAAATGTACACCTGGGTGTCGTCTGGGCAGTTAAATGGATGTTGTGATTTCAGTGTGGTGAAAAGGTAGGGATGCCAGATAGGGGTGTGTTTTGTCGAATCATTTTAGACATATGATTATTAAATCATAAGATCATTTTTAATCTTATGCAGATTTTAGATGCTCCATATACAAAGTAAAATGACAACTATAAATAAATACAATAAATATACGACATGTACATTGTTACATAAAATTAACATATAGTAAAATAAAATATATTTATATACAGAGTCACACTGGCATCCCAGCATCCACGTGCTCATGTAAGAAATTTGAGCAAAGAACTGTGTTTAGTAGATATAATAAAAGTGTTTAAGAATTAAGAATTAAGAATTCATAATTAGTCATAATCATAAGTGTATTGGGAATGCATCATTAAGATAAACATAAAGTGTTTTAGGATTAGTAGCTAAAAGACATGAAGCTTCTGCCAAAGTTGCATAAGTTTAACATTTATACTGAAGGATTATTATTGAAGGGATTAAACAATAACTGACAGTCATTGAATGTGTTAGAAACTCAGGGAAAGAGAGTCGTGGAGACAGGCGTTTACTGAAGTGCATAGAGGAGTTAGCTAACAAAAATTGAGATAGACGGAAGGGGAGGAGTCGCGAACGAATATGTGGGCGGGGATAGAAGTGTTTTTCTGCCTCTTTTAGCGTGTGGTTGCCTGGGACGGCTGTGTCCTGGGACCAGAGGTAGTTTTTTCCAAAGTGGGTTAATATTGTCATATTTCATAGGAGTATGTACTCCAATGTTTAACTGTAATCGTACTTGCATCAGTGGGATTAAATCCTTTTAACTGTAAACCAGTTTTGGTAGAGTTATTATTGCAGCGTGTGAACTGCACGAAGCAGCTGGACACACGTGTGGTCTGGCCTCCTCCACTATGGGGTGAGTTTCATCCTCAACACTCACCCGTTTCCACTTTCCCTTATCAGCCATGCAGTATATAACCTTTTTTCATCATCAACAAAACCTTCACTTTGGCAACAGATCTCTGAACTGAATTGAAGCAATAACCCGCCTGAGGCTGTGATTTAACAACAGCTTTGTTAGGCCTGACGCCGAGTGGAATTCCAGCCCCTTAGCTGTAAATCACAGCCTCAAGTGGTTGATTGCCTTCATAAAACGGTTAACACATATACATATGAAAAAATACACAGCAACAAAAAAATCCAATAACTTATTGAAACACACATATTCATTCTTCCACCAAGCAAAGTAGTTACATTTAGCAGAACAGTCGTCAGCAACTCCTCAGAGGTGTGAAGGAAAGCATGAGTTAACTAGAAAAAGCATTTCCTGCTGAAAATGCGTTGGAATGCTGAAAACTGAAATTAATCACAAAAAGTGTATGTGCGAGTGTGTCTGTGAGTCTGTGTGTTTATCAACACGACTAATTGTCTCAATCGCGAACACCTGTGTGCCTGAAGCCATTTTAAAATATTCTCCATAGAGATCCCATTGAAAATAAAAAGCTTAATAATTCAAAAAGTTGAAATGTTAGAAATATGAAAAGTCAGAGCACCCCTCTGGTGAAAGAGCTGAACATTTTGATAGTTGAATGGTTTCTGTAGCTTAAAATATGAATGAGAAGAAGAGGTGGGATGGAAGAAATAGAAGTTGAACTAGAAAATGCATTTCCTGCTGAAAATGCATTGGAATGCTGAAAGCTGAAATGAATTTCAAAAACATTGCTGAAAATAGATATCCAATCTTAAAACAATTGCAAAAAGCTTAATAATTCAAAAAGTTTAAAGATTACAAATATGAAGTTATATCACCCCTCTCCTGAAAGATCTGAACATTTTTATATTCGAACGGTTTCTGTAGCTTAAAAGAATTCCAGCGGTAGTGATATTTGTTGTAGTAGTAGTAGAAGTTGTAGTAGAAGTATTATTAGCAGTATAAGTATTAGTAGCATTTGAATAAGTACTAGTTGTAGCAGTAGTAGTAGAAGTTGTAGTCGAAGTATTAGTAATTAGAAGAAGTAGTAGAAGTAGTAGTATCAGTAGTCGTAGTAATAGCAGTAGTAGTGGTCGTAGTATTTTATATAACAGTAGTAGTAGTATAATAAGTAGTAGTAGTAGTAGTAATAGTAAAGTCAGTTTTTGAAGTAGCAGTAGTAGTAGTACTAGTAGCAGTCATACTAATAGCTGTAGTAGTATTAGTACTGGTTATTAGTACTGGTAGTAGCAGGAATAGCAGTATTAGCAGTTGTGGTATGAGTAATAATAGTAGTGGTAGTGGTAGTAATAGCAGTAGTGGTAGTAATATTTATGGTAGCAGTAATAGCAGTAGTAGTAGTAGTAATAGTAGCAACAGCAAAAGTTGAAGTAGTAGTAGTGGTAGTAGTAGTAATACTACAAATATTAGCAGTAGTAGTAGTTGTTGCAGTATTAGTAAGAGCATTCATTATTTCAACAAAAAAAACAAATTTTGAGCTAAACGTTTAAATACAGTTAATCCATGAGGCTTTTATTTTGAAAGGGTGGGACTGGGTGTGGGAGGGAGGGGGAGAGGAGACATAATCATCATGTTTGACACATAAACAGAGGTTATTAAATGACAGGCTTCATCACAAGCAGTTCAGTTAGGATTCATTCTGTGGGTTTTTATTTTAAAATGGCGTGTGTGTGTGTGTGGGGGGGGGGGGGGTGGAGGGGGGAAAGATATAGAAATGGGGTACCGTGTTTTTGAAGCAGAAAGTTGGTTTTCCTCTCAATTAACGGCTTCTGTGTCAAATGTGGAAATATGTAGGATTCCACAGTAATTTTTCTATGACAAGGACAATATTAGCTACTTTTACATCCAGAAATTATGCATGAAGAGTGAAGATTGTGGACACGGTAGCAAAACACAAATGTTTTTTTCACAAGAATCTCAAGCTGCTCTTCACTCTAACGGTGACATCACGCACTCTAAGCTGTGCAATACACACCCATTATAAAGTCAGAAAAGGGCTGAAAAATCATAAAAGTTCAATTGCTGCAGTTCAAAAAGTTTGAAAGATATCAGAAAGCTGAATTACGCGGCAACATTTTAAAGTTGAAATGGTGTCTGTAGCTGAACGTATGAGGAAGTTGAAGGATTTGAAAGTTGAAGAAGTTTAAGAGGATTTGAAAATCTTCTCCATAGAAACCCATTAAAAAAAAAGTTGCAAAAAGCTTAATAATTCAAAAAGTTTAAAGGTTAGCAATAGAAAAACTCATAGCAGAGATGAGCTGAAGGAGCTGAACATTTTGACAGTTGAACGGTTTCTGTAGCTTAAAAAATGAAGAAGAGTTTCAAAAAAAGGGGGACGGAAGAAATAGTGGAACTAGAAAAGCATTTCCTGCTGAAAATGCGTTGGAATGCTGAAAGCTGAAATTAATCGCAAAAACATTGCTGAAAATAGATATCCAATTCAAAAACAAATTGCAAAAAGCTTAATAATTCAAAAAGTTTCTGTGGCTTAAAAAAATTCATCAGTGGTGATATTTGTAGTAGTATAAGTTGTAGTAGACGTATTATTAGTAGAAGTATTAGTAGCATTAGAATAAGTACTAGTAGTAGTAGTAGTGATATTTGTAGTAGTAGTAGTAGAAGTTGTAGTTGTAGTAGAAGTATTACTAGTAGTAGAAGTATTAGTAATTAGAAGTAGTAGAAGACATAGTATCAGTAGTCATAGTAATAGCTGTAGGATTGGTCATAGTATTTAATATCACAGTGGTAGTAGTAGTAATAGTAATGGCAGGAGAAGATGTAGCAGTAGTAGTAGTAGTACTAGTAATAGTAGCAACAGCAAAAGTTACAGTAGAAGTAGTAGTGGCAGTAGTAGTAATACTATATTAGCAGCAGCAGTAGTAGTTGTCGCAGTATTAGTAAGAGCATTCATTTTTTAACAAAAAAGCCTAATTTTGAGCTTGTTTAAATACAGTTAATCCATGGGGCTTTTATTTTGAAAGGGTGGGACTGGGTGGGGGGAGAGGGGGAGAGGAGACATAATCATAATGTCTGACACATAAACAGAGGTTATTAAATGCCTGGCTTCATCACAAGCATTTCAATTAGAATTCACTCTTTGGGGCTTTTATTTTGAAATGGGGTGTGTGTGTGTGTGGGGGGGGGGTCCTCTAAAAGTCTCTATGTCCTGAATGACTGTATGAGAGAGAGACACAGACAGAGAATTAGTGTGAGAGAGAGAGAAAAGAAAGAATTAGTGAGAGAAGAAAGAATTAGTGAGTGTGAGAGAGAGAAGAAATAATTAGTGAGTGAGAGAGAGCGGCAGAGAGAGAGAAGAAAGAATTAGTGAGAGAGAGACAGAGAGGCAGAGAGAGAGAGAGGCAGAGAGAGAGGCAGAGAGAGAGCGAGAAAGGCTCTGATATCTCTGACAAACTTTCTCATTTGGAGATTGTACTATGTTTTATCTTTTACAGCTTACATGACTAGTAGCTAGTATGACTAGCAAGCAGAGTAGCGTATAGTCAAGCAGAGTATGACTAGTGTCCTGCTCTGCCATGTCTTTCCTCGTCTCTCCCTCTTGTGTGTAAATGTCACCCGAATCAGGAATCAGCTTAACAGCATTCCAACAATCAAGATTCGAAGAACAATAGTTGGAATGCTTAACAGCATTCCAACAATTATTAACGTTTACCTGGATATCACCATTAATTGTGCAATTGTTGAAGTGGTGACATGTTAGCACTCTTCTTTGCTGGTGCAGGTGTGTTTGACTCTGAACAGGTGTTTCAATGCCCTCCATGGGCTTTTTGTAGAAAGAAAAGCACTTTATAATAAAACACTACATAAAAGCCACACTGAATTGATGGGTTTCTTTTTTTAAATGTTAATATTTTCAGCTACTCTCAGATCCTCTGAAAGGCTGTTTTCAATGGCTTGGAGCTTAACGGCTAAAAGCAGCGTCACCAAATGTTTTTGTTCTGCGAGGAAGTTATGCTCATAAAGAGTTTAGAGCAGTTTGTTCTCTCATGCTTATACGTTTATTTAAAAACACGACAATATGTATTTTGATATAGCCACAATCCTGTATTGAGACGATCGCGTGCGCGTGTGAGAGACGGAGAGAGAGACAGGAGGGACCTACGGTGTAGGAGTGAAGGGGGGTTCCGGACCGGGCGTGTCACCCGGGAGGAGGTAGAGCGGCAGCAGAAGGAAGTGACGCCCCACAAACCCAGCTGTTCACCGCTCGCTGCCCGTTTTTTGTTAAAAATGTCCGCTTAATAATAAAAGACGCGCAATAATATAGTTGTCGGCATTAATTAATTAATGCGTTAACGCGATAACTTGCCCAGCACTAATTCATACATAGGTGACACACAGAGGCACAAATCAATGTGTTCATACACACACAAGTTTAAGTATGTCCTGTTCAATCAGGATGAATTCAGTTCAGTTGGAAGAGGGGTGAGCACAGGGATGGATGGCATAAATGGGCGAGCACCTTTATTGGACAAAACCTGGCTGATGAAATATGCAGGCGACGTGTGCGCCTAGTAATAGCTGAAGGTAGGGGCGCAAGATTGGTGACAGATGAGATCCGGTTAAGGGGTGTCTGGAGTTCATGTGAGAAAACTGCTTAAGTTCTTATTTATAAAGCCTACTATTTATGAAACAGCCAGGTATAACTATTTTTTAAATATCTCAAATGTTAAAAAAATAACAAAGTTGTCTCAGCAAAAAGTGGGGATGCAAAAACACATGTTTGCTCCCCGAAGTCTAAAAGTGGGGGTGCAGCTGCTCCAGCAATTGCATTAATGTTAGTGTTAAATGAATTCAAATTACAAAGTGGTAAAAAAATTAAGAAAAGCGAAGGCAGATTTTTTCCTGACTATAATAGAAAAGGCAAGAGGTAATACTAAAATTATATGGGATCAGTTACACAAGCGAACGGGACATTTCAACAAAGTAAGGAAGCTGCAGCAACTTAACATAAATGGAAAGCTGTCAAATAATCCAGTGGAAGTAGCAACAGCTTTCAATCACTATTTCATTGATTCTGTAGCTACTATTGCTAAATGTTTCTCTGAGAAAACACACGTCTGTACAGTAAATTCATTGGAGCCGACCTTCAGCAGAAGAAATGTCATTCAATCAGAGGTCACGACAATAATCAGGTCTCTTACACCTTCCAAAGCAAAGGATGTACCGTACTTTCCGGACTATAAATAGCATTTCCCCATTGGCGGTTATGTTAAAATTAGCTTAGAAGCTAGCGAGTCGGACATGTTATGATGTTCAGAGAAGAAGACAACTTTAGTACTGTTAAAAGCATCTTGTCATTCAACGGGGACACCTGCGGTTTATAGTCCGGTGTGGCTTATCTATGGAAAAATTCCTTGTTCTTTTAAAAGTTTGTGGGTGCGGCCTATATACCGGTGCGGCTTATGGCCCGGAAAGTGTGATATTTGGTATGGATGCAGTGATGCTCAAAGAACTTAACACAACACTAACAGATCCCATCAGCAAAATCATCAACCTCTCAGAGCACGTTTCCCAGTGTTTGGAAGTCGGCTGCTGTTGTTCCAGTATTCAAAGATGGAGATCCCCTTTCTACCTGTAACTACAACTACAGACCCATCAGTATCCTGCCAACAATATCAAAAGTTGCAGAGAAGTTGGTAGCTGAGCAAATGATCTGCCATTTGAATACCAGTTATTTTACCCTTCACCCAATGCAATTCGGCTTCAGAGCCAATTATTCTACTGAGACAGCCACCTGTTTCTTTACAGAAAAAAAATCAAATTTCGAATGGACAAAGGGGGAGTTGTTGGGAGTTGTGTTTCTTGATCTCAAGAAGGCATTTGACACTTAACCATAGCATTCTTTTGTCTAAATTGCATGGCAATAATTTATCCTCAGGTACACTTAAATGGATTGAATCGTATTTGCTAAATAGATCACAGTATGTCCAAATACAGAACTATCGATCTACCGCCCTCCACTTGTCCACAGGCGTCCCACAAGGATCTGTCCTGGGCCCACTGCTGTTCTCTTTATATATCAATGATCTGCCATCAGCATGCCCTGACATCAACATCCAAATGTATGCAGATTACACTGATCTACTTGCCTGGTAGCAAGATGGGACAAGTGGCAAATTAACTTACTAACCCCATGGTTCATGTAACTGCATGGTTAAAGCAATGCTGTTTACAACTAAATGTATCTAAAACAGTGTGTATGTTTTTTACCAAAACAAACTGGGAGTGTAGAGCCGGATGTTTTTGTATCTGGGGAGAGGCTACGGGTTGTACCTGACTAGAAGTATCTCGGAGTACTTTATGATTCCAAATTGTCATTCAAATCTCAGATGAAAAAGGTCTGTAACCGGGTCAAATTGAATCTGTCAAATTTCAGGTTCACACGAAACTACATGTCAACAGAGGCAGCTAAGACATACATGCTTGCTATGGTCGTTTCCCATATCACTTACTGTTTAACAACCTGGTCACAGGCTAGCACCACTACTCTGAAACCACTACAGTCATTGTATAAACGCACACTCAAAATCCTTGATAAAAAATCAGTTCGTTCTCATCATTGCCCTATACGAACAAAATATAACTTGTTTAGTTGGGAGAACATGATTAAGTATGTGAATGTCTGTCTCATGTACAAGATTATACATGGCTTGACCTCTCCTCTGCTTAAACAATTTGTGATCACAAGAACAACTGGTTATCAGCTCACAAGAGGTGCAGCAAGAGGGGATTGCACTATCCCACTCAGAAAAAGTGCTTTCAGTCAGTCTGTATTTTCATTACAAGGTGCACTACAATGGAACTCCATCCCAGAAGATAGAGAACTACAAACATACAGTTAATTTAAATCTCACTTACAGAAATGGTTAGTTAGTACCCAGCTCTGTCAGCACTAGAATGTATCTGTTTCTCTGTCTGTGTTGAACTTCCCTCGATCTGTCTGTTGTCACCTTTCTGTCTTTCTTTAAATTGCCGGTCGACCGTCAACTACCTGCATGCTTGTCTTTTATTGTTGTTTAGCTGTGTCTGAGTGATTTATGTATTTCACATACTCTGTATGCTTTTATGTTTTGTGCCTCTGTCGTGGATGTTTTTTAGTGTCTAAACAACTACAGCATAATACTGTTTTGGTCCATGTTTCTATTTTAACATAGTTATCCTTTTTATTTGCTTTGTGTGTGCTGACTTTGATAGCCTCTGTGTTGCATGTCTTGTCTGTACTTGAAAATGTATAACAGTTTTATTCTCACTTTTTTCATTGTTTGTGCACACATTGTTAAGTGTCAATATTGTATAACCTTTTAACTTTAATCTTTTAGGTTGATTTTGTAAACATCTGCCTTTGGGACTACAGATGAAAAATTGCCTTTTGGCTAACTGGCGCATTTGCAGAAATGTTTTTATTAATGTGCACTGTCTCGTTCAAATAAACCAATAAATAAATAGTTTAAACACAGGACCAAACTAAAGCAGAGAACATTTTAGAGTTTTCGGTAGTGTCGAGGCTGAAACTCACACCCCACAGAGAGAAGGCCGGAGCACGTGTGTCCGGCTGCTTTGTGCAGTCGACACGCTCCAATAAGAAATCTACCAAGACTGGTTTACAATTATAAGGAATTTAATTCCACTGATGCAAGTACGATTACAGTTAAACATTGGAGTACATACTCCTACGAAATATTAAATCAATAAAACCCCATTTGCAAAAAACTCAACTCAGCTCCTCAGGTATAAAAAACACGTCCGTCGTCTGAGAGCCTTCACACGAGAGAGCAAAAAAGTATTTTTAATCAAACCTCCCACATATTCGTTCGCGACTCCTCCCCTTCCGTCTATCTCCACATCTCTCTCCCTGAGCCGCTAACACATTCAAATCCTGTCAGTTATGACTTACTCCCTTCTATGATAATCCTTCAGTACATAAGCTACACTTCTGCAACTTGGCAGAAGCTTCATTTCTTTTAGCTCCTAATCTTACAACACTTTATGTTTATCTTAATTATGCATTCCCAAAACCCTTATGTTTATGACTAATTATGAATTCTTAATTATGAATTATTAAACACTTTTATTATATCTACTAACTACAGTTTTTTGCTCAAATTTCTTACAGTAGACATGCTTGGTGTGCCCCAGCATAACCCATCTGTCTGCATTATTACTACAGCTGTTTAAAGGATTCAGCTTGTTCCATTAGAGAGATTCACAAAAATAATGAACTCATGGGAGTGACACTTTTTGTGCCTGTAGTGTAATCCATCTTTTTTTCTTTTTGTTTTACTTCTTCATGTTTTTTTTCCAGCCGGTTGGTTTGATAAACAGCCTCTTCTGTAAAAGCTGAGGAGAAAGAGGGAGGGAATGAAAAGGTAGGGCGACCACACACACACACACAAGCATGGACAGAAAGAGAGAGAGTTCTCATCTTTCAACCAAGAATATGTCTGAAGGCACATATTTCATTAAGTCCCTATTATGAGGCTCTGTTGTCGGCCCTGCAACTTGCTATAATCTGTAAACCATTACAAGCTCCTAAAAATAACCGCGTTAACATGCACAGCTGCCGAGCCAACCGGCAATTTTAATAAAAGTCATGTAAACACTGCAACAATCAAATTGAATGGGCCTGAACCACAGCAACAATGCTTTGCCCCACAGCGCAGTTTGCAGAAAGAAAATGTCAAGCAAACCCAATCACAGCATATTTGTTTCCTTTACATATTTAATTCATAAGGTGGTGTTGTGTTTACAGTTCTTTACATTTGGCTTAATATCCCTGAATGCTCTGATGGGAAGAGTGAGAGAAATAAGGAAAGGAGACATTAGGACAGGAAGTCTCAAAGAGCTTTATCAGTAAATGACCTTCATGCCATTCAGGGAGACAGCAACAGAGGCAGACTTTCCATTACGCAAAGGTTCACAATTGCCTTAGGCCCAAAGCTACCAAAGGCCCATTCAATGAAGACAGTAGCCAACTCGCGTATACGAACGGCTCGGCATGGTGTACAGAGTACATTAATTAATGTTCATTAATTAAACCCTCTAACATCCTGCTCTACGGTTTGGTAGAGCACAATTTGTATTGACCCTAACTCAACCTGATTGAGCCATCTCTACAACTTGGTTGGGGTATCTTATTGTAAAAAAAATCCATTAGATATCCCTGCGTCTTTAACTTGCCTCTTCACAAGAAATTAGCAAGAAAAATGTCACTATTTGGTGAAAACTTCAAAGGTAAGCAAATTTATTTAACTGTCACTTTATAATGAAGCTAGAAAAGTTAAGCAAATGTAAATAAAAGTCATGATTTGCTGTAAAATAAAACACATCTGACTATTCATTGTTGTATATATGATATATTTTATGTTATTTCATCATATATATGCTAAAATCATTTCATAAAATGAAGCATCACGTTGTCTCATCTTGAGCCGGACAATGAGTACAATGTCGAAGGAGTGTATCCTTGAAACCCAAGATGACGAGGATGGGTCAGAAGGAAGGGTTGAAGAGAGCTGTAGCTCTCGCTTGCCAAGGAAAAACCCTCCTTTCATTAATGACTGGCCAGTGAAAAAAATCCTTGAATCCTTTCGCCGGAGTGCTATTCTTTCCTCCTGCCACTGCAATTTCTTCTCAGCTGAGGAATCAAATTATTGCAGGTAACAATGTTAATTTAATCACATTCTGCTGTTCATCTGATCTATCCGACAGAGGTATTATTGACTGTGGAGAGGTCTCAGTCGTCTTGAAAGAAGGTAGGTTCGAACTGGACACTTATTTAGCCATAATTTCTGACCTGACAATGACTTACGGCGGCACTCTCTTCTACGAGTACCACAAATCTTTCTCTGCAAAGGCAGCTCTGTACATTCAAAAATTCAATCAAAGACTGGACTGGTCCGTTGTCGATCTGGCGCTTATGAGTAGATATTTCACAGGGCATCAGGCCCTTTCATGCGTTGCGTGCAGGTATTTTTCGCACATAGTGAGCCTTTGTCCACAAACAGCGATCCAAAAGCAATCACAGGATCCTCACCCCTTTTTCAGAGAGGAACGGAAAAGTGGCAAGGTGCATCAATTTCAACGAGAATGTTTGCAGATTCTATAACTGTAGATTTATACATGCTTGCAGATATTGCGGGGACGGCCACCCCAGGTCTATGCGTCCCCGCAACACCCGTCTAGTGAAAATGAAGTGAATAAACCATCTACAACCGTCAACGTCTCAGAACTTGGCAACAACTTTAGGAAGCATCCAAATCGTTGAGTCAATTATTTAATTACTGGTTTAGTTCAAGGTTTTCTTGCTGGTTTAAGTTTTCTTCCAAAAGTATCCCATGTCTGTAATAACCTTCTATCCGCTCTGAAAGAACCAGACATAGTGGACAAGTTATTGGCTAAAGACGTTGAAAAGGGCTACATGACCCAGGCCTTATGATGATCCGCCGTTCCCCACATTTCGCATTAACCCTATAGGTATAGCAACTCGAAAATATTCCAGAAAAAAAGCGTCTGATAATAGACTCGTCAGCACCCCATAATGATAGCGCTCCAGGTATTAAAAGTCTGATACCTCTCGCGCCTTTTCCCTATTCTATGCTACAGTTCATCAAGGTAGCTGGTAAAGGACCATGGTTAGGGAAGGGTGATATAACGGACGCCTTAACAGTCATACCACTCCATCCTTCTCAGTGGCACCTTTTCGGCGTCAAATGGCAAAATAAAATGTATTTTTCGGTCAGACTAACCTTTGGCTGTCGTAGTAGCCCCTGTATATTAAATACCCTGTCTGAAGCACTTTGTTTGATTCTGTTTGATAATTGCAAATTGCCATTTGTTCTTCACTTGTTAGACGACTTCCTAGTTGTGGAATACCCCCAGTCCCAACCAGACCGATGCATTAGTGCACTCAAGGACAATACTACTCGTTTATGTGCGTAAGGATATGTTATGTGCACTATTGTTGCCAACAAACACCATAGCTGCAGAACTAGTCAAGTCTCTGAATGATTACATATCAGGAAAACTGAATTGGTCCTTTTGTGTCAGTGTATGCATGGACGGAGCAGCTGCCATAACTGCTCAGATTAAGGAGGTTGCACCTGAATGTGAGTACGCACTCATCATTCAGTCATTCACAGGGAAATGCTGGCTAGCCGAAAAATGTCACCTGAACTCCATTTCCAACATCCTATCTTTGTGAAGCGGGATTTTCTGCAGTGACAGCAATTGGGGTAGACTGGACATAAGGCACAGACTTCGGGTGTCTTTGTCTCCCATTACCCTCAGATGGGACCGTCTCGTTGCAGAGAAACAAGCTCAGGTCTCCCACTGATTCAGCGTTATGGTGAGTTGTATTTATTTATGCATTTTATATTTGTTTTCATGCCGGTCGTATCATTTTTTTTTTCCTTGTTTATCCGCCACACCTTGAAGGCCGGTCCGTGAAAATATTGTCTTACATGAAACCGGTCCATGGCTGAAAAAAGGTTGGGGACCTCTGCAGTACAGGATGCTGTTGCAGTAGTCCAGTCGAGAGGTGATGAAGGCATGGATGAGGAGAGGGAGGGGCGTAGACGGACGATGTTTTTGCGATGAAAGAAGGCATTTTTTTGTGACGTGATTGATTGGCGTTCAAAGGAGAGGGTTTGATCAGAAATGATACCAAGGCTACGGACATGTGTCGAAGCATTCCAATATTTTTGTCTGCAAATTAAACCCCTACTGCACACATGGCTTTGGAGTGTGTTGAAGTCCTTTGGCAATGGAAGCAGGTGCTAAGGGAGAAGAATCCGGAAAGGAAACTTGTGGACAAAGTTAACACCTGTGCAGCCAGCCACAATGTCAGATGTCTCCTCCCTCCAGGATGAGCAGAACCCTGGCCTTGCCTCCGCAGCCCCACTGATCCTGAAACCCTGCTGTGAAACAGGGAGGCACAGTGGGAGCGCAGCCTTTGCAGAAATGCGATGCTGCTCTGGTCCATAGCTTGAAGCCATAAAGCCCCTCTAGTTGGCCCCCTTTAGAACATGGCAGGATAAATTGTAGTTTTGCGATTTTTTTCTGGTGGCATAGAGTTGAAACCACTTTGTTGAAAGTAGAAGTTTGGAGACATTTTTCAACATCCTGTTTACATTTTTGCCATCTGCGTGGGACACAGGGTTGTTTTCCCCCTAAAAAGGTGCATGGTTATGAGAGCCTACTCTGGATAACATATTGACGGTCGGATGTATAGTGGGAAGCTTCATTTATAACTAGAGATGCCCTGATTGCAATTTTCTTGGCTGATTCTGACTTTTTTTTAACTCTGACCTGCCAATTCTAATTTCCTAACTTAAAAAACTCTTGGCATTAGTTTTAATGATGTATTATAAGCTTCTTAGAACTCAGGGAGGAAAGGAAGTTAAATGGGTCATATTTCGTTCTCTAATAATTGTTTTATATTGCTATATCTAACAACTGTATTCATTCAAATTTCTCACCAAAAATGTAGCATACTTTAGTTCAGACAGACCACAAAGTCAAGCTCAGCTCACAATCGCAGCTACATCAGCTGATGGCAGCAGATCCAGCAGCCACTGCAGCACCTTCTTGTCATGCTGTGTCTGACTAATCATTGTCAATTATCTTGTCATTGATGCCTGCTCTGTCCAGGGGGTCCTTACTGCTGCTCTCCCTGACATAGGTGGAGGTCCCAGAACAGACCCATGAAGCCAAATATATCTTACTGCAATGTAAAGGAAGTTCTACAGTAAGTTCAGTCAGGAAGACTTTACTCTTGCATGCCTAAGCCTGTAGTTTATTTCTCATACATCTGCCAATCACTCCTCACACATGCTCACTCATTATTTCCTCACTGTCATTGTTCAGGGCTGTCAATCATGATACCAGCTGTTTAGATCAGTTGGTCGCCTCTGTCCAATAGCACAACGTCACATTTACATGGTTATCCTATCATCTTGCTGCTGTCTCTTTTATATGATTGTTTCTCTACCTTCAGTACATTCATGCTGCTGTTACGCACCCCTCCACCTCCTCCCAATCTTCACAGATCCATCATCTCATCATTCTATCAGCCTCATCAACCACCACCAGTGTCTGGACTCCATGGGGGGATTTATCTTGGTGCTGGTCAGGGAGACGCTCCTCCATTACAAATCTCCCTGTAGAGTCCAAGCACCAAAGACTCTGTGAAGACTTTATCATATCTGTTAATAATAAACTGTTATCTTTTCTTCATCTGACTTGTCTTTACTGAGTGAAATAAAGTTTTTGACAAAGTGGTCCTGACTGAACTAGATTTTACATATTACATTTGAACACTTCTTTATAGTATTTTAATTTACGTTCACTCAATAGTTATTTTCATTCAGTAGAGCTTGAATGCAACATAATGCAAGTCAATGCAACCTCCATTACGGTTAGCTGTTAGCTCCGTTCTGAGAAGGACCGTGATAGGGAGAGTCTCTGCTGCCACTGTGATTACTCTGACCAGCATGCTGAGAATGAATTAGAATATAATAATAAAAGTCTAATTAAGTTGGTTGTTCCAAATGTTTTTAAGGTTGTTCCTTTACTGCTTATTTTGAACTGACAGTTGTAAAAAATTGTGGGCTTCATGTCATCAATTTGTATTTGTTTGTGTTTCACCTTTCAAAAGCAACATTTTCCCTGCGGGCAAAAAACAGCACGAACGAGTTATATTCATTGAAGAAATTGGTTTGAATAAAAAGAAAATACAAACTAATTCAATCTGATGAATCAAATTGAAGGATTTAATTCATGCTGTTTTTTCACTCTTGTCTTGGCATGTTTGTAACCGGTTGATTATGGAGCTTCAAATGTAGACTACAGTAGATTATCCAGCAATGAGTTTTTGAGTATAACATAATACAGTTTGCATTTGTTAGTACTGATTTGTGTGTGGAAAGATGTCAACCTCAGAGTTATGAAGATATGTTGTTTTTCTTGTCTGGACTTTTATTTGAATGACTGAGGGACAAACCATAGCACCAAGGACAGTGCTACTTCTACAGTTACTGCGGTTTATTTTGTAACAGACTGTAAATGGAGCTTCAAAGTACACCGTAGATTTTCCTGCTGTGACTGTGTGTGTATAAAACATGGTCATACATTTTGCATTTTTTAGTAATGCTGCTGTTCTTCCATCACTGTGTGGTTTGGATCGGCCACTAAACAGGACAGAAACAGACTACAACGCACTGTCAGGTCTGCAGAAAAAAATCATTGGTTCCAGCCTGCCCTCCATCCTGGAAAGAGAGGAAACATGCTTGTTATTTCTATGACCTGGACGACTCTGACGACCCAGTGCTGTTTTGTTACATAATAGTGTATTACTCCTGGTATGTAACGTATGCGTGTGTGTAGTAAACAATTTTTGACCTGCCCTTAAAATAAGCAGCAACTACTTGTGAAGGCCAAACAGCAAGGAATGTTATACTCGAGGGGAATCAAAGTGTTAAATAGCAACGCAACCCTGGATGATTGCATCGACCTTCCTCAGCATAACCCCGCCCTCACACACAGGCTATTACTACCCTGCTCTGACACTCTGACTCTTCTCCAGCACAAAGGAATCTACACAGAACCTTAAAATGCATCTTCAAAGCTAATCCACTCCACACATTGATTTGAGCTGGTTTTGTTCCCGGCGGCCCTGGCAGTTTTCTGCAGCAGAGGCCACCGGTGGAAGGAGAAATGAAAAGATTAGTCAAGAGACGTAAAGGGTGGAGAGGTGATGGGTTGAGTCCTGCCAGCACCACTCCATTGAGGGAAGAACCAATCGAGCAGGGAGGAAAACATGTGAATCTTATCAGAGGGGAAGAAAAGAGGAAAAACGAGGGCATGAAGGAGCAAAAAAAACAAAAAGAAAAACAGAGCTACGATGACACGCAGGTTCATCCCCCTCGTGGTTTGCATCCGACGCTTTTAGAGAGCTCAACCTTCGCCAGGAGATGTCAAGCGGAAAAACCCAGCGATTAGAAACCCCTGTTAGCAACTGAGAGGATGGATCCACCACTGGCGTCGTTGTGGGGAGACATTGAGTCACAGCAGGTCTTCACGAAAACACACATAAGGCTTCAGTACTCTTTCACAAGACCAGCTTCCATCCAGAGAGAAGAGTGCAGTAGAAAGGAAGATCCCTGGTCAGGGTAGTGATAGAGAGATGTAAGTCAGCTTGAATATAATATAATTTAAATAATTAACTCATCATGCGAGGGTGCTTGGCTACCAAGAGAGGCTGGTCAGTATGCTGCTAGCTCTAAGGTACCTCTGAGCTCCGTCCTTGGCTGCCTTCTCTTTTCTGTAAACTTGCTGCTTCTTGGCCTGGTTACTCAAAATGATGATGTGCCGTACACTCAGATGTATATGCTGTTAAAACCCTCAGATCCTAGCAACCAAGCAAATCTCAATTTTTTTATTTCCAAAATTAGACCATTGATATCAATGTTGTCCTACAAAAAGTTGAACATGCTTTTATTTTTTCTCGGCTTGATTATGTTAACGCTCTGTACTCTGGTATCAGCCAGGGCTCCCTCCCCCATCTCCAGTTGATACATACTGTTTTTATTTATATTTATCTGATTCATGTTATTGTCTTTACTTCCTTTGGTCTAGAATTCTCATTATATCTGCCTATATCAGACACAGAGGTCTCTCTCACAGGCACACAGGTGACAATTCAAAATATAAAAGTGAATGGAACATATGCAGTAAGGCTCTCAGGCATTCTGTATTGCTTTCAAATATGTATTGTCCTATAGATCAACCTCTTTCATAGTTATGATTTACTGTTCCTCCTTTTGTTTGGAGAAGAAACCTCTTAAATGAGAATGTGCCTCCTTTTCACCTCAATGATACTTGAATCCATTTACAAACCACTGGACTTTATGAGCTCATGTGTGTTTCAGAAAGACGTCCATTCATGGTCAAAACTTTCTGCACATTCAAAACATTTCCCACATATCTGTTCTGTTAAAAGCGAATGTTTCAATCAGAAATATCTTTGGAGAGAATGAAGTCATACTATTTTAATAAAAGCCTGCTGCACACAAGGTTATTGCTCTGTGTATTACTAAGATATTAACAGGTTATACTGATACAGTTCAATACAAAACAGCACATTACAATTCTATACATTTGAATCCAGTAAGTCCTTTAGTGGATCTATTAGTGACTGTGCGTCCCTCAGGCAGATGTACAGTCAGCTGCCAGAGGAACTGACAGTTTCTCCTCTCTCTGGGCTTAACATGAGAAAGTTGGATATTTCCTTCGTTATTTGCTAGAAGTGGAAATCTCTTAGTGCAGAGAACTTCTGACAGTGGAGGAGGAAGTGCACCTCTGTCTCTACCTCTCACATACGCTCTGGTCTCTGGGCAGCCATGTCTGTCTCTGTCTTCCTGTCTCTACTGCCAGTTGTTGGTCAGTGAGTCTGTTTTTGGTCAGGATCAGTCTCTTCTTTGTTAGTTCGTCTTTCGTTTTAGGGAGTTTTGTTTGCTTGTATCTGCCAGCTTATCCTGCCTGCGAGACTTCTTCATTAAAGTATGTCCATGGTATCTGCCCTCTCGGGGTCTGCATTTGGGCTCTCCCTGCTTGTCCAGCTTCCTGCTTCAGGACATATCTTTTACCCTCCTTTTGACCTTCTTCCCTGATTTTCTTTTTTTTCACTTTTCTTCCACTCCCTCAGGCAGCACCTTCAGTCCAACACCTCCTCTTCACCAAGAGAGTGAATCGATAGCACTCAGGTCTGGGCGGTGGAGCAGGCATCGATTGCTTACTAACTGCCCTTTCTCCGTCTCTCCAGTAAGCTGGAGGGCATGAAGTATTGGAGCTGTTTCCATGTCAGGTGGACATTTATCTAATGTTGTGCCTCCAGAACTTCAGTGAGGCAACTTTACACGCACTTTTCTCTTTAGATCCAACAATCAATCTATCTAATTCTTATTCTAATTCACACTGGTATTTAAATCATTTATTTAAATAAGAAAACACTGTAAATAACCAGAGTCTCATGGTGCTAGTTATCACTGAAGTGTTGCCGTTTTTACTGAGGTGTAGCTTCAGAATGTGTAATGAGAATGTGTAGAGCATCAGTTTATTTGGCTAACATTCAGGTTTGCTGGAAAAAGGACGATGTGGGTTCAGAAAGAAAAGAAAAAAGAACCCACACTGTGTAAGAAATTTGAGCATAGAACTGTGTGTTTAGTAGATATAATAAAAGTGTTCAACAATTCATAATTAAGAATTCATAATTAGTCATAATCATAAGTGTTTTGTAAATGCATAATTAAGATACGCATAAAGTGTTTTAGGATTAGTAGCTAGAAGTAGAATTTGAGACATGAAGCTTTTGCCAAAAGTTGCAAAGTCTTATCTATTATATGGAATGTTTATCATAGAGGGATTAAACCATAACTGACAGTCATTGAATGTGTTAGTAAACGCAGGGACAGAAAGGCAGACAGGCGAATACACTCCTGGAAGTTAGCCAATAGGAATTGGGATAAACGGAAGAGGAGGTGTTTCGAACGGATGTGGGTGGTTTAATTTCAAGTCTTTTTCTCTCTCACGTGATGGCTCTCAGAGGACGGACGGGTTTTACCTGAGGAGCTGAGTTGGGTTTTTTGCAAACGGGGTTTTATTGATTTAATATTTCATGGAAATAGTGTACGTCACTGTAAATACTGTACTTGCATCAGTGGGATTAAATTCCTTTTAATTGTAAACCAGTCTTGGTAGATTTCTTATTGCAGCGTGTCGACTGTACAAAGCAGCCGGACACGTGCTCTGGCCTCCTCGCTGTGGAACAGACTCAAACTTCCACAAGATGGCGACCACGAAGGGACACCCTCACCGGGCTCGCGGCAGCTGGGGGCTGCGTTGGTCAATCAGGCGTCCTGGGCCCAAATCATTGGTTCGCAGAGCCTTTTCAGGAAGTCTGTAAGGTAGACCTAGGACACTTAGGGGAAGTCTGATTGACTAGCGCCGCCACGAGCTAGCTGTGCGGTGCCGGTGTGGAACGATCCGCGAGGAGGCCACGTTCCACTGAGGTAAGCTACGATTTACAGTCTGAAGTACGGTGAACTAAAGGGACTAGTCCAGTGTATACAGAGGATCCTGAGAATAAAGAAATTAAAGACAGACAGCGCTGTAATTATATCATCACATTGGAATCTGAACAGTTATTTGCTGGGCGAACTGGCTTTGCTTATACTGGGAGACTCCTTGGCTTAGCGTGAGCATTGCTAGGCCTTGCAGATAACGTGTTCAAAAGCAGTTAGGTAGCTTGGCGAACTGAAATATCGTGGCTTTGAGGGGCTTAGGGGTGCAATCCTTTGTGGGCTTTGTCCACGAATTTTGGGTCTCGCTGCTAAAACTGTTTAGAGAAGCTAATGCTAGCAGGAGTTAGCTTCTGAGTCTGCGGGTCACAAGTGGTGATCTTGAGGTCTCTCTCGCTTTGCTTTGGCCGTGCATTAAATTAGAGATCGTGTGGATGATTCGGAATAAGTAGAATAATGGGCTTTTGGGACTAGATGGACTGGGGGAGTGTTTGTGTAACTGCTGGCAGTGAAAAACTCGCGTGCATATACATGAGGAGCCTGGGTCTGGAGAAGCTATAGCCTGTTAAACCAGAGGATTTAAGGTTAAATAAAACCAGACAATAAGTCCAATAATACGTGTGACTAGTCTGTGTTTTAGCAGCGTGGAAATACGTTTAAAATGATGAATAACATTGCATGATCTGTAGCCGCTGTGTGAGGAGCTAACGCTAGCTACGTGTAGCTCCGGTCTTTGCGGTACTATGTATGTAAAATAAAAGTGATTATAAAGAAAATAACCGGTGGATTGTGAGAGGAGACAGAGGGTGAATTCCACTCATATGAGTGGAATTAAAGTGTGGGATTTTGGTGTAACGTGTGTGTGTGTGTGTGTGTGCGTTTTCTTTGTTAAAAGTTCCGCTTTGTCGTTAGCATAGCCGTTAGCATAGCTGCTGGCAAAGGCTAAATGTCAACAGGAAGTTGGGTTGTGTAGAAAAACTAAAAATCGTAGAAGGACAAAACGCCAGAAAACCAACTAGCGGTGAGGAGGTGTAACTGCTAGATAATAACAAACCTAGTGTTTCGAATCTGTAATTACATTTGTACTAAAACAGTCTGACATCTGGTGGCTTAGAGGCAATCACAGCCTAGTTTTATGATATTACAAGAGGTTCGCCACCCAGTGGATTAATAGATAAATTACAATAATATAGTTTTTTTAGATATATACTTCTAATAGTCATTGTCTTTGAGTTTATGATCTTTAAGCCTACATTCTGACTTTAGTTTTAATTAAGCATTTTAACTTTAGTTGTTGACTTTGGTTTGAATTCTGATGAAGCGTTTACATTTCCATCATAATTGCAGTTCAACAGTTTGACTTGCATTGGTATTTCTGATTGAGTATCTTTGAATACAGTTGTTGATTTTTTGAAGTTGAATTTACAGTTTTTCTCGATTGCTAAGACACATTTCTTGAAACGGTCACCCATTCTCTCAAAACTGGAAACACAAAACCTCATCTTCAAGCACTATTTACAAAACCTCTGAATCCTCTTGCAAAATGAAACTTTCGCCTCAAAACAGTTTTACCTGTGCTCAAAATCAAACACTGCTCTCAAATCATAAACAAAGTGATCAAAATAATATACACCATCAAGCAGTCAGTAAACAATACACCAATAAATAGAAATCACATTGTTCAAAACATATAGTTCTCAGGGAGAAGTAGATTTTTAATCTCAAAACAAATTTCATATGAACGAAAACATGTTCTATTACAGTCGCTCAAAATTGATCAGAAATGACTACTGTGCTTTGCTCTTTGCAATTTATTTAGTTCTTCCTCCTCCTTGTACCCCTATTTTTACAGTACTGTACCCTGCATCTCACAAACGTGTCCTTTGTCTCTGTGATACTGTAATTCTTGTTCTTTGTTGATATGAACCTGCAACCAGTCAACATCTATTGAGCAGTCAGTACTGTTACTGTAACAAATAGAAAGCACGATGTTCAAGGCCATACAATTTGTTTATTGTACATTATACAGCCTACAATGCACTGTAGGCCTACTACAGTATACAATACCACAGTAAAAGGGACAAAAATCAAAGGAGTCAACATGTCATCAATGTGCTTCTTCTTGTCTTTGGGCTGAGTCAGACCAGAGCACTTCATCGACATCACCTTCAACCACCTGTTTGCTCTCTAAACTGGCTTATATTGGTTGTGTCACATCATTTGATACAAGTGAAATCCATTTTGAGTGATTGTGTTTAATCAATGACATGTGTTCTCTATTTGTATTTGATTGTTGCCACTTGTGTTTACCAGTATGGATGACATGTGCATTAGAGTGCAGAATGTGTTTTGAGACTGAGAATGTGTTTAGAGTTTTGCTGAAAAGTCTAAGTGAGATCTGCAAATTGTGTTTGACCATGTGACATAGTTTAAGGTATTGACAACAGACTGCACAATTAGCGAAATGAGTTCAGGCAATTGAGAACTTTGTTCAGCCAATCGGTTTTAGTGTTTTCGCAATTGAGAAAAACTGTAATATTTAATCGATGAATTATTAATCATTTTTTAATTTCGATTTTAAACCTTTTGAATTTGATTCTGATTAAGATGTTGTTTGATTTAAGAGTTCTATCCTCAATTTTGGGACAAGATTTCTTCACATATCCAGTATTGACTAATTTTGGTACATTTACGATTTTACACAGTTCCGAAGAATCAATTTTGACACGGATGGGGCTAAAATAGTTGAGAGATCGTTGACCTCTCATACACTACAGACGTATGCTAACATTTACTGCTGAACTTTGGGCAGGTTTGTGTTTGTTGTAGTCAAGGTGCGTGGTTGAGTGGCTCTAGATCTGGGAAGTGGAGCAGTGGATCCCAGTTTTGGAGTCAACGACCGCACACAATACAGCACAGAGGGTGAGTTGACTTTGATTCATGTGATGACAAGCGTGTACATTTAATACACACATTTGAATACTCCTAGGCTGCATAATGTTTACATTAAAGAGGCAGAGAAGGGAAGGAACTGGTAAGAAAACTAAAATGTGAAGTAAGGGAAGTAGGAGAACTGGTAGGAAGACTAAAATGTGAAGTAAGAGAAGTAGAACGCATCAGAAAAGATTTGCAACAGCAGATAGAGGAAAGACGAGCAGAAAGTAAAGAAGACGAGGATATAAAGAGAATGCAGCGGCGGCTGCTGAAACTTCAAGTAGCAGAGGTCGACAGAGAATTAAATAGAAAACGTCAGGCCAAGAAGCAGATGACAGCAGCAGAAGCTCAGCCTCCTCCAGCAGCACCTCCCGCTCCATGTCAACAAACTCCAGCAGTACCAGCCCCCACGGTGGTGTACCATCAGCCTCCACCACGATGCAGAGGTGGTGCATCCCACAGAGGGAGAGGTAACTATAAAGGGGGGCATGAAGGTCTTGTAAGTAGAGGAGTGTGCTACGTATGTGGGAGAGAAGGTCATTGGGTGAGAGATTGCCCTCATAAAAGAGCAGGAGGACCGTTCAGTGCAGCACCACAACATGCTCCGTTCCCACCACCACATCAGCAGTACCTACGACCAGGACCATCTGGACCTCCACCCATGAGACATCAACAGATGCACATGCTGTCACCAGGACCATGGGGAGGTTCAGTGTATAGCCAAGATGCATAGATGATTGCCACGTGATCTCTTACAGCAGAGATATCGTGGTGAAGGGGGGGATATGGTAAGGTGTAAAACATTGTTTTGTAGATCCACATTTAGAACAGTTTTCAGTATAGGTGCTACTCACAATTTTTGAGATTAATAACGTCATGATAAACCACAACTTTTGAATTTAATTACAGCAAAATCCAAGTCGTCTAACTCAGTGATAGGTCCTAGCCTAGACTTGCTAACTCTAGAAATTGAGAAATATACGGGAGCTCTAACTAACATGAGCCGAGTTTTGTTTTCTCAGGTGACAAACGCAGAAGCAGCAGCTGACGAAAGGAAGCAGGCTGACGTGTCACCAGGCAGTCTGGTGTGGATAAGAGTCCACAAGCGCAGGTGGAGTGAACCAAGGTGGACAGGTCCATGGGAGGTAATATTGGCAACCTCACATGCAGTAAAGGTAAAAGGTAAAATGGGAGCGACTTGGCACCACCTCACTCAATGTGCAGCAGTGAAGGTAACGAGTAAGACACTCGCAGAGGCAGGATTGAACATCAAACAGGCAAAATTTGAAGCTAAAGATACCCCAGAAGAGGGGTTAGACAGTATTGAAGATGATTTTTCCCCCACAAGGTTAAGCGAGGGCTTCCATCAGGAGACTCTAGGTTCAGGGGGTTATGGAAGTCTGTAATTATTTTCTTCCTGATTTCAGCAGTTTCCCTCTTAGTATGGGGAATTAAACACAGACAGGAACCAGAACACATGCATGACTACATCGAGATTCGACATTTAGCCTCAGTAGCTAATCAAACCGATCCCCGACCACGTAGAGAGGCTTCCCTGAAGACACTCACCTATGAAAATGTTACTCTCACTCTTATGTTCAAAGAAGGTACAGCATAAGTATGAAGAACCAAAAGAGGGGCCGATAGCCCAAAGGGAGCTTTTGATGACCAAGTGTACATAGATGTCATAAGGGTGCCAAGGGGGGTGTCAAATGAATTTCAAGCCAGAAATCAAATAGCAGCAGATTTAGAGTGTTTTCTCTCAAAGGGTAACAATTAATAAAAATGTCGATTGGATCAACTACATTTACTATAACCAACAGCATTTTGTAAACTTCACCAGAGACGCCATATCAGGGCTGCATGCGCAGCTGGCGAAGACTAGACACATGCTCTCGCCTCCTCGCTGTGGAACAGACTCAAACTTCCACAACTGACACAGGGAGAACATGCAAACTCCACAAAGAAGGGCCGTTCAATTCAATTATATTCAGTTTAGTTCTGTTATATTCTATTCCAGCGGTTCCCAAACTTTTTAGGCCACGCACCCCCTTCTACATCCCGATTACATTTTTCCTCTCGCGCACTGCCTCTAAGGGGTGCGCGCACGCACCACACTTTGGGAATCCCAGTTCTATTCTATAGCACAGAAGGAAAAACTTCAGCGAGATCAACAGAGGAGGGATCCCTATAAGACATGTAACAGTATAATACATGTCATGTTTACAGAATAAACAACCTAATAAAAGAACAATAGTCAATCTATATGATATATATGAAGAATACACATAATGAGTAGTAATAGCAGTAGTAGCACTAATAATAGCAGAAGTCACAATGGAGATATGTTTACTACTAATTATAACAGCAGCAGGGGAAATAATAGAATGATAATGATATTAAAAGCAGTATTAGTAGCAGTAATAGTACCACAATGACTAATAATAATAATGATATGAGCAGTGGGTGTCAGGCAGGGCCTCGACAGGAGGCAGGACCACAGTCCAACTATAACCACGATCCATGGAAACCTGTGAGGAGAGAAATCACAAAGACTTCGAGGAAGAAGCCTCAGTATCAGAGCCGGGGGCTGCAGTTGCCCTCGACCGACTGCATAGCCCCAGGAACAAAGGGAGTTGGGGCTACATGAGCCTACCTGGCAGACCAACAGCCTGATTTGAGTTTAACTACACCAAACCCCACTAGACGTTACTGTAACTCTCACTTGGTGTGATTTTTGGTCCAAACCCAACACTGGGGTCTCATTGGACGAGGACCACAGGCTCTCCCTGTGCTGCAGCCCTGGCGTCACTGAGACTATAAAAATCAGCGTTACCTCCAGCTCTGAGCCATCTCGTCCGACTCGATTTGGATGGAAGGAGGCACAAACAACGTTGTTGCTTTTAAGAAAAGCTAGGAATAGTTCTACATTTGCTGGTCGAACAATAGACTGTTTTGGATCCGAAGGAGAAGCAGATAACTTGCCCAGTTCTCCACCAACTTTAACCTGCAGGAGGGTTCTCAAGATCTTCAGAGGAAGAAACGGATAACTTTTATGCCTCACTCTTCTGGTTCAAGTCGACATTTGCCAATCGTAAGGAATTCCCTTAACTCCGAAGAACTCCCGCTGAGAATGTTGGGGTATAATGGAGAAACACATCCCCATGTGAATATAGCAGTCCTGGCTGGTTGTCGGACTACAGCCCAGTATAGGTTTGCATACAGATCCAGTATGGAGCTCTGGTACAGCTTAGTGTCCAGACAGAAGTAGGACACCATATACACACACTAACCCAAATCCCCAAGGTCTAAATCCTCCCACCTCTTCAATCTTTACAGCAATATGGAACATCATTCATTCATCAAGGTGATTTTCATTGCAATAGCCTTTTAAAATAAAGTTTTAATCGGGTCCTGGGACAGAGGATGTCGCATATGTACAGATTGTAAATATCTGCACAATATTTGTGATTTGTTGTTTTGGGCGATACAAAATAAATTGAATTGAATTCATTTGTGATTTAGTTTTGACCTTATTCAAATGAGATGCTAAATTCTCCTGTCTAATATTGGCACACAAGCCCAAGCTCTAAAAGTGTATGCATGAAGAGACACAGCTTAGATCCCCACTTAAACTACACTTAGGAGGATAGAAGTCCTGCTCTGGTTTAATAACCCAGAAATATTACTGAGATTGGACAAATCAGCCTCACTAGAAATACACACACACACACACACACACGTACAATAAGGCAAACGCATGCTCAAACATTTAACACACTTGCTTTTGCTTGCTCAGCAAGACTTTGTCAAATGAGGTACAAAACTGCTGAGGAAATGGTGTGCTGTGTTTCAGGTCTTATCATGGCTCATACATTATATGTCGATGGAAGTCATAACCTCTCTTTCTCACATCTCCATAGTGTGATATCAGCACTGAGCAGCAACTTCTATTTCTGTTCTCTCTGTAAAACCTCTGCATGTACACTTTATTAACTAAGAAGATTCATTTCACATGCCTGAATGCTGCTCTACTTTCTCTTCTCAGCAAACAACTCAGTTTATCCTGGAGATGGAGGGTTGTCCCAGTTACTGAAGAAACAGATGGAACCGCGTGCCACTGTTGAATTCGCCGTGAGACTGGACAAGAGTACCGGGGTATACGCTAAATAACAACAAATGCACAAAAAAGACTTTTGACAATTCCAAAGTGCTTGTCGAACTTGATTTGTGGATTAAGCTGCATATTATACCGAACCCAATGTTGGTATTGTGCATTGAGTATGTTGGACGTCAGTGTTTCTGAACCAGAAAGGTGTTTCATAAATATGTTTCATACCAGCCTTGTATCACGCTTGCAGAAACGCATAGTGCCAAGTGGTTAAAGTGAAAAGACTGGTTTCTGTTCAAATAATAACGTAATAACGCAGCGTAACTACCGTAAATAAATGACAACCACCCTTAAGCATCACAACGTTACATAGCAAGTTTAAAGTCAACATTTACTTTAGGTTTGACACGGGACATGAACAGCGTTCTTCTGGTTTGAAATCCTGTGTTAGTTTGACTCTCCACTTTCTCACTTGTCATACTCGTTATTATACTGAGTAACTTTCAATAACGGTCAACGAGCGACCACTCTGATCGAATGCAAAGCCTTTGACATTCGACGTGTCGATGGTTTGCAGGAATGTGCAATGCAGCAATGTTTCCTGGTGACTAGGCTGTTACACCCAACTTGATTGTTCCCGTTATGGATTTGACTGTATTTTTAAATGTCTGGAGCACTCAACCATAATAAATGTTGGATAGTAAAGTAATAAATCTTAATCTTTAGTACAATTAGTCATACAACTTAAAAATGCTCCATTACATGTGCAAATGAACTTATATAATAGTTGCACATAACAGAGTTGCAATTAGTCGCTCAGAGCAGTGTAACTGTGCAAGTACTATTTGATAATTGATATCGTTAATATGTGAAAATAATGTCCAGGCCATGAGATGTATGCTGGGATTTAAACCATGTGGTCAGATTATTAGTCCGTTGGCTGAGTTAAACTATAAGCACAGATATTAATGCTATTGTTTTTCTTCTGATGTATAACATAGTAATATTGCTGTTTGGGTTTCATCAAAGCTAAATAAGTTTTAAAAAGACAAATTTAATTATTTTAATTGACCAAAAAACAATCTGATAACATTTTCTTTCTTTAAAGGCCAAAATGCGTGTGTAATTAAAAGGAAAGGAACATAAATAAATGAACTTAGAACAGATGCTCCACATGACAGAAAAATACAATTCTGGAGCTAAATACCTCAAAGTCTTCAGGATGTTTGTTTTCCCTGCTTGCCTTTATTCCTTTGCTTCTGTTTTCGAACATTATGACATAAATGTTTTATACATACTGTACATATACTTTGAAAACAAACCATGCTACCTTGAAAGCACTGTTTTGTCGCTGGAGTTCATAAATAATGAACAGAAAGAAGCTCAGGATCCTGACACTACTGGTCCTTCGCCTTGTTATATAATGCCTTTAGAACATTCATTTGGCCTCAACTAACTCTAGATCAGATTTTTAAAAAACGGTGACTTGGGATCATTCATAGAAAAGGCCATTTACAGGAGGCAGTGTTCATGACATAATGCAAGATTATGACAACTTTACTATGAGGCACAGGTATGGAGAAGAAATTTGCTCCTTCATATGCTAATATCTTTATGGCTGAATGGGAAACCTCAGTCCTAACGTCATGTCCAAAGTAACCCTGACACTATTACAGGTTTCTAGATGACATCTGGGGGGTGTGGCCACACTCGAGAGAGGATTTTGACATCTTTCTGAGCATGCTGAACAAGCATAACGCCTCAATTCAACTCAAATCCACCAGCAGTTTGACCTCTGTGGGTTTCCTGGACACCACCACTTTCAAAGGTGAGGGGTTCCATGAAGGTCACACACTGGAGGTAAAAGTGTTCGTCAAAGAGATTGACACGTACGCTCTGCAGGCTTAGTCAAGTCACATGTGTTGAGATTCCAGAGAATCTGTACCAATCGGGATGATTTTACTTCTGCTGTCGGGGTGCTATTCCTAGCTTTAGCCAGCAGAGGCTACTCTAGGACCTTCCTCATGTCACAGGACATTTCCTCTCGCTCTCACGCTCCCTCTCCACTGAGCAGAGGGGGGAAAGAGAGCAACGGACTGGAAAGGTAAAAAAGTTGAGAAAATGAGTGTCAACAGGAAACGCAGCAAAATCTGGACACAATCCAATCACATTGACCAAACTAAGGCAGAATGTAGAGTCTGCAAGACTAAATCTCATATCGAGCTGGCTCCACAAACAACCTGCACAGGCACATGAGAACTGTTCATCCATCAGTGCAATTGGAAGAAAAAAGACAAGCAAGTGAACCTGATATTAATGAAGGTGCCAGTATGTCTACTGCAACTGTTGCTGCAACTGCAGTGTCTACAGCATCGTCCAGTACACCACCACAACCACCTAAAAGTACAACACAGAGCTCTATGAGCCAATTTTTTGCAAAAGTCTATGACCGCAGCAAGACAGAAGACAATTGATGAAGAACTGGCCAAAATGATTGCATGTGATTTCCAACCATTTTCAGTTGTGGATGACAAAGGATTCAGAAGGTTTATTCATGCACTCAATCCAATGTATGCAATTCCAAGTAGAAAAACACTCTCCCAAGGAATCATCCCAGGCCTGTATGACAGAGAACGTGCTTCACTGCAAGAGAGGGTTAAAAAAGCCACAGCAGTTTGTCTAACAACTGACACCTGGACATCCCGTACAACCACATCCTACTTGTCAGTTACATGTCACTTTGTTGAACGTTACAAGATGGTGTCCTGTCTTCTGGATTGTTTTGAGTTCAGTGACAGACACACTTCTGACAACTTAGCAGAGGAGCTGCTCAAAGTGGCAAAAGAGTGGGGCGTGGACAACAAAGTGGTTTGCTGTGTTAGTGACAATCCAGCTAACATAACCAAAGCAATTAAAACCCTGAAATGGACCCACCACCCATGTCTTGCACACACAATCAACCTGTTTGTAAGAGATGCTCTGAAGGTGATGAAGCCCACTGTGAACAAAGTGAAAGTGGAGTTTTTCCACAGGAGCACAACAGCCACACACAAGCTCAAATCTACCCAACTACAGATGGGCATGCCTGAGCTGAAGCTCAAACAAGACTGTGTCACAAGGTGGAACTCTACCTTTCATATGATAAAACTGATTCTGGAGTCCAAGGATGCAGTCATCTCTACCCTGGCTGTTATGAATGCATCAGTTGATCCTCTGAGGCAAGCAGAATGGGAGGTACTGCAGGAGGCATGCACTATTCTGGAGCCATTCGAGCACGTCACTGTGGAGATCAGTGCAGACAGGTGTAGTGTACAAATGTTATCACATTATTATTATTATTGTTATTATTAGTTGTTGCATTATTGATATGAAAAGCGAATTAGACATGACCAGAAGTAATAATATATACTGCTAAATAAAACAAAGCATAATTTTAACACTTATTGTTTACTCTTTTTCAGCTATGTTACAGCCTCCAAAATGTTAATCCTGTGCAAAGGTCTGCAGAGAGTGACAGCTGAGCACCAGACCAGAGTAACCACAGGGAAAGTGACAGAGTTAGTGGCTGCTCTCTGTGCATCCATGGACAGAAAGTTCCACAGAATTGAACACAACACTGTTCTCTCAGAATCCACCATTCTTGACCCAAGATTCAAGAAGCTGGCCTTTAATGACAACAGAGCGGTTGATGAAGCTCTTCAGAGAGTAACTGCAGCAGCAGCAGCAAGATCCAGCCAGCCAACTTCACTGCCAGAGGGCCAAGAGGGAGAAGAGGCAGCAGAGCACGAACAAGAGGAGCCACAAGCATCTGCTGTTTGGAGGTTCTTCGAAGAACGAGCAAGTGGAGCCACTACAAGAAGGAATCCTTCAGCAGTTTTGATTCTGGAAGTGAGATCCTACCTTGAGGATCCCCTTTTCCAGAGAAGTGCAGACCCACTGAGCTGGTGGGAGACCAAGGCTTCAGTGTACCCACGCCTTACTCATGTGATGGCACGGAGACTGTGCATTGTAGCAACTTCAGTCCCCTCAGAGAGAATGTTCTCCAAAACAGGGCAGATAATTACAGAGAGAAGAAACAGGATCAGCCCCTCAAAGCTGAGGCACTTGGTCTTTCTCAATGTAAATCTTCACTGAAGGACAAAACTCTGGATGCTGATTTTTCTCTTTTACACATTTTAATTTATATTTTGTTGTGTGATTCTGTATGTTATTTCACTTTAAATTTGTTCAGTATTAAAAAGCTAAAAGTTTAAAATAGTTAAGTTCGTTAAGTTCATTTGTAAATAGTTAAACATTTGTTTTTGCACTTTCTAATTTATTTTTTTTGTCACTCTGTAGAGTGTATAAATAAGTGTATTTATATAATAAACATTTGATATAGTACAGTATGATATAGGCTCTTTTTAGTGAGCCAATCCAAAAGAGCCAGTTCTCTAAAAAGAGCCGTAATTCCCATCACTATTCCGGACTCTGCGCTCCAGCTGGCTGGCTTCCAGCTGTTCAGAGCGGACCGCGACACGGAGCTCTCAGGCAAGTCTAAAGGTGGAGGAATCTGTTTTTACACCAACAGTGGCTGGTGCAACGATGTGTCAGTGATTCTTCAACACTGCTCTCCTGACCTGGAATATTTTATCATTAACTGCAAACCCTTTTACTCTCGACGTGAGTTCGCTTCATTCATCCTAGTCGGTGTTTACATTCCGCCACAGAGCAACGTGCAGGCAGCACAGCGCGCACTCGCAGACCAGATACTGTGTGTGGAGCGGACCTACCCGGACTCTCCAGTTATTGTCCTTGGTAACTTTAACAAAGGAACTCTCAGCCATGAATTCCATAAATACAGACAGTTTATTAAATGCCCAACCAGGACAGCATGGCCATCCTGCTGCTGGACCAGCAGAGGGTGGAGGGGATCTGGAGCACCCAACGCCGCCACCTCCAGTGCCTCCAGGATCCGCCGGGGCTGCAGCTGTACACCAGGACGGGCCAGCTGAACAAAGGAGGGGTCAGCCTGCCGGTGTACCGCTGTTCCCGCGGCTCCACCTCCTTGGAGTCGTTCCACCTCCACAGGTTCATCCCTGGTAAGTGTCTGAAAGGTTGAACACACAAGTCAATCTTCACTGTGTGTATGTTGCTTCTTGCCTCACTCCTCTCTGTGACACGTTACAGGCACCAGTGCCAGTGCCATGAACTTCCAGCTGTACCTGCTGGAGGGCCTGACGAGGTGGAACGAGGGCCGCGGGCGTGCCTCGGTGGAGGGGGGGGGGGACAGCCAGCAGCAGCGCAGCTACAGCAGCCAGGACCTGGACACTGTCAACCAGCTGGCCCAACGCCTGTACGGGACGCGGCTGGTTGACAGTTTCACCCTGATACGGGAGTACACAGGTAACTGCTGAGGGAGGGAGAGAAACTCAGAAAGCTGCCCATATTGTCTGTTTTCATATTTTAATTTGATGTTCTGTGCTGCTGCGACAGGGGAGTTGATAGGGGTCAACTACCTGTTCTCCCAGACCGGCCGGGTCCTGCAGGAGCTGCCGGACGACCCCGACGTCTCGGCGGGACAGGCGGAGGAGGAGGAGGAGGAGGACAGCGCCGACGACGCCGACTTGGAGGAAGGGGCTGATGAGAGATTTCAGGAACTGCTGTTCGATACAGAGTTCCTGTCGGAACCCTCACAGCCCAGACAGCCCGAGCCGGCCAAAGACCTCCAGGACGCCGCCGACGAGCAGGTACCTGATCATTTCACCTTTCTAATGGCGGCACACCTTGCTCGGGGCAACACGGGCTGGCCAAAATGTGGAAACGCTTCACGAATTTGCGTGTCATCCTTGCGCCTCAGGTGTGTCATTCTCCTCTGTGCCAAATTCTCAATTTGTCTCAAATTCCAGGAGCCAATCAGGCCATACACGCTTTTGCCATCCAATCAGATGGCTGCGTTGTCTCAAATTCTACATCCAATCAGATGGCTGCGTTGTGTCTAATCCTAAATCTGGAGCCGCCATGTTGGATCCTCGCTATAGAGGGCTCAGTTCAAGTTGAGACGTAAACAGGTATTACCAGTAAGTGCAATACTTTCAATTTTATTCAATTGTATTGATATAGCGCTTGCTAATTTGTGTTAGATATGAATGTACAACACAGTAGAACTCATATAAACTTCGGACATCGGTCACGCTTAGTTTACTGCCCTTATCTGAGTGATGGATGCTCACTAGACTGTAACATTACAGTCTGAGCTTTATAGTTCCTACGATGTGAAACTTCAATATTAATACCTGAAGTTATAACGTTACACTCTTTGTCTGTGCTTTGTGTTAACCAGCTAACGTTGGTGCTGTTTGAACCGCTTTATCAGCTGTTGGCTGGACTCTAACGTCGCTAACGCACCGCTGTATGCTGCTGTATGGACGTCAGCTAGACCACAGCGTTACACTCGTATTTACAGTTTAATCGTAACAGTGTGAAATACAGTTTTACTGCTGCTGCTGTTCCTTTTCAAGTAACAAGTCCCTGAATAACAATGCGCAGAGTGTTAGTGAACAGATATAAAGCAGTAATGCGTTCACGTGAACAAACATAAAACACGTATAAACACGTGTTACAGCATTTAACGGTGAAAGTCACTTTCAGGCTGTTTTTTTCTTTCAATATTGATCAAAGGAAGAGGGAATCAACACACCTCATGTTACACTTAAACGTGACAGAATTGAGTATTCTTGAATGTTTTATTTGTATTTATTATTGTTATTTATTTATGTCCTTCTGTGTCATATTATAGAGTTCACTTTCTAAACAATGAGTGTAAGTGTCGCATGTCATTTCTTCATTATCATTCATTTTTCTTCCTTTTGATCTTGAAGTATTTATTGCAGTATTCTGCTAAAGTTTGTCTTTGTGTTTAGATGGAACATCCTACATTCAAGAAGGCCCCGAATGGGACCCTCCTGCTGAAGGCCTCTCCACAGGCCCAAGCCCTTGGCCCTCGGCAGGTAGCCGGGCGCCAAGCTCCTTACAGGGCGAAGACGCCGGAGGAGGTGGCTGCAGAGGCCTGGGCCCACGTCACCTCCGAGGGTGGAGACACCACCAACGCCACCCTCGTCCTGAGCCGTTGGAAGATTCAGTTCGGTCGGTATCAGGGCAAGATCTTCCACTGGCTTTTGGAGAACGACGTGGGCAACTGCGTGAATCTGGTCGCCTCCCACCAGAAGGAGCGAGAGAGGACAGGGTCTCAGTCCCCCCTGATGGCCAACAAGGTGGGGTCCTTCAGTACACGTGAATTTAATTTAAAAAGAGTGATGCCTGTTTTAACCTCCCTTTGTGACCTTGCAGGACGCCTTCACCCGCTACTCCTTGGCGTACCCTGAGTTTGCGGAGGCAGTCAGGTTTCACAGGGCGTTTGAGGAGGCGTGGGCGAAGTCCCTCCAGCCCGGTCAGGAGGGACAGGCGCTTGTTGGCTTCGGGGACTTCAAATTTGAGACCCTGCAGAGCCTGTACGAGTCCAAGGACACCAAGAAGATCCGGTACATCTTTGTAACATTTGGATTATAATATAGTTGCTGTTCTGACCATCGATTAATAGAATCATGTGACAAATGTCTGATTCGTACAGATTTGTCAACTACCTCCGAAGGAAGGCACCAGCTCCGGGTACGCAGATGGAGAAAGCCGTCCAGTACGTCCGGAGCAGAGACAGGCAGAGGACGAGAGCCTCTGCTGCTGCTGCATCCACCACCATGGCTGCTGTCGCCACCACCACCACCAGCAGCAGCAGCAGCACAGCCTCTGTCTCGCCCGCAAGCCAGAGAGCTAAGAGTGCATCACAGTACGTGTTTTACTGTAAAGCTCTCTGACTTTGATGTACCTGGATGACCTCCCTGAAGAATGTTAGTATTTGTAATGTTGTCTCATCATTAATGTTGTTGTGTGTCATTTATTCTTATTATAGGCCTCTTGGTTCAGCACTTGCGGCCTTTGTCTCTGGGCGGCGTTCTCTGTCTGCGGTGGAAATGCAGGCCCATGTTAAAAAGATGGTGGCCACTAAGCCTGCATCTCCAGGCAAGTCCAGCCTAAACTATATACAGAGTTTGTTCAACTTTATTGAAATTCCTGTGTTCACTGTGTTATGTTCTGTCATCGTGTGATTACAGCCTCCCACTTCAACCACTTCAGACCAGCTCTGTCCTCCTCCAGGTCTGAGGAGCCTTCGGATGAAGAGCTGGTCAAGGCAATAGTTGACTTTGAGAAGTGTAAGTAAAAAGTAAAGTTATACTCTGGTCACGATTTAATAATAACAGAAAGACCTGAATTCATTGTTGACACTTTTTTTTTTTACTTTAAAATGCTTCTTTAATCAGAGGAGGAGAGTAAACTGGTAAGTTTGGGTTGAATGGAAAACTATCTGATGTCTGCCTGGTGCACATCTCAGATCACTAATGCCGTGTTCACACCGGTCGCGTTGATTTTTTGACGCGCGTCGAGATTACATACAAAGTCTATGCACAGACGCAATGAGACTGGCGCGCCGCGATTTTGCGATCCCGCGGCGCGTTGGACGCGTTATTGCAGTGCGGTGGACGCGTTGGACGCCGCAAAATCGCCAACGCGCGAGTTGAAATTTTTCAACTTCAGCGACATAATCGCGTGACGCTGTGGCGCGATAGCCTATCAGCGTTGAGTTGCTGCCCCCGTCATCAGTGCCGTAGCTCCTGCCGGTGCTGAATCACAAACAACAATGGAGGACAAATTAATAGTGCCGGTTTGTGGCTTCCCCGAGCTCTACGATACGTAGTCATATCACTACCACGACCGAACTATGAAAGATATGGCATGGAGGAAAGTAGGTGAGGACGTCGGACAACCTGGTAAGTTATTATTATGTCTTTGTTACTTGATTCTAGCTATCGGTTGTAATTTACTAACTAGCTATATGAACCATGTTAGCATGAAAGCTAGCCCAACCACCGGCTTTCACACTAAATACGTTATGCGTTCCTTGTCAGATGAGATTTGCCGACGGAAGTGGAAGACTCTCAGGGACACCTATTTGAGAAAGAGGAGAGAGGAGACAGAGAGAAAGAGTGGCTCAGGAGCAGGACCATCAAAGAAGTGGAAGTACTCTGCGGTTATGTCTTTCCTCAACCCCTTCGTGACTCCCAGGGAGAGTAGCGGTAACATGGGGAGGGTCGAGGGAGACAGTACCGCAGAGTACTTCACAGATGCAGGACCAGACCAGGACGACATGTCAGAGGCAGCAGCAGGGCCATCTGAGATTGACAGGAGAGGTTTGTTGAAGTGAAGACACAAAAGCACAGCATAGTTAAGTCATACAGAAAATATTACTACAGCTGAAGTAGTAACGACAGGCCAAAGCAGTGCAAGAGGTTTGTTTTTTTCATTTGGCAAAGCCTGGGTCTGTATAGTCTTCATACTTATTAAAAAAAATGTTTCATGAGCAAAAATAAGTTATAATAAAGGAGCTTTGAACCCTGGGCTCCGGATCTTAAACCACTATACTGTCATAGCTTTGAAGGCAAATTACTATTTAATTAAAGCAGCACTTTTGAGTCATAAAATTGTTTTATTGTTCATGTTCAAAGATGAAACAGATTGGTCATCAGAGGACGGTGAGGAAGAACCTCAAGGTGCTGCTGCTCCTCCTCCTCCTCCTCCTGCTGCTCCTCCCGCTCCTGCTCCACCCATGGGTATGTACATCACAAAAGTTGGATTGCATTTTTTTGTATGAATACAATTTATGCATTCATGGTATGTTTTTCACAATTACAAATATTTACTTTACAAGCTATTGTAGTGATGGGATGCAATAGTTTCACGAAATATGTTGTTTCCATGTCATACAGGAAAAAGAAGGGCCCCAAAAAGGCCAACAGGGATCGAGAAGCAGCAGGAGATAGAGAAGCGCCTTCTGCAGGCATTGGAGAGAGACACCCCTGCTCCACCAGCTCCACCAGCTCCACCAGCTCCACAATCTGAGGATGAACTCTTCATGAGGAGCCTGGTTCCTTCCCTGGAAAGATTGCCACGCCAGCAAAAGGAATATATAAAATTGCAATTTCACAAAATACTTTATGATGCCAGCACTGTGGTGCTGAATTTGGAACATTTGGAACATTTGGATTAGACATCTGGGGGACAATCTTTCCAGGGAACGAACCAGGAATTTAAAAAAAAACAATTAGTTTGTATTATGTAAAAATTAGTTTGTTTTTTGTATATGTTTTTTGTATATGTTTTCTATACATTTTCAATAAATAAATGCACTTCATTTCATGTTACTTTGTCCATGTTCTTTATTGTAGTTTTACAAGAAATAAAGAAAGGATACAACTTTTATTTATATATATATATATATATATATATATATATATATATATATATATATATATATATATATATATATATATAGTTATATAGTTATATAGTTATATAGTTATATAGTGAAGGACACACTGCTACAACATATATTAAGTAACATTGCAGGAAGTTTGCTCAGTAGTAATGTGTGGGTGGCTCTTAAAAGAGCCGTTTTGGATGCGCTTGGGCATTACACGGTGTCTTGCCATGGGACCGTTCCCTCAGCAGAGAAGTAGGATGTGAAGGCCTCCCTCACCCTGATGGCTTCTCTTGCAGAGTTGTTGGCAGCAATTCTTCCCAGATCTGGCAGTGGCTCCACCTCTCCAACCAGTATGGTCACTGCAGTTGTTGGGGTGGTTTTCCGCAGGAAGTTATGCAGAACACATGTAGCCTTCACACACTTCTCTGCAACTTCTGGGTGGACCTCAATGGCTCGCCTGTACATCCTCCACTGAGAAGAAAGGATCCCAAAGGCATTCTCCACAACCAACCGAGCTCGGGAGAGACGGTAATTGAAGATCCGGCGGTCCCTTGGAAGGATGCGGCCGGGGAATGGCCTCATGAGATTTTTCCTCAGTGGAAAGGCCTCGTCAGCAACAAAGACGTGCGGCTGAAGTCCTTGGTGGTCAGCTCCTGGTAGTGGCAGGTCAGCAGGCAGTTGGAGGGTGCCAGATTTAAGAGCTTGACCAAAAGCTGAGTTGGCCAGACTCCCACCATCGCTGGTTCTTCCGTAGCCTCCGACATCAATCAGCCGGAAACAATATTTCGCATCCACAACTGCCAGGAGAACTAATGAGAATGTTCCCTTGTAGTTGTAGAACTGAGATCCGGAATTAGCAGGGGCTTTGAGGACAACATGCTTTCCATCGAGTGCTCCACAGCAGAGAGGGAAATTCCACCGCTCCTCAAACTGCACAGCAATTGATCTCCACTCCTCTGTGGTGGGCACAGCCATGAACTCCTCCACAAGGCAGTCCCAAATAGCTGTGGCAACATCTGGGACAATACCGGCGACAGTGGAGACCCCGACACGGAAGCTGTTTGCGATGGTCCTAAAGGAGTCACCAGTAGCAAGATATCTGCAGCACAGAAGAACATTCAATTTAACAGAGTTATTGAACATACTGTAGCTGCTAATATAAGTCGTTTTTTATTGATATGACTGCACAGCTGCTGTCATGAATAATAAACATCTTAAATGCTGGTGATTTTCGTAAGATTACGTTATTTTGAGTATTGTCGGACTTCGGATCCATCATGGATCCAAACTCCATTCAGAAAAACTATGTTAAAGTGGCTTCCTTGCCCTGTTGTGGACCGACAAAGCCTGAACTTATTTCATTCTTTCATTAATTCATTTTATGGAACTGCCACTCACCGGAGACAGACGGACAGGCGCTCCGCAGCTGAGATGGAACGCCTGTAGTAGGTGTCCAGTCGACAAATCCTGGGACCGACCCGAGCCAACAGGTCATCAAACTGGCTAATGGTTAGCCTCATGTAGCGCTGGAAGCGGCAGTCATCCAGACGTAGTTCCTGGAGAAGTCTGTGAAATTCACCGAGCTGTGTTCGCCTACGGATGCTGTTATGGACCCAGAGACGACTGCGTTTGGCATTTCGACGTTTGAGGGACTTCCACAACACGTACAGAGCAGCAATTGTCCTTATTCCTGTCATGGTTGACGGCGGAAAACAATGGCGGCCAGATCTAGGCTTCCAGGACGATAAACCACGCCCCCTCTCCGGCGCTACGAGATTTTGCGGCGTCTGGTGTGAACACGACCGGCGGCGCGTTGGACGCTTTTTTGCAGTGCGTTGGACGCTTTTTTGCAGTGCGTCAAAAAATCAACGCGACCGGTGTGAACGCAGCATAACGCATCAATAATGGGAGAGCACCTGCAGAGTAACATTTTCTTCACCCTGCTTTCTCTAGTCCCCTGTCTGCTGCCTGCATCACTCACTCAACATGTCTGATCAACATGTCTAATCTGTTGTGTTCGTCATCGTCACCATTTTCTCTTCAAAACCACCCTCTGTGCTCCTGTAGTTTTTATATGAAGCTTGGCTCAATGTGTGTCCGTCTCTGAATATTAACACAACAATCTTATCCTTTAAGATTACCATCACATTTTATTTCTCTTTAAGCCTCAGATGTACAGGCCTCTCTTTTGCTCCCGCTTTTGTCCAGCCTTCCTCCCTCCCCCACCACCTGCTGGCAGTGCTGAGGTGAGGCTGTCTGTCAAACATATGAGGCCTCAGGTGTCCCTGCTGCCCTCCCTCATGAAGTGCTGTCCTCAGATATTGAAATGTCTTGTGTGTGTTGTCGTCTCACCAGTTGCTGCCTGAGTCCTGGCGGGCAGCTCTCACTGTCGAGCAGCAGCAGTGGATCGGTCGAGTGCAGTTTACCAGGGACAGCTTGGGGAGGTCTCGGCTCGTCAGTGAGCTGAATCTCTGGTGGTTCCCCCCCCAATCCCGGCCGGTCTACAACCAGCCTCCCGCATCCCCCGACCCCTTCTTTGCATGCCGGCTGTTCCTCTGGATGCCACACCGGATTTGGCATCTGCAGCTGACATGTCCCCAGCCTTTGTGCACTGGGTCAATGACAAAAGCTGGGCTGTACAGGACCATCCGGAGGGTCCTGGAAATCGACGGCTGGTACCTCATGGCCACTGAGTACCTGGAGTGCCGTCGATGTAAGAAGAAGGTCGGAGGGTGGTCACAGGGCATCATCAGGCAGCTGTCCCCCACCTACAGCTGCCAATTTCCAGCTGTACTGATGTACAAGTAAGAAATTATATTAATATCTTTATATTTCTTTGTGTTGAACATCCTGTTTGATGTATGTCTGTGGTGACAAAGTTGTACATAATGCTTGTGTTGTGGTTGTGCAGGCTGTCCTGTGACATGGGGTGGTTGCGCAGCTGAGGTCTCGCACTCTGGGCAACAGTGCTAATCAGCTGTACAACAGCCTGCGGGAGCAGCACTTAGACACCTGGATGCGGAGAGCGATCCTGTACCTCGGCGTAGGCGAGCAGTTCCGGGCCTTGTGTTCGGCGAGGAGGCAGATTCCACCTCTACCCCAGATGCCCCCCCTGCCGTCCCCCGTCTGGCTGCTGACCATTTACGGCTACGATGTGCTGACGCGGCTGGACGAGTACAAGGCCAGGATCACGTCCACCTTCGGATCCATCTTGAAGATGGATTCCACCAAGAAGGCGAGTAAAGTTTGTCACAGTTTCATATTTTCTACCAGCTGCTTTGACACCACAGCTGTGTGTTTATGCTCTCACATTAACATTTCTAATCTCTCTTTCTCCAGGTGACGAAGAAGCTCGCAGGTACCGTCTCTGACACGGCCGCCTGGGTTACCAACGTCGGTAATGAGCACGGGCAGGTCCTCATCAGCGTCCTCACCTGCTCCGAGAGCGCCGAGGGCCTGTCCACGATGGCGTCTCACTGCATCTTCGAGGTCGATCCTGATGATGCCCGCCGTCTAACTGAGGCTAAGCGGTCCCAGCTGGAGGGGAAGCACGGAATGGTTGGCCTGACTGATGCCGCGGTGATCCGGAGGATCTCCAGAGAGGAGTGGAGGCTCCACTGTCGCCGGAGGACACGTGGGCCCGAGGAATCGCAATCCTCATCCAGGAGCTCCTCGACACCTTCGGTGGACCAGCAGGACGCGACACCCTGGACATCCCGTTGCTGGACGCCCTCCGCATCAAGGACATTTGGAGTATGCAGAAGACCCACCTCAGCTGCATTCAGGACCCACCAGGTGTGCTGCTGTACACCCAGACCGGCAGGCTGACCAAAGGCGGAGTCATCCTGCCGGTTTATCGCTGCGCGAGGGGCTCCACATCTTTGGATTCCTTCCACCTCCACCTTAACCGGTTCATGCTAGGTACTCGCATGTGTCTTACAGCTTGTGACAAAATATATTCTGTTTTCACATTTCATAAAAAGGCTAATTCATGCTTGATCCAAAACCTCAGGGACACGAGCCAGTGCCAAGCACTTCCAGGCGTTCCTGGTTGATGGACTGGTGAGGTGGAACAGTTTGTTTACAGTTTGTGTAATAAATATTTGGACACAGAAAATCTCCAGCCTCATTGACTTCCATGAATTTAAACTAGTGCTGGGCAATGCTTAAAGTTTTTTGGCTCAATTAAGCGCATGATTTTTTTGCGATTAATCGCATTATGCGCAAAGTTCAATAATGAATTCAAAGTGGTGTATTGCGCACTTTTATTTTAAAAGTACTGCTATATGAACAAAAGTGCAATAACATTTGGATTGCAAACACTTTAAAGAAATAAGGTGATTTTTAACAGCAGTATTCTCTTTACACAGCAGTTAAATACAGTTATGATTCTGACAATAGATATTCAGCCGGTTTTCACAACTTTATCTTCATGTGTGTAATAGATGAAATTTCAAATATACTTCTTGAAAACCGCAAGATGGTACTTCAGGAACTGCAAGAGGAACATTTGACAGGAGCTTTGGCTCCCTCTGGTGGTACTTCAGGAACTGCAAGAAGAACATTTGACAGGAGCTTTGGCTCCATCTGGTGGACATTCGAGAGTACTGCATCCAAAACGTTTGAAAAAAACAAAAATTGATTTGAGAATAAAAGAAGAGGAACACCGAGTGGCGATGATGGCATTAGAACCGGCCATGACGGATCGGATGCAGGTGGACATGTCGTCCGGAAAAGAAAAAACCAGGCCCCATCTGTCACTCGACATCACCCCACTCAACATCAACCCCCTTGACGTCACCCCTACCACACAAGCCCCGGTAGGTCTGGAAAAGACTGGACAGGGACCGGGCCAGGCATCTCTGGCCTCGGCCCCTCCCCCGCCCCTGTATCTGGCCAGAGCAGAACAAGTGTGGCGCCAGGCCTTCAGAGAGCCACATGATGCAAGCATTACCACAGTGGCACTATGGCGCACAATGGTAAAACGAGGCCTACCTGATGGACCTCGCCAGTGCATGGACGCAGTGGTTGGCCTAGAGGAAATGACACAAGACATGTGGAACGCCCAGCTCCGACATTACCTCTCTAAGCACATTCAAACTGAGGCTGGTAGTGACACAGAAATGAAGACCTTGCAGAAGGCCCTACTCAAGAAACAACTCAAGGAACACGACGCGGCTGAGGCCGCCACGAAATCTAAGGCTAAACAGCAACAACAGCTGGTAGACCAACCTGCACCGGCTCCACCTCCAACGGCACCTACTCCCTCTGTCCCACTGGAGGTCATGATGGCTATGATGTCAGCAGGCAGTGAACAGTCACGCCCATGGGTCCCTCAGGGCCAATGGGGGATTGGATTCAGGCTCTGAAGTGGAGCACAGACAAAATTGTAAATATCTTCACAGACTCGGCTTACGCCCATGGAGCGGCCCACATCGATGGCCCTGTATGGTGAAGACGGCACTTCACCACTTCAAATGACCACCCCATAAAACACGAAGCAGCTATGAGAAGGCTGGTAGAAGCAATCCAACTACAAAAGGGGGTGGCCATCATGAAATGCAAAGGACATGACACAATCAGATCACGAATCAGCGCCGGTAATGACGCGGCAGACAGAGCAGCCAAGAAAACCAACATCCGGAAGCCAACATTATGAAGCCAACATCCGGCCCACCTGAGCTCACAATCGAGCACATCAAAGATCATCAAAAGAAAGCAGGACCTTATGAATGGTCCGAATGGACACGAAAAGGAGCCTCAAAAGACAAAGAAGGTCTGTGGAGAGCCCACGACGGCAGAGTGGTTGCCTCAGCAGAACTGTGTGCAGCACTCCTACCAGGGGCCCACGGACCTACACACGAGGGAAAGAAACGGACATTGGAAAATTTAAAACAACTATGGTGGCATCCGCACATGGAAGCGATATCTTTCCTCTTCTGCGATGAATGTCAAATTTGTGGCAATCACAACCCAAGAAAACCATTCAAGACACCAATGGGATCTTATCCCGTGCCCTCAGCCTGTTTCCAAGACATCAGCATAGATTATACAGATATGGGACCAGAGTGCAGGGAAAGAGGTACATCTTGGTAATGGTAGACAGATTTTCAAGATGGGTGGAAGCAATTCCCACCAAGAGAGAAGACGCGCAGACAGTTGTAAAGTGGCTGCAGACAGAACTGATTCCCCGTTACGGAGTGCCGAGATGCATCCGCTCCGATAACGGATCATACTTTAGCAACACCATGCTCGCACAGGTAGAGCAATTTCTGGGAATCACACACCGATTCGGGTCAGTCTATCACCCGCAATCTCAGGGCCTGGTGGAACGAGCGAATCAGACCCTTAAGGCCAAAATTGCCAAAGTTTGCGCGGGCTCCAAATTAACATGGGTTGAGGCCCTGCCCCTGGCCCTTATGGCCATGAGGTCCGGAAAAGGGGGAGAAACACATCTCTGCCCACACAAGATCATGACTGGCCGGCCGATGCCAGGTCCACCCAGAGATGGAGGTCATATGCCACCTCTGGATGTACAGCAGATTGAAATGTCTGACTATATGAGTGCCCTAACTTCTCTTGCTGAAGCTCTCTCCAAGCAGATCGAGAGGACTCGAGCAGGACCTGAAGCAGCGGCAGCTGGAAAGCAGATACAAGTAGGTGATTGGGTCAGGGTCAAGGTTCACAAGCGCAAGTGGACTGACCCCAGGTGGACTGGGCCGTACGAGGTGAAGGAGGTTACTTCACACACGGTCCAGGTCAAGGGCAATCAGGCACCCCTTGGCACCACCTGACACACTGTGTCCCAGCACCGGTACCAACCAGAACATTGGGAGAAATTCGCACTAATTTGGAAAATGCATCGGGAACTTAGACGCTGTCTAGGGGACCCTTATGCAAACCCCACCGACCGAGGTCAGCAGCGCTTCACCTGGAAAGGGGTGGGATGTGGGAAAAAAACTATAATGGGGGTGGGTATGGGCATACTAGTTGCCCTCCTGATCTGGGGACTAGAAACCAAGTATCAGACACACCAGCACCCATCTCATTCAACTGCCCCTCTTCCCTCTCCATCCCCGAATCAGACACACACCCGAACTAGACATAGCACCCCACCAGCTTCCGATCCAGACAATTCAGATGATAGGGACCTAAACATCGAGTTACAGCCATTGAATGAGTAGTTCCAAAACATAGAATTCACACCAAGCAGGTGTGAAAAGGGGGATTTGTAAATAAAATATACATTCATTCAATGTTAAACACAGCTTATACGCGGATATTTGAGTTCTAGTGCACGAAGGTCAAAAACTCCAGGTGGGGTACTCGCTTGAACAAAGTGGAAAATACGAGAACTCTGAAGGATAGCCTTTGCCCCAGTTAAATGTCACATAGTCTTACAGATAACTAGCTTCAACTGCCTGCTCCATCTTAGAGATAGAAAGAGGCGCCCTAGCATATCTAGCGCCTAGCTTATCTAGTCGGCCGAACATAACAATATGCTGTTACATCAACATTTCACACACACTGACGTTCCAGAGAAGGCGGGATCCGGACGTGAGCCAGTGTGGGCGGAGATGCCCAGTGCTCCAACAGGCTGTCTGTAAGATAGAAACAGATCCGCCTCCTACTTTGTATTCAACCAATAGGCTTCCATCCGAAGAACCTATTCACGGCTCGCGCACTCTGTCTAAGCGCCTTTTAGCTTTTCATTCTCTCCTACAGAGTGAACTTTTCTAGGTCCGTGCACGTTTAACTGCTGGACATAATACTTCTGTTACAAATAAACCTTATTGCTTGAATTGAGCTAAACGCCTCGACCTAAGTCTGTTCACCTGAGTTTTCTCCTCAACATGAGTTTTATTCTCAACACACTATCAATAGTAATAGAGTGGTCTCGTGTGACGTCACAGTTTAACTGTCGGCCATGTTGGAGTACACACAAAGCCACTGGCATGCACGGCTGAGTCGCATAACCTATCGATCATGGTGAACTTTTGTGCTGTCTTTGGTTGTGGCAGCAGAGCTGATAGACAATAAATCATTCTTTCGTTTGCCAGCGGTCATTACACATCAAGGAAATGACACGAAGGAGCTATCCAAGCGACGTCGCGAGAAATGGCTGTCACGCATCTCTCGAGATATAAAGGAATGGAATTTGGCGTATACTAGAGTATGTGCGGATCACTTTATAAGTGGTCAGTGATTTTATTTACAAATTCGTTTGTGAACAGTATTTAATAAAGGAAATATAAATTAAACTTGGACATGAGAAGGTTACCGAAGCTTCATCGGCCCGTGACAGCAGTCGGTACCAGAGACGTGTCGAGCGTGTACAACAGGCGAAACACATAGATGCAGCCTCAGCATTGCTTGATATGAGTTTAACGTCAGATCATATATATATATATATATATATATATATATATATATATATATATATATATATATATATGTGTGTGTGTGTGTGGGGGGGGGGATGAAGTTAGGGGTTAGTTGAAAGTTAATTCCTACACACACGCACACAATGACATGCATGTACAATGTAAACAAACACACGTGTCTGTTTGCACTGAGTAAACATTGAATATTGCTAAATATCTGACCAGATCTGTATATATTTACCCTCCCAATGACGAGATGAGAATTCTCGACGACCGTTGCTTTGACGTCTCGGACCCATCCACTGACAAACTGATTATAAGCGTCGAGCCCTTAGTAGCACTCCAACTCGTCTTTTGTGTAAGGACTAGGGGTGTTCACGAGATACGTGTAGATGTTGGCGTAGTTTACCGATGGAAGATAAGTAGGATCGGCACTGAAACGATCTGCACTCATCGTATAGGGATCCAAGTTACCAATAACCTTCAATTTGGCCAGGTAGTGAACCTTTGATGCACTATCCAGTGATTCAAAGTATGGTATTTTCGCCGCACTTCCTTGTTTACTCGCCGCCATGTAGGATCTGTATGTACTCCAACATGGCGGACAGACCTCGTAACTAAGGAGATCGTGACGTAGGTGAGACCACTCTATAGTTCATGAAATAGAGGCCCCATCTGCACCACACGACAGACTGGTGTG